>NC_137454.1:82775803-83375803 GCF_964235325.1 Thermobia domestica
AAACTATCCACTTTGTTAAATGTATTATTTGATATTTTAATATAGTCATAATTTACAGTTATTAGATCACTTCGAACTTCCATGTATTTAGTTTTATCTTTATTTACTTGTATCCCATGCCCCTGCAGGCGTTTAATAAAATATCTGCATTTCTTTCTATTGTCCTTATACCACCCCCTATCAGATTTACATTAGCATAAGCCATAACCTGGTGAGCGTCATTCAGTTCCAAGCCCTTGTTGGTATTTTTATTTTTCTTATAGCGTATTCTAGAACAAAATTGAACAATAACGGAGACAATGTATCTTCTTGTTTCAGGCCATTCTCGGCTTGAAAGCTCATGGAAAAGTACTTTTCTACGTGGACTTTACTTTGGGGTTCATTTAAATATATCGTAATTGATCTAACTAGCTTTTTCGGTATTCTAAATTCTGTAACAATGTTATTTAAAGTTTCCCTCCTAACCGAGTCGTAGACCTTCCTAAAATCAATAACTAATTGGTATGCTAGGGTATTGTATTCCCATTTCTTTTCGAGTGTTTGTCAAAAGGTAAATATCTTGTTGATAGTTGATCGATTCCGCCTAAACCTGCGCTGATAATCTCCAATAATTTCATCTGCGTATGGGGTCAATCTTGCTAATAGAAAGTTTGAGAGGATTTTATAGGATGTTGACAGAAGAGAGATGTCGCCTTTCTTGTGAATTGACACAATGACTGATTCTTTCCACTCTTGTGGCAATTCTTCCTTGTTCCAGATAAGGAGAATGAGTTTATGTATCTCGTTCCTCAATTTTTCCCCTCCAGCTGAAATTAATTCAGCAGGAATTTCGTCTACACCAGGAGATTTGTTTTTCTTTAATTTCTTCATAACAATTTCTATTTCTGCTCGGTTAGGCTCTGGAATATATATAATTCTGTTGTATGCATTTCACTTTCCCCACGTTTTTTTATTCTGCGTGTTGAGCAAATATGTTAAAGAAATTTTTCCATCTATTCAAAATATTATCCGTATCCGTGAGTATTATGCCGTCCACTCCTATAATATATATGCTCGAGGTTGATAGCCTTTATTAAATTCGTTGCTGCCTTTATACATGTCCCGAATGTTTTTGTTTTTACTATTATCTTCAAGTTCAATAATTTTACCATTCAAAAAATCACGTTTCTTTGATCTAAAAGTTTGAAAGCTTCCCATCTAATATCAACAAACATTTTTTCTATCCTTTGGATTTTGACCAACGCAGTTTTTGCCACTTTGCTAATTTAATGCATTCCTGGTCGAACCATGTCTTCTATGTGTTTCAGCGTGCCCCAATTTTTATTTTGTTGAAATTTTAATAGTATCCTTAATTTTAACCCAACAACACTAGTGCATCCCAAACTTTCTAAAACCGAGAATCTATTCGATACTTCAATTTGATATTCCTCTCTCACCTGTCTCCCCGACCTTTTGTTAAAAATTAATTAAACGTATCTGTTTTCATTAGGTGAAGATTTCCTTTCCTTAACGATAATCTCTTATAATCGATGCTATCAGGTAATGGTCAGTATTACAGTCAGCTCCTCTAAACGATCGAACATCAATTATGCCAGACTGTCTTCATGTGTCTACTAAAATGTGATCAATGTATTATTATTATTGTATTATTATTATTATTATTATTATTATTATTATTATTATTATTATTATTATTATTATTATTATTATTATTATTATTATTATTATTATTATTATTTCATTTGATATACAACTATACTACTTATGAATATCACGATGTGGAAATTTTGAACTCTTTATGGTAAGATTTTTGAATGTTGCAGAGTTCACGAATCTAACGCCGTTGCCATTACTTTACTTATGCAGACTTTCATTCCCCATAATCCGTTTGAAAATTTCCTTTCGTCCTACCTTCCATTGAAATCCTCTAATAGAATTTTCATATTACATTGCGATAGTTGGTCAAATACCCGTTCTATTTCGTCTTAAAAACTGTCTTTTATATAGTCATCCTTATTTTCTGTTTGAGCATGTACATTTAGAACAATAATATCGCATCACCGACCTAATTTTAAAATAACTATTCGCAGCTAAACTCTATATCTAGACACCTTCTCCTTGATCCGCAATCTAAGGACACGTCATGCTGTGGTGACAGAAACCCACATTACACAGGCTACAATATACACTATATACCAGTATTAAAATAAATCAGTGTATTACTAATGTACTGACAGAATGTAAGACTATAAATACAGTAGATGTAAATATGATTCATTATTCGGGGATCGAACCAGAAACTGCACGCATCAGAAGTAAGCGCTCTACCACTGAACCAACGTGCTCCTTCAGTTATTCTGCTCCAAGTATGTAGTGCTGCAGTAAAGATTTATTTCCACATATTGAATTTTACTAAATTTGAATATATGGAACCTAATTTAAAAACAATTTTTTTCATAAACAATTATCTGAAAATATTATATTTTTCTTATCTCCTAAGATAGAGATTTTCTGTCATTATTGCTTGAACGAAATATTGCTAGTGTTAGTAAATTGTGATCCTCCTTTTTGTGATTCTATCAGTTATGTTTCTCTTGATAATTTTTCTTACTAGAGAATGAAATCTAATTTTGAAGTTGTTGCATTGCGTGTAATAATACTTACATATTGTTGCATTATAATTAACTAAAAACAAGAATGAAGTAGGATCTCCTTCATTGTTGCAAATGACTTTCTTGTGCACCAAATGTCAATATTTAATATACTGTTGTTGTACTTTCTATTTGATCATTCACGGTTATACTTATTTTTTTAGCTGTTTATAAACACTTAAATAAATAAATATTATTGCTAATACAGCAGGTTAGCAATTTTCCCATAACAACTTACTTTTTACAATTTTCATCATCGGCAGTAGAGAATTCCCAGGATGTATCTTTTTCAACTTCATCATCATTCTGTTGTTCTTTTGCCTTTTCTTGTGGCGTTGATTGAAGAGGTTCAACACTCGAGGAATTATCGCCATTCGATTCATCATTTTCTTCGTCTGGCTCTTCTTCCTCGCACAAAGGATCACGATTAAATGCAAAATCGAAAAGCTTTTTGTTACTTGCATTATATTTCATTTTTTTATTCTCTTCACGTTTCGTTATATGTATGGGACTTGTCTGTACCTCACAATCTCGTACTGGAAATAGATTAGCACAATAGGATAAAAATATAATATTAAATAATAAAACATATATAAGTTAGTATCTTACTTATAAGTAAATAAGATGTTTAAAAAGACTTAAAAGGAAGAAAAGGTTAAACATTTTGTTTTAACGAGTCTTCTACACCTAATAATACATAAGTTCTTTTAAGAGATGAATTTTGTTATTTTAGTAAGATTATATAACGTCAGTAATCTGAACACCTGTGTTTTATATTCTGAAATCCTAAAGAAGATAAAGGCTCGATTGACACGCGTCAGCCCTGACAATGGAGCCCCTCCTCTTCTCCATGTCAACGCTAGACCCCACACCAGCAAACTGGTCATCGACGCAATATTGAATCTTGGATACACTCTTCTACTACACCCCACATACAGCCATGGTCTTGCAACCAGTGACTTTTACATTTTTTTCTAAACTGAAAGAATACCTTAAGGGTATCCATTACTCATCAGATGAGGACGTGCAGCGTGCTGTATGATCGTGGTATCGCTCTAAAGATAAGGGTTTCTACCGTGACGCCATAGAAGGATTGGTCGCCGTTGGAGCAAGTGCATGCAAGTAGATGGTGACTATGTGGAGAAGTGATGTTCCAGAACTAAAGCGTAGATATTAAGGTACACATTACTTTTCATTTAATTAAATTATGTTTACTATAACTCGAGATATTAATCAACAGGCAAAACTTTTCATCCCACCCTCGTACAACTGATATTGCAGTTGTAGTCTTTATGTTCAGCTGTTCAGATTAAATACTTAATAAGTTAAATTATCTTCTTGCTCACTCGTTCAGGGCGTAATTTTCTAAATTCGAGCAAATTAATGCAAGGAATATATCAGGTGTATCAAATCCTCATAAACAAAATCCTATACCTTTACATATTCCTTCTCTGTCTCACTATACAAGTATCAGAATATGTTTAAAAGCCTTAGTACGAATTCATGCAATGATGTTCTAAGTTTTTGTCAGAAGAATGAATAAGTAAATAAATAAATGGAATAAATCGCTCTCCTCCCTTGAATCTGCCTGTCATCTTGAATTTACCTCTCACGGGAGGAACATACAAACAAAATGAAAACAATTTTCGTATTCTGAACATGAAAAATCCACCATATATAAAATTCCCTCTCTTTATGTTAAAAATTGATTCGTTTCTTTCCGTTTGCCTTCTATATTAATTTACCCCACACTTGTAAACTTATAAAAGTAACGCTGGTGATTAAGGCATTTGTAGTATATATATATGAAAAATTTTGTGCTATTTTTACAACGATTCTCAAAATTCTTCCCTTCCTTCTCCTCCATCCACTGTATTTATTTTCCCCCTTTTTGTGAAGGAATTTTTAAAATTCGTACAAATGAATTCAACATTTGTTTATTGTGAATCAAAAAAATTCTCACATATAAAATTTTATGTTTACATTCTGTGGTTTAAACAAATGTCTCGCCCTCACAAGATCACAAAGCAGTAATTGAAATCCCTGGAGGATAAAATAGTCTAAACTCTATTGAAAGAAGACATTATAGTCATGAGTGTTACTATGCGTATATTAGTCCGTATACTATACCCATTTATAATTTTATAATTTCCCATTGAGCAAAATTACAGCGGCAACTAAAATGTAATTTTATTCTAATTCCAATTTTTATTATATATGAACTTTTCGTTCTATAGTTATAATCAATAATATGATTAGATAACAATATAACGTGAAGAATATAGAAGATTATAAAATAATGTAGGAAGAAATACAATAATACTTGTTACTTGGTAACTTTAAGTTGTAGTAAAGAAAACAGAATAATGAAAGCTTCAACTGTTATTTGATGTCATGATCATTTCTAGGTTAGTGTAACTTTTATTATTTTAATTTTTACTTTGTTATTATTAGTTTTATTATTTTTAAGTAACCTGGTAATTTTCTAATAACAAAATCATAAAAAGGATATCAAAAATATCTCCTTTTACCATTGATTTGTTCTTTGATTGTATCTTCGTCCTCATTCCATTGATATTTCCATTTTAGTGGTGCATCCCATGATTCTGTATCTTCACTGAAGCTCGTCGTGGATTCTCTTCTGGAAGGAATAGAAATTTCAACATCAGTGAATGTAAAAACACTAACAAGAAGATCATGTGTAGAACCTACTCCTGTACTTAACAGCTATCATGCAGCTTGTTGGCTATAGCAGCAAACGATTAGTTAGTTATCAGTGTATAAAAAGGTATTTGTTTACAAAGTCTTTAATCTTCCATATTCTTTGTGAATATTGTTTTGATATAGTTACTAAATATAATCCCAAAAATACGTATTGTATTATATTCTCATTCATTGATATTTATATGTAGTATTCTTACCCCTCAGTGAAAGTAGTTGTATCATAAAATGTAGTATCCATAAGTAAGAAAGGGAGTTTTCTTACAGTCGCTTTTGGCATTCCCAAAACAGCTACATTTGCATTTTCTTGGATACTTTCAAGGGGTATTGTTTCATTACAAAACTGCAATCCATTCATGACGTGCTGGCTATACAAATGAACCTGTAAGAAGTAATGAACATATCTAGTAAAAATATTGTAATTATCTAAGATGCTCTCGTGAGTTGAAATGTTTATTTTAATATAGAGGCAAGAAAAGATCTCTAAAAAATATATATATTATATAGTAACAATAGCTAAATGATAAAATAGTATTTACTAATCTAAGCAGCATAATGACAGATTTATATGATGCAATTAATCGAATAAGTACAAACAATAAAACAAAACAAAATAAATAAAAGTTAATATAGTTTCTTTGAGATTATTGTTATTTGATAATTACTCACGAGTAAACTAATTCATTTTAATCTTAAGACTGATATATATGTGACAATCTTCGTAACTATTACTATTTATCTTTCTATTCCTTTATATCTCTATTAATAGTTTGTATTTTGTGTTACCTATATTCTATCGGCATTACTCATGTTCTTCCATTTATTAATTATTTTACATTTATGTCCTTATTATACTTTTCATTTTTATTTATTTTTATTATTTTATTTATTTATTAGCAAACTCTCCAATTACTTCTACTATGGATATATAAATGTTTGAAGTAGAATATAGTGGAAGTACTTATTAGTGGATGATTACCATAAATAAAATAGGTTTTACTACTGCGGTTTGTAACATTTAGAAAGTACTATTTCATACTGTAGGACAGGCCTGTCCATGAATTGGCTCCCGGAGCCAAAGCGTGAGCGGGCACGAGCGAAGATAAGAACAGGTGAGCACAGGTGCTGCTAGCTTCGCTTCTTCCACTGCATCCGATAAGTGTTGCCAACCACACATGATGGCAAAAAACCTATGACCAAGCCTGGCCAGAAATTCGCACGATGATAAGCATTGAGCAGACGCAAGCGTGAAATGTGCAGGTGTGCTCTCCCCCTCCCCATTTCGAAAGCAGTGACGCGAAAACACTGCAGGAAATAAAATTGGTACGTTTTTTGGTTGAGGAAGACGCATGATAGAGGTTACAGTTAGCGTTGAAGTAACTAACAAATGAACAAGAAAGAAAGAAAGAAAGAAACTAATATTAAACATGTCATCTTACAGACGTAAAAACGACTGCAAAAATCGGAAACGAATTGTTTCAGACCTTTTTAGCTTGCTTACACAATTCGTGACGTTGTATTACATTAGCACTCGGTCTGTAATTTGTCATTCGCTTCACGTTTGCTAAGTTGTAAACGCCTTTCGTTGCTAGATTGATAGGAGAACGACGGGAGGTTGAAAATAATAATAATAATAATAATAATAATAATAATAATAATAATAATAATAATAATAATAATAATAATAATAATAATAATAATAATAATAATAATACGCATTATTATTATTATTATTATTATTATTATTATTATTATTATTATTATTATTATTATTATTATTATTATTATTATTATTATTATTATTATTCGGACCAAAGAGGGATGAAAATGGGGATTGGAGGAAATTCATAACTAGGAATTGCATAGTTTATACCGCTCACCTAACATTATTAGGGTTATGAAGTGTAGAAGGCTCAGGTGGGCAGGCCATGTAGCCAGAATGGAAGAAATTAGAAACGCTTTCATAATTTAAACTGAAAACCCAATTGGAAGAAGACCACTAGGAAGACCTAGGCGTAGATGGGAAGACAATATTAAGATGGATCTTGCAGAAATAAGAGTACAGAGTAGAAACTGGATCCAGTTGGCTAAGGACATAAGTTAGTGGAAATATTTTGTAAACGCGGCATTGAACCTTCGGGTTCCATAGACCATAGAGTTAGTTAGTTATTATTATCTAAAAGAAATGTTCAAATGTTGTTAAGAGACAATTACACAGAAGAACCGAGTTTCGACCAAACACTAATTTGCCGGAAGGAAATTCCAGTGCAGTCCAGCCTACTTTAAGCGTTATCCGTGCAACCCACGTTTCATGTTCAAGACATTGGGAATAATTGTTCGTATCATTCAGTTGGAACGTTTCCTTTCGAATTTACGCTATTACAGTAGACCTACGCTATTACAGTAGGCCTACGCTATTACAGTAGGCCTACAACATTGTGACTTTCAAAATCAGTCAGTAACTATCGAAGAAAGACAAGCGTGTAGCTTCAGTCGTTGAAATGATTTAACATTCTTTTTCACTTTTAACAAGCCACCGGCAAGCAACCAGCCAGGGACAATACATTTTTCCTTATTAAAAAGACACTCCTTGTTAAAAAAAAAAACAAAAAAAAAAAAACTAATTGCAGTCACTAACGGTCACACTTAAAAATGGAAAATCTCTTTGGCTCTCTTAATATTTTGTTTGATTCTTTGCGATCAAAGTAACTTTAAAAGTGGAGTAAGAAATACTATTCTTCCTATTGATAGTGTAATAGTGGCTTCTAATCTCCACAACCAACCCCTTGCTAAGCCTATTCGTACACACATACATGCATAAGCTAATTTTCTGGAGATATACTTAGATAATTACAAACAAGTGCTACAGTTTTTTCTTATCAACAGATTATCTCTTTTCCTAAAAAGCGAAACAACATAATATAACAAACCCACACTCGGATATAACAAACCCACATCCCTCTTTAACAAAAGGAAAGAAAAAAGAAGAAAAGGAACGTACATAGTTTATCATTTGATTGCTGTTACAAGTTTGTATTGTCTATAGTTAACGGTTACCACATTGTAAAAAAACACTTTACACTAAATGGCAATCAGTTACCATACATACTTTTTTTTTTTTGGTAAGCTAGTGATTACCGCCAAGGTTGACAACACTTCCGCTCCTCTAAGGACAAAACCCGAAGATCCACGAAGCACGAACAATGGTATTTGCTCGTAGAATGCTCGTGAGCGTTCACGAGGAAAGTTTCCACTATCTGCTCGCCGTGGGCAGGGCTGCTGTAGGACTAGTTCTGACATGGAATCAAACATGGTATCAACATGCTTTAGGTCTAATTTTATTTAGTTCATTGACAACTTAAACTTGAGTTTATTTCACAATATACAAAATCTGGTGTAATTTCATATAAGAAACCCAGCGACGCAACTAGGCTAGTTGTCGCCCGGGACAAGAACTCGCCTTCGCGCCCTTCCCGCTCATCCCACACCTGACCAACAAAACCAAAAGGGTCTCCGACTACACCTTATATGGCATCACACAGTAATTCTTCTATTCCAGTTTTTCTTCAAGTGGTAAAGATTGATTTCAAAATTGCAGTACATAAATTAATTTTTAGTACAAGGTAAAACACCAAACTAATTTGTATTTGATTGCCAAATAATCTGAGAGTAGCATGTTGGACATATTCTTATAGTCTTATCATAACAACTGCAAATCACAACGTTTTTGGAATTATATTGGGATGTGCGTATGTGTATAATGAATTAACAGTCAGAATAGAATATTTAATTATGACAGTCAAGTTGCTGTCTCGAGTATTGTACTCGGACATTTGGAGATCTCTTAAATCAACGCAAGTTAAATTAAAACACAAAATGCTGGAACTAAAATTTAACTTCGCGGGCTCTTTTCGCTGCAAAGATTTCTTACAATGTCCTCAAAAGATAGCTTTGATGCTAACTTATGATCTAGAAATATGATCTAATGTTGGTGTCATTGATGTCCTGTTAAGTTTCTGAATTAATTTTTTTTATGATCTTTAGTTTGCTAAAACTCTTTTCCTTGCCTTGTTGTAAAAATAACCCAATTTTGCGCCCCCTAATCCGTCGCTGGCACAAGCCTCATTTGTCCCCCATTAATTACGTCACTGAAGAAACCGAAGGTTCTGAGTTAAAAACGCTGCATAGTATTTCCTAAACACATCATTCAGTAATTAATAATTATTCTAAATCAGAAATTACCTTGATTTTCAGGTTTACACAGCAAACTTTTCTTTAATATTCCAATGTAGATGTGAACTCTGTCCAGGTTAGTATTGATTTTGTTATTTTTTTGGTTTATTGCATAGTTTTCGTCATTTGATATTACTTAATTATCACACAAAATTAGATTTTAAATTTTCAAACTTATTAATATAATGCTATTCTATTTGTTGTATATCTTAAATAATGCATACTTTTCTGTCCAGAGTATATATTTATTCATTAAAATTAAAATAAGTCGTAACAGTTTTAATAACTTAACGTTATCTTCATCAGATGTTAACTAGCAAAAGTATCTTCTTAATTGTTTCATTTTATAATTTTAAATTTTTAATATGTAACACTTAAATATTGTTACAATTTACTGTTTTATTTTAAATTTTTAGTATAACTGTTTTTTCTTCAATGTTCTACCATATACTTTTTTTTTTAAATTTCTCTTAATATCTTTTCGTGTCCGTGATTTTTATCCTTCCATTTTTTCTAACAATCATGTATTTGAAGTTCATTTGTCCAGTTAATTAATCTTTCACTTCTTTCTCTCTTAATCCTTTGCGTTTCTTTCCATTTTCTTATTATCGTTCTATTCTCTTTTACTAGACCTTGGACCCCTTTCCAATCTATATCATGTTCTGTTTCTTTTACATGTTTGTATATGGCGTTATTCTCTCTTTTAAGTTCCTATGTTGTTTTACTCATTCTTTCAGCTTTCTTCCTGTTTCTCCACTGTATATCATGTTACAATGTTTACACTTCACTTCATATACTACTCTTTCATCTTCTTCATTTATGTCCTTCTTCCTATTTCTCATTGTCTTAACCACTTCCAGGATTCTACGTCCTCCTTTTCTGTATGTGTTCACACCTCCTTTTCTTAATAAGGTCTTCAGCATCTTTGTCTTTTTCCTATTGCTCTCTATTCCATGCCATTTTCTCTTCTCTTCTCTTCCTTTTTCCATTTTCTTCTTCCTCTTTCCGTTTTCTTTACGTTTTCTTCTATGATGCATCAAAATTCTTTGATTCTTTTCAAATCTTTTTATATAAAATATAACCTCATGCTAAAAACTGATATAGAAAGCATTTCAAGAAAAACGAATATGCTTTAATATATAATAGTATATCAAGACGTAGATATTGAAAAATTAAGCTTTGCCTAACCTTCGTATAGTCAAAAGTTAATCAATTAATAAATAATACAATAAATAATAATAATAACGCTATTAATTTTACCTTTTCCATTATTATGGACATTACTATGAGAAAAACTTGTCATATATTTGCCTTTCACAATTGACTTTCAATCATAAACTTTGATCTCATGACGATTTTTTTTATTATTAATTTCAAACATTAAATAGAACAGTGGTTCTTTCTAGTGTCGAAGAAAAGCGAAAAACACCACGATGAAGGTAAAAAGTAAGGTATTTCAAACAGAATTGCTGTTGCTGGGGATTTCAAAACAATCTCCATGCCATGGGAAAATGAAATGAAATGAAATCTTTCAGTTTAACGTCCCACGAATATACCATTTAGGCTAAGGGAGACGGATG
Organism: Thermobia domestica; assembly: GCF_964235325.1. NCBI lineage: Eukaryota > Metazoa > Arthropoda > Insecta > Zygentoma > Lepismatidae > Thermobia > Thermobia domestica. The sequence continues at coordinate 82,786,989 of NC_137454.1, forward strand.
ATTAAAGCAAGATAATGAATGGTGATGAAATAATTGATGGAATAAGAATGTGGGAGGAAAGGGGAGTACCTTTAGAAAACCTACGAACACGATGTTGCCCACCACAAACTTATATGCCCGGGTATCGTATCAGGGACCCTACGCACCAGAGATAAGCGCTTGTCACTGAGCCACTGTACCCACTCTATGTCAAGAGGAAAAAACAATGACTGTAGTGATTGAGCCAGGACTCAGTTAATCTTTATCCTGATTCCACCTAGAGTAGTGCTACAGTACAAAATCAACGATTGATAAAGTTAGAATTATTTAGGTTTGACAAAAAAAAATCACTAACATTATAATTAATTTCTTCTTTTATTAATTTCTCCTTATAATGAATTTCTCCTAATTTCATTTTATTGGCTTTAACTCACTTCTGTGTTCTGCTGTAGTTTATATGTCTGGATTTTCTCAATTGAAGACAACCATTTTTCGAATTCCGACGTAAAAACTTTTTCATTTAAGTATGGTGCGCTTGTCATTCCTATATATATCGAATACTGCCTTTCGTATGCTCAAGAATATATTTCGGCTGTCTGAAATTACTCATTATATAATAATAAATAATAAATTCCTCATTCTGGCTTTTCGAAGGTGTAAAAGTTCACTTTGTGTAGTCAAGATTTTACTTCTGCTTTTAGTTAACTCAGAATACAAGGCTTCCTCTCCACTTTTAGCAGAAAATTCTTTGTTGTTTGTGCGGGCGCATACTTACAAAGAATTTCTAACATTCGTCAAACATTTTTTCACAGTGCACCACTTATATTCACTATTCTCACTTGTTGACACGCTATCTGAATTATTTGATTTTTTTCATGATGTAGAGGTCGATTTATGATCCACAAAACAACACGTGATTAAGCTTGTTTTCTTTTCACCTATTTCTTGAGTGTCTACTTTTTCCGTTGTTTTTTTAACTTTTTTTTCATTATTTGTAATTTGAAGTCTCTCTATAGAAAATCGAAAATTAATAATTAAAAGTAAATTTTTGGAACATATTAAATAAACAGCCATCCTGTATAATAATAGCAATATTCATATTACTTTTATTTCAAAAAAAAAAAAAAAAAAAAAAAAATTACACAATACTAACCTGTTGTGAGAAATAAACAAAGTCTTGTTGTCTTGCAGCTCTGTAGAGAAGTAAAATATGAAACATTGTCTTTGTTTTCCATTTCTTAGCATATGGTCGTATAAATGTAGCAGTTTCTTCATCCAGCTTTCCTGAAGCAATAAAGAAATACAATAGTAATGAATTTAAAAAGACATAAAGTCATAAGTTAAAGATGTTACAAGCAGTGATGAGCAACCTTGTATGGTTCACCATATACGATTACCTGCAGAGATATAAATACATCTAAAATGCTCAAACTTCCAGAATTTACTCTTTTGTTACGCCTCTGCTTGATTTTGGATCTCTTCTGATGTATAATATCTGCATCTTAATTATATGATAGATATCTATGTAGACACCATTTAGTCGTCAATCCCATGTATTTGAGAAAGGGTGGAAACTCTTATGTTACAAAACATAGTAGAGATGTACTGTATATCTTTTCAAAATGTTGAAGAGTGTGTTTGACAAAAGAGACAAAATACTTAGTATTTTATTAAAAAGGCCCGTGAAGTTATTCACTCATAAACCTAATATATTGTAATATTTTCCATAAGTAGAAGCTTTGCTTTGTATATACTTAAACACAAAATGAACTATTTGCTGAGCAAAACAATATATTCACATAAAAAACTACATACGTGTTACAGTTTCGCCAACTAACACATTGGCTTCATCAGACATTATCTATAGTCTATATATACAGATAGTCTATATATATAGACAGTGTCTGATGAAGCCAATGTGTTAGTTGGCGAAACTGTAACACGTATATAGTTTTATATGTGAATATATTGTTTTGCTCAGCAAATAGTTTATTTTGTGTCTAATATATTGTGTTCATAGACATTTTGGTGTTCATTTTTTTTACTACTATAACGGAAAAGAATAAAATTATACATAAATAAGTAGAAAACCGTTGCACACTTATATATATGACAAAAAAAACCTAAGCAGGTATTTGCACTCAGCAGTAAGTGTTCCACCTAGATACCAAAATCAATAAAGATAAATTTAATGAAAAGAACATTAATAACTCGATGACAGTTGTGAAAGAAAACTATAGAATAAATATTACTAGGGCTCGCATAAAAATAAATTATAATAAACTTTTAAATTGTAAATACATAATTATAAACAAAATATGACTAACCGCAGGAATTCCTCATGTGTAGCAATATTGCTATATTACATACAACACCATGAACACTTCCTCTTGTATGTCGTTAGTTTGTATATTGTGAATTTTATACGAAAATACTTCATGAGAAGCTGATTCAATGAACAGTGTACGGGAAAGACTATCATATATATATATATATATATATATATATATATATATGAGAGAGAAATGATATTTTAGAAGCAAATAAAATGAAAGAAAAACATTAATTGGAGTATTTTTAAAAGGAAATTATATAACTTTGAAATTAAACATAATATTAATAATGAATTATGAAGTGTATGTGAGATTAATGTATTGCTATTGTTATGAAACGCATAGCATCAAAATTTTCATATCACGGAAGTTTCATCATATGGCATAAACTAATGTTACGTAAGTCTCATTAAATTTTTACTTTCTCACTAAATAGAAACAAGTCGAAAATGTAGTTTTGTCAATCATCACATTTCAATCACAAAGGTAGTACAGAAACTCACTCACCTGCATCTTTACCCTGAGTTTTTATCAATGGACCGTATTTCTTTCTTGCTACAAATCCGCGAATTCCTGAAAATACATAATAGGGATGTCTATTAGTTGATAAAATAGAGTTTTTGTATTACTAATGTTTCATCTGCCCGTATCTTAGGAATTTCTGTTCGTCGCGATTTTATTGTCAACTACAAATAGTGACAGCAAGATATACTTGTCATATTAATCCTTTGTAGTGTCCACAAAATACTAAAATTGGCTCTATGAAGAACTATGAGATCTAGTTAAATGTCAATGATTATCAGTTATTGTGAGCCAGTAAATTTACGGATTAATTTGTGGCGAATAAATTTACTTAACGTAAATACTGTCACGTTTGAATATAACCTTTGTATATTGGTAAATACATTAAATATATGCAGTCGTTGACTTACTACCCGTTATTCAGGTTAGGTTAGGTGGTTATTATTATCAATGATCTATAGTAATAATATGAGAAATAATAACAGTAATAACATCATAATGATAGATACACCACTAATATAGAAAAACTAGTACTAGTAAGATTATAGAAATAGAAACACTTTTGTATATAAAAATAGGGAATACTGATAGAATGTAATGGAGCCTAAGTCTTCGGCTCACGATTGATCAAAATTGTATCTTATACGGTACTGTATAGTGGATTACCGTAACTATCAGGTCGATTTGCGACTAAATCACCTTAGGACTGCGCACTCTGAATTGAAATCGGTCTTAAGTCGATGAATATCAATCGCACTTCGAATTCATTAAAGCAGTTTGTCGTGAAATGCAAATAAGAAATTATTAGACCGAGCACAAAATCTATTGGCTATTAAGAATTTTTATGGATGTCAGTATGCATATATTGTACGTAAAAATAAAACATAGGACACACACACACACACCAAACAAGTGGTAACTATGTTGCGTATAAAATTCAATATATATATATATATATACAGGGTGTTAATGAACTATACCGACAAACTGTAAGAGGTGATTCCTCACATCAAAATAAGAGAAAATGTTCATATGGACCTGTGGTTAAAAGTGCATATCCAAATTCGCAAAAAAGCTAAATTTCAATAAACCCTATTTCGAATTCCAGAAACTGTGGATGCTGGTTATTATCATCGTAAAGGAAGCCACGCATACACAATCCAAATGTGCATATTTCATCAATTGTCAATAGGTGCAGAGGGTATTACCTACATTGTGTAATTCTTAGATATGCTCTCAGTAGAGTTTTCAGATATAACCTGATTTCAAAAAGGGTCCAAAGTAGGCAGGAGGTAAGCCTTGACAAAATGGACATCCAATGCTTCGGAGGGAAGTCGGAAGTATAGGAACCTCCAGCTTCATGTCTTTTTGTGTTCGGAATAACGTGTGATGCGATGTATTTCAACAAGGTATATTTCACGTTTTCTTCACTTATACGCGTGAAAGAAAACATTGCAGTACGCGTTTTCCCGAGTACGAGAGACCGTGCTGCTGACGATCATTAACACTTCCGACATCGCGTCAAAGGATTTTGTGTTCACTGCTATCAAGGCTTATCCTTTGCCTACCTTGGACCAATGTTAAAGTCAGAACATACCTGAAAATTCTGTTGATGGCATGGCTGAGAATTTCATCCTGCAGGGAATATTCTGTATACACATTGAACATTAATGAAATATGCATTTTTAGATTGCGTATGCGTGACTTCCTTTACGCTGATACCGGCCACCATACACTGTCTCTCGAATTCAAATTAGAACCTCTCGAAATTTGGCTTTTTCGCGATTTTGGACATCCCTAGCTCTGAAACTATGCACTTTTCGCCATAGGCCCATATGAACTTTTTCTCTATTTTGATGTAAGGAATCACCTCTTACAGTTTGTCGGTGTAGTTCATTAACATCCTGCATATATATATATATAATTATTCGTTACTATTTACCAACTTTTAATAATTAATAATGTTAAGATAGTAAAGACTAGTGTTACTATTAATTTGTTAATTTAAACATCAAGAACATAAAGGTATTAACTTACTGCTCTGAATAATAATAGCCGCAAGTTCCGGATTCATATCAGGTTTGTCTGCAAGGCGATCCTCTAACTGATTATCTGAAAATAACATTATATCCTTAATTTAACAAATCAATCATAAAACGATAAGAATATATTTATTTATTTATTTTAAAAAAATATATTAAACTTTTTTCCAATTAATTTCTAACATTACCAATGTAATCTCAGAATGCACAATATTAAGCCAGATAATTTGACGAGCTTGTGTATCAGTCAAAAATATATAGCATTTCCAAAGTCAACTTATATGTAATGTTAAACTTTTAAAATCCAGGAAGACGTTTCCGTTTCTACATTGTTACCTATTTGGTATTCTTTTGTGCAAATATCTTTACTCCTTAAATAACCATTCTAGAAGAAAGAAAAAAACAGATATACATAGCTTATCCCATTTAATAGTCATTAATAGTAGCACTATCAAACATGGAATTAAATAATATGAATAAATTAAATACGAAATAATCATGAGTATAGGAATAAATAAAAATATCAACAATATATAAATTCATTTTGTTTTAAAAAGAGACGCTTAGGAGGACATTAAAATTTTCATTGTTATATTGATTTAACAATGTTTAGAAGTTTACATGGTAACATCGTGCAAAATGAATTAGTAAGTATAACTTATTTCTATATATAAGTTTTAAAATATTATATTTCCTTTCTTTCATTTTAATATATTTGAGTGCAATACATTTATCACTTCTTTCTCAATCATTAAAAAGTAATTTGCGATATATATGATATATATCCAGCGATGGACGTAAAAGTTTATATTTCGTTATTCAAAAATGTACATAAGAAATGATTTCCCTGGTGGAAAATCTTTTGATAAAATTGATATACAACTTAGACATATTGCATTAAAATATTAATTTTGTGCCAGGAGTGCTCACTCGATAAATGGTACGTTCCCACAAAAAGTTTTAAATTGGTGTTTTAAAAGAAAACAAATGGAAAAATTGGCATGTTTTCTTTATTAGAAACAGAAAGGCGTGATTACAAAAGTTATGGTTCTAAACTATTATTTAGTGTGCACCAACGAAGGTCAACTGTTGAATAGTTCATAACCAGGGAAAATGTTTGTTGCACGAACTACGGACAACGTCAAGTTTCAATCGTTGGATGAACTAGGTTTAATCATGAACGGACGATTTTCGGTATTTAACTTCTTTCATCTTGGTTAGTTTATAGTAGCTGTGAATTTTGTTTGCAATATCTGGCAGTGATATCGACGATTTGAAAGATGTACACTATTTAGAAGACGTTATTCGTTTACAGCGAGTAATAAAAGATCACTGTAATCCTTTTGAGATAAAGATTTCGGGAACTGTGGTTTTGATGTCATTGGGAAAAGGCGAACAACAGTTTTCCTACATAAAGGTTGGTACATTATTTTAGACTTTATTGTGAAGATAAAACATACAGAAACTTGAAAGAAGTAATGAATCTAATTCAATTAAACTTTTTCATCTTTGATAATTTTAACGTACATAAATTATTCTTATAAAAATTATTTTTATATTTGGTCTAGGAATTAATTCGTGCGGTTGGTACGCACACATTGAAGCTGTAGTACAAACACAAAATACATAAATACCTTAAGAAAAATATTGTCCATCGCTAGCCACCACTTTCGCCCATCTGTCAGGCAATGTACGGATTCCGTGGCGAAAGAAGTCCTCATCCTTGGAAGCGATCCAGTCAGAGACCCATGTTTCGATATCTTCTGAAGAAGTAAACCGCTGTCCAATCAAATCGTTGTTCATGCAATCGAACAAGTAGTAGTCCGAAGGAGCAACGTCTGGTGAATACGGCGGGTGGGGTAAAACTTCCCATCCGACATTTTCTAAATAGGTTTTGACCGGTTTTGCGACATGTGGGCGAGCGTTATCATGTTGAACAATAAGTTTATCATGTCTGTTCTCCCATTCTGGTCGTGTTCTGGCCAGAGCTTGCTTCAAACGCATTAATTGTCGTCGACAACGTTCTCCATTCATAGTTTCACCCGGTTGCAGCAGCTCATAGTACACCACACCTTTCATATCCCACCATATGCACAGCATAACCTTTGCACAGTGAATATCTCGTTTTGGTTGTGATGGACCTGGTTCACCTGGTTTCACCCAGGCCTTTTTTCGTTTAGGGTTCTCGTAATGGATCCACTTCTCATCACCCGTAATAATTCGATGCAGAAACCCCTTTCTGCTCTGTCGTTGAAGCAGCAATTCGCAAATGGTTTTTCGTCTTTCAACGTCTCTGTCTTTCAATTCATGTGGAACCCAATGTGACATATTTTGAATCATTCCCATGGCTTTCAAGCGTTTGGAGACTGTTGTTTGATCAACGCCTAATGCTGCTGCAAGTTGTTCCTGCGTTTGACACGAATCCTGCTCGAGCAATGCTGTCAATTCTTCGTCTTGAAATTTTTTTGGCTGTCCAGCTCGCTCTTGGTCTGCCAAGCCGAAATCACCACTTCTAAACCGTGCAAACCACTTCTGACACGTTCGCTCAGCTAGAGCATGGTCACCATACACTTCCACCAAAATACGATGACTTTCAGTCGCACTTTTCTGCATGTTAAAGTAATGCAGCAGGACACCCCGCAAAAACACTTTATCAGGCACAAATTGCGCCATGTTCACTTAACTACAAACTGGTGTTGTTGACGCTTTAATCCACTGCCCTATACTACGAACGATACGCGATGACAGTGGTTTGCAACACATGTGTGGATACACGGAACTGTGGGACGCTCCGTTCGTTGCGCCATCTCTTGTCCACCCGCACGAATTAATTCCTAGACCAAATATAATCGAGAAATAAAAGTTATCTTTTTAAACATTAAACTTACTTTTTGGGTTGTTACAAAATTAATGCAGTATTTGAGTGATTTTCGATTTGACCATAGTTATAAAACTTGTTGTCTATATGCCTCGTTACGTACTATTTGCAAACTTACATTGTACTCTTTTTGGCTTATGCTATGTCAAAAAAAAAATCTGTTTTCCTCTATTTGCAGATCTGAGAAGGTAGGATGATTACAACACGATTTTCGGCATGAATTTAATATTTCTATGTATTTTAAACTCAACTATAACACTGCACATTTAGTTCGAAACGTTGATGTCGTGAGATAAAAGCAGTATGCAGACTTCATAGTTCAATGTTCATTGTGAAAATTCTCTTTTGAATACCATAGAAGATAAGGAAGGCCCCGTTTCTGCTGTTGAGACGCCAATTTAAATAAAGCAGGTAAGCAGGATGTTGTGAACAAACTCAATAATCATTCTATCGTCGTATCGTCGTATCGTCGTATTGTCGTATTTAGAGAAACTAGTAAAGGTAGAAAAGATTAAGATAAAGGTGTCACATGGATTGACACACACACAAAAAAAATCAGCGTTTTAAATTTTGCTCTACGCAGGTCATGCGAAAAAAGAAAAAGAAAAGATCCATTTCTCGATTGTATTGACATGCGATGGAAATAGATCTTATTCGATAAACACGACGTTCTGCGTAATGATTGGATCGCACTTATGCTTCTAGAACCTTTTCAAAGCTGATGTGCAAGTTTATGGTGACTGAGTGATAATCCGTAGCCGCAATGATCCACTACAGTCTCTTCAATTTTGGCCTATCTATTATGGCTGAGAGGTATTATCAAGAAATTGAAAGAATACGTAAAAAAATTGCAATGTTTATGTCTGGCATTGGCCAACAGGAAAAGTCCAATCATGTTACACAACAACAATGTGCATAAAAGACACTGCAGAAATTACACTCATTGGGATACGAAATTCTCCCTTATCCATCATGCCTTGCCATCTGTTCCAGGATATGGACAAGTTCTTGCAGGAACATGTCTTCAACCAAATCAGTGCTCAGAATGCCTTCGTCTTATTCGTTACAGACCGTTAAGCTACTGAGATAAAATAACCTTGTTTCTAGTTAGCAGAATTGTGTTGATAGTAATTTTGATTTCTATTAATACCATTCAGGTTCAGGCAAATTATGGCAGCTTGAACCTGCAGATTCAAAATACTGCATTAATTTTGTACCAACCAAATATAATGATGTAGATAATGAACAATATTAACTCGAGAATTTCCAGTGAATGCTTTCGATATATATATATATAAACGAAGTCCATAAATCAGTTAATTCGAAAGGACTGAAAACGTGGAAAATTTTCTTTCATTTTCAATAGTAACGCAGTAGCATTTTTTTTTCATTTTCCTAAAACTTTCGGCTTCATTTGTAAATATACGTTGCAAGTGTGAGAGAAATAGTGAAATCGTAACTAACAGGTTAGTAGACTTCACTATAATAATTATACATTTTCTTCTACAGTGCAACGCGTTAAATTATTTTAGTTGTTTACAACGCAATTGAACAACAACCGATAAATCAAGAATAAAGAATAAATTAATTATACCTGCGCCTGTTTCTTGCGTACCTGTACCAGTATCACTGATAACGGATTCTTTCTTGCTGAGACGTCGTTTGGTAGCAATATGACGTTTCGCTAGAAAGGTTCTTAACATAGCTTGAACTTTGACAATTTTCTTCACTTGAGTCTCATACAGCCTGAAAAATGTGACAAATTTATTAGAGACATAACAAAGTTCCTCGTAAGAGATTTAATATGAGACGGCTACAAAACAAGTTGGATGCTAATACAATATTCGGGGAGAATCTGGAATAGGCAATACTTTTATCACTCTAGTTTCACCAGTAGAAGGTATGATTGCATGTATTCATTAAAAGATAAATTTAAAGGCATATTTGATAAATAAGTATTTCTACATAAACTATGAAGTTTTAGCAGAGAACATTTAGAATGACATTGCATAAACAGTTGTTTATTAGACACAATTAATTTCACAAAATGTAGCAATATCTTGTGATGAACTTCTAACAGTCAATCTTATATGTTGTAATGCCGATATGTCTATAAACTCCTTCTAGAGTGTATATAAGAGTAAGATAGGCGTGAAACTTATATATGAAACTAAACCGATATCTTAGGAAAAGCCAATTATCTACAGAAAAATGATATGAAAGAAAATTAATATGTATATAAATATGGAATAAATTTTATAGAAACATAACAATATCAGTGATTTCTCTCTTGCTAAATTCTTACACAAATACCATTTATCTTCAATCAAAAAGAACTTGATGCAATACAGATTCTTTGGAATAGACACAATGAAACTTTTTGGAATTAAAAGAGGTTCATATTGATGTTCTTTACTACAAGATATATTACACTATTACTGACTAATTTTTCAAATGATATTAACGAAGACATTGAGGTTATTTTGGCTAACTACAAATTACATTAAATAATTTTAACTACGAAATATACATTGATCAGGTGAACATTGTACTATCTGAAAATTGAAAAAATGGAAAAACACAATTGATGTATTACTCAGAAGCCAAGTTCTTTATGCCTATTCTTTATTACAACAATAAACAGTATCATCATGGATTCAGTGGCAAAATTTGTACTAAGTACAGAAGTACTTTAACTGCCAACACACTGTATACAATTCGTAAGTGTACACTTGTTCACATCGTCGTACCACTCCGCTCTGCATTGTTACTTATTCCTCTAGTACGATTTCCTTCATCTAGATAAAGTTAGAAGTCATTACGCAATAAATACAAATAAGTCAATTTGCAAATGCTTTTCCCGCCTGTGGAGACATATACAATAAAATTACAAATTTACAACATTTTCCTGTCATGGTGTACGAACACTTGTATTATGACATGTAACGTACAAGTTGTGCAACAATGTTTGCTTTACCTGGACAAATATTCTTCATTGTAATAAGTGAGAAAAATTTTGTTTGTTCCAGTGGTCCATCCTTTCATTTTGAGTCGAATTAAAAGCAATCGACAGTTTTCCTTGCTAATGTCAACTTTTTCATCGAAATCGAATGCTAAAAATTTATATCTGAAATATGAAAACAAGATAAAACTATCAACTAAAAGTTGATCTAAAAGTACAGTATTACATAAAAATAACTGAAAATCGAAAACGGCAAAACGTTATACATTAAAAGAAGAAAAGTAAACTTGTTACGTTCTATACTTTGTCCTACCTGGAGTTAAAAGTTATATATATATATATATATATATATATATATATATATATATATATATATATATATATATATATATATATATATATTAACACTTATATACAATAACCAAGAGTAAAATAATGTGAAACTACAAATATTATAAATAATATGATATCTAGGAGTGCTGCTTTCATATTAATTAAGATTATAGCTGTTATTCCTAAAATGTACAGAGCTCCTTTGTGGCTAAGTGGTTAGCGTACGCGCTTTTGGCGTGGGAGACTCGGGTTCGATTCCCGGCGGGACTCATGTGTTCGGATTCTACGTTAATCAGTAGGTCCCGTCTCATATAGCCTCACTGCTGAAAGGGACGTTAAAATTCAAAATCAACTCAACTCTTAAAATATACAATATACAAATATGTTTAAAATTAAAAACTGCTCATTATTGTATTTTATTTTAGTAGCTTTTTATGTCATTCTTGTCACAGAAACTAAAATTTTCTTTAAGCTTATAGTATTTTCTTAATGTTATTTTTTTAAAAAAAGTTGATTAGCTCAGTAAATTTTTGACGTATGAAATAATTTAAATTGCAAAATCAATTAAATAGTTTTCTTAAGGCAAGGAGATGAATTACTTCTGTTGTGCAGCACGTAGAGATTTATATCATCCAGCTCTCACCACTGGTCTAGTGTTTAGTGTCGGGTTCGATTCCCGGTGGAATATTCTTAAAATTTGAACAAATTACGGTGATTCGGATTTTACCTTAAACTGTAGATCCACCACGTCTTATATATATATTCCTATTTGTGAGCATGTCCTCTATCCGGTAGTCTAAGAATCATGTCTCTAGCTTTACTAGAAGCTGCGTGAGAGCACTAGTTTCACTAATGAATAACATTAAAATGCGATTTACTCAAAACTAAGTTTTCTGAGTTCTGGCACTTTTGTAACCAGGGTGCGATATATTTTTATCGTACAGTTATTCTATTTTTTTTTTTTTTTTTTTGTAATTTAATTGTCTAATTGATTTAATTTTACGATATAAATAAGTTATGTGGGTAATCTTGTTTATTTTATTAAAACAACTAAGCCATTCAAGTTCTAAGCTCAACTTTTAAAATGTTATGAGATAAACTGAGTTCGCATATAATTTGTCTTCATTTATGTTCATTTGAAATATTTATTACTTTATTTTTTTTAGAACTATTTCCTTCCAGTGAATTAAGTTTTAATTTTGTAATGTAACCAAAATTAATTATTGCAAATACTCTTTTTTTTTGGTTTATTATACAGTACAGTCCTGCAGTGTGTTACTGTTCTTCTAAACTCATAATGTGACTTTAATAACAATAACAATAATATATATATATATATATATATATATATATATATATATATATATATATATATATATATATATATATATATATATATATATATATATATATATAAGTACTAGTAATAGTAATAGGGTAGATATGTTTGTGCTAATTATAGGATAGTTTTATAATTCTCAATTAAATTTCAACATCAAAGTATATAAAGATATATTGAAAATATATACCTAATCTATAAAAATAAAACTGAATGTAACATTGTTTGGCGGGTAAATTGTCCTTGACTGCTGCACCAATTTTGATGAATTTTGGTACATGACTGGATCATGACCTTACGTAGGATATTATCATATTAATTTTGGAGATAGGGTTCTCTAGAGGAGGAAAATGTTCTAGCAATGGAATTACAATATTTACATATTTACTAAAATTTAACGATAATGAGTTCGTTTTGTTTATTAGAATTGCGTAGCAACCAATTTACTTTTTCTCTTTAAACACATTTAAACTTTGTTTCTAGAATTTTAACGCCATTGATTCGCGAATTTTAACTAGAAATATTATAACCGATTGCAATTAGAATTCTCCTTTAAATACGCAACTACAAGATCATTGACTAAGCAAATAATAATGATTAAACTTTTGTGCAGGCGAGTTTGAGAGAAAAGTTGTAAAAAATGGCAAATGCCATTTTGTGTTTATTACTATGAAGATAGCCTTGGAAACACTTCAAGAACAAATAAAAAAGAGTTTATGTGACTCAAGCCGATACTGGGCAAGAGGACAATTGGATCACTATCACTAGACTTTCATTGAAATGCGTATCCTAGAATGGGAAAGAGGGTTAAAATACTTTCTACAAACGTACTCTTCCCATGCGAAGAACGGATATTTCACCTAGTACACATTTTAAAATGGGAATTACTGATTTAACTACCAATAGCTACTTTCTTAATGCATTAACTAAAATTTACTCCTCCCTTCACCTGTCTAGAAATTGTTCAAATGGGATCCTATGAGGATATCCGATTTGACGTGCTCGTACAGAATCGAGGATACCTAAGGCGCGTATTTGTTGTCGAACCATAGCCCTTATAAATCCTCTTGGCTTGGATTCAAGGTCAGACCTTATGCAACGTACAAAATGCGTTGTTCCAGATTCTGCTACAAGACTTCGTAATATCTCTAGGGAAGTTGCACGATAGGTAGTTATTGCTGTCCTCATCTTTCTGCTCTGAGAGAATTCACCCTGAGATTTAGTGTTGTATTTCTAAAAAATACATAGAAATTCATTTATAATTTACATATTAGACTATAAAATTCGATATTTACTAGAAATACACAAAATATTAGCAAGTTAATAAAGAGAGTTTCATTTTCGAGTGACTCTATATGCTGCTTGTTTTAAATCTAATATTAATATCTTACATCTTAACAGTTTTTTATTTGGAAAATCCACCATGTGCGTTGGAATATTGCAATTAAATAATAACTAAATCCTTATCAAAAATTTAATGCAATATAGTATGTTGTATGTATTACAGATATACTGAATTCGTTACTTGTGAATGATTGTTTCTATTAGCTAATGATATAAAATTTGGGATATACATTTGGAGTACAAACAAATTTCTTAATAGGGGAAAGTGGGGTACAGAGAGACAGTAGGTTACAGTGAGACAAGAGCTTTTTTTGATTATTTGTTGCATGAAGCTTGAAATGATGGATGTACAGACATGAGGCTGTTGACCTTCCTCTGTCACCTTAGTAGGCAAATGGTTGACGCGAAGGATACAGGCTGTGAGAGAATTCAGTGATTTTCAATTAAGCAAAGTAAATTTTCTGAATTTCCTTTATGTCTGAAGAAATCAAAGTAAATCAAATAATTGGAGATTAATTTCAGAGCATGAGATACTTTATTATTTGTCGATATTTATCACAATATTGTTAATAGTTAAACTTTTCTGTCGTTACGAGGAAATACGATTAACGTTGATAACATGCTATTGGGGTACAGTGAGACGCTTCCTTCAAACAAAATAAAGATGTGTCCAGAGAAGAAATTATTGGCTGAGAAAAGAGACATCAAGAAAACAACAAAGATGAAACGAGTATAAAATTAAAAGAGATACGTTTTTAAGTATGAAGTCGATCCAAATGTAGAGGAAGAATTGGTCGAATTGTCCTCATCAGATGAAGAAATTGAACTATTACTCGGAATTGACCCAGATGATTTTAAAGACTACCATGAAAACATAAATGAGGATGATTATGTTCTGGTAGAATTTCACTGTAAAAAAGGACATTAATTATGTTGGGAAGGTTTTGAAACTGGATTGTGATATCTGCGAAAAAGTGGGAAAATGTACGGAAATTTTTTCCCAGTTGTTCAAGATATTGCAACTGCAAACGCAAATGACATCAAATTGGAGTTACCATAACCGCTAACACATTGTAAAACTAAACGTCAAATGTCATACTTATCATTTTCTGTTGATTTTCATCTTTTGGATATGCGTTGAACTTCGTAATAGTGAATGAAACATTTAAGTATGTGTATGTCTCATTCTACCCCAATAGTGAGCTACAGTGAGACAAATTGTCATATTTTGTTTATGAATAAGTAAACCAGAGATGATTAACATTAATCCAGAATGACTAATATTGTATGATAGCCTGAACGTCAACTTTTAGTTCAGTTTTTGTTTCATTTTAATATCTTGTATAATTCAAGAGTTATTACCTACGGAAAAAAGTGTCTCACTATACCCCACTTTACCCTATATTGAGTACCATAATTTAGCATATCCTGAAGGAAATTACAAGAAATATTATTTATACAATGTGGTAAGTTTATATAAAAGAATAAATTAATAAACTATCTTAAATAATTAATTGTTACATCTTAGATTTTTTTCAGTATACTTACATACACTAACAACACACATATATATTCACACTTGCGATTTTAGAAGATAAATTATCAGTATTCATTTATACGTGCTTTACTTGCTTAAAGTTAGTAAATTCTTCTACATTACATATTTCTTTTCTTAAACTTTACCATTCTTTAGTGAAAAAAGTAGCTTTAACTTGTATGTATTTTGCTCTACCACCGATAGCTCTACTTGGCGTATACTATTATATAACTAATGTATTTATAATTTGTGGTGGGTATAGATAGAAAAAAAACTAACATGGATAAAGTAGATAGTAAAATGGATAAAGTTTTATATTTATGAAGTGCATATTGTTGTTTACAAAATACTTATTATTTTTATTTACGTTAGGATATAAGTTTATAATAAAAGAAATTCCAGTATTCATATACACCTCGTATTAAAATTAGAACATAACGCACTTGTGTGGTTATTTGAGTATCATATATTTCAAAGTACAAAAAAGAAAAAAAATTACCGAACTTTCGATCGTAAAGAATTATCTTCAGAAAATAAACACAATAGAAAAAGAAAGAAAGAAACAAAAATGACATTCATCATGGATATCTTTACATTGTGTACAAGGGATAATTAAATACCATTAGTATTTTTGCAGATAATGTCTGCAAGTGGGTTTCAGTTGATCACATCACATAAATTTAACAACTTCTTAAGTCAATACCCTTTATAAATAATAATATTGATAATGTACTATAACGTTTTGATACTAGAATCTGGAGACAAATGAAAAGTGCATGTCTAAATGAGCTTCATGAATAATAGACGGTTGAAGAGAAATACCACAAGAGAAATAAATTATCAGCATTGCCTGCTGAAATTTATACTTTAGCTCCTTGATGAAGAGAAAAGAAAAAGGCAGAGAAGCTGAGTGGATATTTTTTTTAATGAAGTAAAATGAAATGTTAAAATTTTTTTATTTATATCATTTCTGGTTGTTGCGAAACTCTTTTTATGCTATGATATAACTGATCACAGGTTATTAAAATATGAAAACTACGTACCCTCACATTTCCTGAGAATGCTTTTCCCCATTTCTCCTTCTTTTGTAGAACATTGGTGAAAGTAAGATTGCCCGATCTCGTAAATTTGTTGGTGAACATCTGTTTTAGAGTAGGATCTGACGAAAGCCTTAACATTTCAATTATTTCAGGTGGTAAAAAGTCCCTGTTTTTGCCAATCAGATCCATGACATTATATCTTACTTTCCCTGTGTAATGCGCTATCATGAATTCATTCTTGTTCACTTGTTTGAGCTGATTACTATCGCACTGTTTAACATAATCTGAAAATGGAGAGAATTATCTCAGTGAAATGGTTCAACACTTGAGAAATAAAAGAACTGTTTTAACTAGAAATCTGAAAAGATTAAGAATAATGTAATAAAATTTAAAATAAATTACTGATCTGAAAACAATGGAAATATGATTTAGCATTTTAGCAAAAGTGCTCATAGTGTACTTTTTAAGTGCTGTTATGTTTTCACTACTTTATAGTAGCGATTCATTTGTTATTCCCATATCGAGATTACTTTCTTTTAACCACGTGCTCTTAATAACAATGAACTTGTTCTAAACTTTGCTATCCTCTAGAATGTAACAACACATTTTGTTTCATAAGAGTGCCAAACTTCTGAGGATGAACTACAATGTGTATAACGAGCGCGTTACATAGCAACACACACTTTGGAATGGAATGGACTCGTCCGAAGAAAAAATAATACAAAAATAATAAAAGGAGTTTAAAAAGTTATAAGAAAGTAATGTAAAAAAGAAAGAGATATATTTCTTTGTAAAAGTAACTTATTATGGTGTCTTTAATAGCTTTAAAATAATGTCTTTAATAGCTTTTACACATTCTAGTACCTTATTATATTTCTTGTATATTATTGTTCTTTTGTTAATACTTCGTTTTATTTTTATACTAGCGTCAATTATCCGCTTCACTGGATTAAAATAAGAAAAATTAGTAATATGTTCCGTTAGTCAGTCACTTTTTACTGAAGCGCTCTCTGATATCGGTCCTTCTGATCACTTTTATACGAGGCGCATCCAGAAAGTAAGTTTCTCACGCGTCCCATAGCTAGGAAACCGTATGTTGCGCGAAGCGACTGCTTGTACGTGAGAGAGTAAGGTCCTAACATGGCGCATGCGCCAGTAGAACTTCTCTGATTCTCTCAGTAGCGTCGTGGCAGTGATTGAAGATTGGCGTTCCTATTCCAGTTTCCGCCGCGTGTGAAGTGCGAGCAGTGATAAGTTTTTCAATGCACAGGGCATATCACCGATTGAAATCCATCTTCAGTTGTATCGTTGCAAAAATGTCAATCCTGTGCGCCTTGCTTTGTGCTCTAGGGTCAGTTGCTTCAACACAAAAGTTCTTGATCAACAGGCACTCCGTGACAGTGGTGTGCAATAAGGAGCGGAAAATCTGCAGAAACTGCTTGCTCATGCGGTTAGGTTCATGGACCTGGCACAGCTGACGATGGATTTCGATTGGTGCTATGCCCTGTGCATTCAAAAACTTTATCACTGCTCGCACTTCACACGCGGCGGGAGCTGGAATAGTAACGTCCATTTTCAACCACTACCACGACACTACTGAGAAAACTAGGGACGTTCCGCTGTCGCATGTGCGATGTTAGGACCACACTCTCACGTACACGCAGTCGCTTCGCGCAACATACGGTTTCCTAGCTATGGGAAGCGTGGGAAACTTACTTTCTGGATGCGCCTCGTATATATACAAAAGTGCATGGCCTGGTATCGAACCAGGGACGCCTCGCACCACAGTCTAGGACTCTTATCTCAGCCACCGTACCTTCAATAATTCTAGTGTTTAATTTACGAATGCTGATAGTAATTTTTCAAATGTAAGATAGCATTTACGATTGAGACTAATGTTATTCACCAATATTCCTTAGAGTATTTATGACTAAAGAATACTACTGTGAAGTCAGAACAAGCTGTAAGTATTTTGATCAAAGTTTTCAAAACTAAACAACCCTATTTCCAGCATCTTAAATTTATGAGTAAAACTTCCATTGACTGCCATTCAACGCAAAACAAAAGAAATTTAAATTCACTCTAGCTTAATAATATGTTAAGAGAGGAATAATTTCCAGTTTTAGTGAAGGTCTAGAATTCATACCCGAAATACTAGAACCTTTGAAAAAATCAAAACCAAAGTAAAAGATTTTCTACTAAATGATGATAGACTAACCTCTAGCGTGCGTGATTTGTTCTAACAATATATAGTATTTGAGAATAACTATTTTTTAAAAAATATATGTTACATCTATGCCATACTTCTATGATTATATTTGTTCACTTATTAGCATTAAATAAGATATTAATTCTTTTGAATCAATTTTTTAACAAAGTATTCTACTTTTGAGTTTATAGCTCTGTATGCCACAAACGTCTTACATTTTTTAAAATTTATTAAAGAATTATTTTAGGATCATTTTATTTTACTTTTCTCTTGATTCTTTTTATATTTTAATTTAATAACTTGGTATGTATTGTTTTTCTTTAGTGATTAAAAAATATTGATTTCCCTTAATTGCTTGGTAGGTAGGTAAATGATTTGAAGAAAAAATGACACAAGTAAAATGATTTACCTGTGATTGTATTTACATCTTCACTACCTAATGTTGCTTTGTCAATTACACTCAGTAATCCTTCTGGTTTACCCATAAGCACATCAACAGTGTCTTTGTTATTGTAGTATTGTAGTCTTTGAATAGGAACTTCTTGTTCTTTATACTCTTCCTGGAATATTAGCAGAAAAACACTCATTACACAAAATGAATAATAATGTAATAATATAGTGCTGATGGACTACTGTAATAATATTTACTTATATATTAAGAGGATACTTATGTAGAGTTTATTGTGCCATTAAAATAAACCAGAATTAGAACCTATAGAAAACTCTCTAAATTTAAACCTAATTCTATCTACATGTACACATTAATGAATATTCATCTAATACAGAATATACCATTTAAACCTTAAGCATAATCTAAAAAATGTACAAACCTTTGTCAATTGCTAATGGTTCTGAAAATAATACTACTGCAAAATTTATGCTCATACATATGTTTTCTTTCTATAATAATTACATTTGAGTTTTTAATAATATTAATCTATTATTTCCTCTTTTACTAGTCAATTGTGATAAATTCTCTAACATACAAAAAGTTGTTATTACCATTTCCCAGGCAAAAACTGTCTGATTGTAATGATATTGCAGCTGTTCGTTTGTTGCGTTTACAAATAATTGTTCCAAGCTGTTGCTACGGAAACTTTCAAAGCCGAAATAATCCATCATTGTTATGCAATATTGTTCTCCGCTGTCAGAAAAGAGAAAAAATACATAGTTATTCAGAGTAGATGACCAATTGAAGAATTTAAATAGCAGTAAAGTAGGAAACAAAGTGAGTATATACCTATTCTTGTGAGAAACACTACATTTGTTATTATATGTGTTGGCTGCATACAATTATAGTAACGTGATCAACAGAGAACCTATTTTTTTTTTTTCAACTAGTAAACATTGTAAGCAAAAGGTAGTATTCACAGCAAAAAACAAAGTATTCTTCTAACCAGCGCTTTCGGAAAACCCTGTTTCCATCTTCAGTCTAGAGAAAATTCGAAGAGGATTTAAAACATGACAGAGAAATGCAGATAGGTGAAAAATGGTTAAAAGGATTTAAAATATGTGAAGCACAAGTCTTCCTGTAGAAAATGAACACATACTAATGGTCACTCACTCGTCACTGTTCACTGTTGTTCACTGCTTTTACTTTACCTTCCAGACAGCGGAAATATGTAGTAAAAAGACTGCTCCAAATCACAATCAAGACTGTTCAAAATGAACAACAGTTAACAGTGACCATTAGAATGTGTTCATTTTTGACAAGAAGACTTGTGCTTCACATATTTTAAATCCTTTTAACCATTATTTTATCATACACATTTCTCTTTCATGTTTTAAATTCTCTTTGAATTGTTTCTAGGCTGAAGAGGAAACAGTTTTCCGAAAGCGCTACTTAGATTTTTTTTTTTTTTTTTTTTTTTTTTTTTGCGGTGAGCAGCAGCCTTTTGCTTACATTTCTTTCTAAACATTATCACCGCTCGTAATACTGTGATACGTAGTAAACATTGTATTTGTAATAATAGTTTTAGTAAAGGTAGTATGATTTCATTTACGCTTAATTATAATAAGCACAGTAAGTTTGTCATATACACACACACAGAGACCACACCGCCACAGAAGGAACGAGGAATGTTTGTAAACTATTTTTAGTGTAAAACTACATATCACTACGTATTTTGCAGTACGTAAAGTGATTTAAATAAATTTAAATTATAAAACATGAATTTCACAAACCAAAGTGATACATAGGATTAATAGAAGTTCCATGATTCCCATTTACAAATAGTTGTCATGCTTATACTTCTCATGAAGTAAATACAATGGAGACCACTTTAAGTTGCTATCCCATAACAAAACAAGGTAATGACATCACTGTAATTTAAAGGAAAAGAAATAGGTACACTTGAGGGAACCTCGTATTAAGCAAACTTTCCTTCTTGATAAATTGCTATTCCCATAAATTGACAAAGCCACTACAAGTCAGTCAAAAAAAAAAAAAAAAAAAAAAAAAAAAAGTACTAGGTATGAATGGAGTTTTTAATAGAGCTCAAGTTTTACAGCAAAGCTTTAGAGTCAAGTCTTGTGGCAAAGACAATCTATAGCGTGCCTAAAACCCGAGTAACTTTTGGTTTTCCTGACACTACTTTTTATATGAACGTCCATGTATCATTCATGTCCATGTGGGTAAAATTCATAGGTACGTGTCTTACTGACACGGACACTTATTTTGAGTTAGTTTGATTTCTAGTTGGCCAGTAAACCGCTATCTTTACAGTTTTGACAAAGAATATTACTGCACATACGCAGATAGAATGCTGAAATAAGGGAAATATGAAAGATGAAAGTAATTACTTTCTCACTTGTAGACTGCTTTCTTTAGTTTTCTTTTATGTTAATATTTTCTGTTTTGTCATTCTTTGTTCATTTACAATACATTTATGAAACACAGAAACAACTCTCACATTGGTAGAGTTTTATGTATAGAACGAATAGATTAAAAGCAAGTATTACTCTAGTTCACTGATCACCAAACCATCGATCGCGAGGAGGTAGTAGCTCGTACGGACATTTTTGGTAGATCGCGTTAACACTCCGGTTGACTAACCTTGATTCCTCTACTGAGCTGACGCTACTGACAGGGAGCACTGACGACAACAACTGCTTGTTTCTCCCGCACAACTACCATGATCAGCCTCATCTCACAGTTGATTGTATACGCGTGGGGTTGTGCATGTTATGTTTTTCGTGTGTATATTAGACATTTGTTAACTTGGATAGATTCATTTCATATTTACTAGAAATGTAAGCTTATATATAGGCAATAAACAAATGTAAGATTTTTTTTTAATGTTGGTAGTTCTTTTGGTTGGTAGCTCACAGTAGGATTTAAAAACGGTACGGTAGCTCAGAAGCTTCACTTTAAAAAAGTTGGTAGTTCTTTTAGTTGGTAACTCACAGTAGGATTTAAAAACGGTACGGTAGCTCAGAAGCTTCACTTTAAAAAAGTTGGTAGTTCTTTTAGTTGGTAACTCACAGTAGGATTTAAAAACGGTACGGTAGCTCAGAAGCTTCACTTTAAAAAAGTTGGTAGTTCTTTTAGTTGGTAACTCACAGTAGGATTTAAAAACGGTACGGTAGCTCAGAAGCTTCACTTTAAAAAAGTTGGTAGTTCTTTTAGTTGGTAACTCACAGTAGGATTTAAAAACGGTATGGTAGCTCAGAAGCTTCACTTTAAAAAAGTTGGTAGTTCTTTTAGTTGGTAACTCACAGTAGGATTTAAAAACGGTATGGTAGCTCAGAAGCTTCACTTTAAAAAAGTTGGTAGTTCTTTTAGTTGGTAACTCACAGTAGGATTTAAAAACGGTATGGTAGCTCAGAAGCTTCACTTTAAAAAAGTTGGTAGTTCTTTTAGTTGGTAACTCACAGTAGGATTTAAAAACGGTATGGTAGCTCAGAAGCTTCACTTTAAAAAAGTTGGTAGTTCTTTTAGTTGGTAACTCACAGTAGAATTTAAAAACGGTATGGTAGCTCAGAAGCTTCACTTTAAAAAAGTTGGTAGTTCTTTTAGTTGGTAACTCACAGTAGGATTTAAAAACGGTACGGTAGCTCAGAAGCTTCACTTTAAAAAAGTTGGTAGTTCTTTTAGTTGGTAACTCACAGTAGGATTTAAAAACGGTATGGTAGCTCAGAAGCTTCACTTTAAAAAAGTTGGTAGTTCTTTTAGTTGGTAA
Organism: Thermobia domestica; assembly: GCF_964235325.1. NCBI lineage: Eukaryota > Metazoa > Arthropoda > Insecta > Zygentoma > Lepismatidae > Thermobia > Thermobia domestica. The sequence continues at coordinate 82,809,688 of NC_137454.1, forward strand.
CTCACAGTAGGATTTAAAAACGGTATGGTAGCTCAGAAGCTTCACTTTAAAAAAGTTGGTAGTTCTTTTAGTTGGTAACTCACAGTAGGATTTAAAAACGGTACGGTAGCTCAGAAGCTTCACTTTAAAAAAGTTGGTAGTTCTTTTAGTTGGTAACTTACAGTAGGATTTAAAATCGGTACGATAGCTCAGAAGCTTCACTTTAAAAAAGTTGGTAGTTCTTTTAGTTGGTAACTTACAGTAGGATTTAAAATCGGTACGATAGCTCAGAAGCTTCACTTAAAAAAAGTTGGTAGTTCTTTTAGTTGGTAACTTACAGTAGGATTTAAAAACGGTACGATAGCTCAGAAGCTTCGTAAGTTTGGGGACCACTGCTTTAGTGAAATAAACAGATAGAGTTTTCTATACTGAGGAGGAAGCATTGATTTTCAAGCATTCGATTTATACTTTTTTCAGTATTTTTTTTTTTCCTTGTGACGTTCACTTTTTCTTTCTCTTTGATCTTTACACAATGATGTCAAATTTTGTTACTCGATCTTCGTTCAAAATCTCATGACATGACAGCGTAAAATATTGATATTTATCTTTAGATTATTATAAACAGTGTTTGCAAATCACTTAGCAAAGAACCAAATTGTTAAACGGCGTACAACTTTATCTATAATTAAGAACTAGTAGTGTATTAAGGTACTTACAAAATAGCTCTGTTGAAAGACAATTTAGCATTAATGGTGAAAACAATCCACTGAACTAAACGAAAGTAAATGGCGCGAGCTAGAGCATCGGTTGCTTTGATGGCTTGATCTACAGTACGCTTCTTTCGTACAGCAGCTCCTTTCTTTATCAAACAATAATTAGTCAAAGCCCAGGACAGTCTCTTTTCATCAGCTTTCAAGAGAGATGACACTAAAAAATCAAAGGAATAACAATTCTGTTAAAAATTAGCATATGTATTATCTTTATTACAATAAAAAGTTTTAGTTTATTTGGATTTAAGATTATATGAAATCGTATCTGTTTTCTGAGTATGAAGCTTGCAAATAATAATAATAATAATAATAATAATAATAATAATAATAATAATAATAATAATAATAATAATAATAATAATAATAATAATAATAATAAACTATGCAAATTCAAAACTGAAATCGGAGATAGTAGGTCTATAACTTCCGATTGTATAGAGAGATAAAGTGAGAGATTAAACTTATTCTTGAGACACTGAAACCATGTCAGAAAGCCATTTATCACTTAGAGAGATAAGGTCAGAGATAGAAGTTATTCTTGGAACACTGAAACCATGTAACAAAGCCATTTCTCACTTGGAGGGATAAGATCGGAGATTGAATTTATTCTTGGGACACTGAAACCATGTCAGAAAACATTTCTCACCTAGAGGAATAGGGTTGGAGATGAAATGAAACTTATTCTTGGGACACTGAAACCATGTCAGAAAGTCATATCTCACTTAGAAGGATAAGGTCAGAGATGGAACTTATTCTTGAGACACTGAAACCATGTCAGAAAGCCATTTCCCACTTAGAGGGGTAAAGTCAAGATGGAACTTATTCTTGGGACACTGAAACCATGTCAGAAAGCCATTTCTCACTTAGAGGGATATGGTCGAGATGGAACTTATTAGGATACTGAAACCATGTCAGAAAATGATTTCTCGCTATCATTTACCGTTTCTAATCTATGGATTTTAATGTTGAAACCAGAAATGGTAGTCGATTTCTACCCTTTCTATTTTCAATAGATGAATGTAGTCAGAGATGATACATATTTTTGCGATACTAAATCCTCAAGAAAATTCTTCGGTTATCTATTACCTTTTTCTCACTTAGATTTTCAACACTCCCGATGTAAATAGAAGAATAAAGGTCGAGAAAAACAAACTCATTCTTAAGATCCTGAAGCCATATCAAAATGTTTTTCCTCTATGAAAACTAATATTGAAAGCAGAAATGATAGTAGATTTCTTCCACTTTCGGTTTCAGTAAAGAGATTAAGGTAGAAATAGAATATATTCTTGAGACGCGTAATTCACTGGAAGAAACATCTTTTCGCTACTTCTGATAGATCAACTTTAAAGCCGAAAATGGTTGATTTCTACCACTTCTAGATTGATTAGGGTAGTATTAAAGAAGGAGATGGAATCTATTCTCTAGACGCTGAATCGATTCCTGAAAACTTCTACTCGCTACCTCTTACCGTGTTTGCTTTGATACATATAAACAAACAGATAAGACTTCTGGACTTACGCATAGCACAGCTTGGAAGTATAAATTAAATAACAGTAAAGTAGAGCGATTCTGCATTTCAAGATGGCGCCAGCTCAGTGGACGCTTTACAGTTACTTTCCTGTTTTTAATTGTTTAATTGTTTTCTACAATACTTTTTCCCCTCCCTATTTAATGAAGCTTTTAGCGGAAGTATATCGTGTGGTACACTTTTTATTAGTGTATGTGATTGTTTTCTATTTTCAGTTAATTAATGTAATTTCCATTATAATATAACTTTTCAGATCATTTAGAGTCACATATATTTAGAAAGATGAAAAAATAAAAAGTAATATCTAACGAACTTCGTTGATACAGTCAACTTGTATTTCAAAACTTCGTTACCTACGATATCATCTTTAGAAAAAGAATTGTAATAAACTTATTCTTTATAGAAATTAATTTCTTCATATTTGTCAAAGATTACTAAAGAAAAATAAGAGACGTGAGAATACTATTTGCAGAAGTAACAAAAATTATAAGGGAAAAAAAAAACTATAGAGTTGTCTTTCATATTTTGTGAGAAAATTATAGCTTAAAAAATCAGCTCCGCGTTATACAGCAAAACTCTATAAGCTGCAGGTGTTCTAAACAATTATACAGCAATTGTACAAAGAATTACCTTAAAAATATATTATTGTCTAAGATGGTGTTCCTCAAATTTTTTCAAGTGATGTTCATCTTCATTAGTCAGAATGTTCTATGGATTACCATGCTCTTGTCTCTTTCACACAAATTTATAATATGTTTTATGTTTTAAGCATAAATTGCTATATTAGTATACTTATATTTTCAAAAAAAAAAAAAAAAAAAAAAAAAAAGTGCTAATTACGTAAAATTCCCTTAATTTCATATTGCAATTATTATAAGAAAATACATATTAGTATTTCTTTTGACAATTGAAGGCTTTCAATAATATTTTATATAGCAATACATCTATATAAACAATTAATACTTTTCTGACCAGAGTATAAACTTGTTTATTAAAATTAAAATAAGGAATAATAGTTTCAATAACTTAACGTTATCTTCATCAGACATTAATTAGAAGAGATATCTTCATAACAGTACATTGTTATTGTTATATAATTCTAATTGTTACATTTTATAACTTTAAATTTTAGTATGAAATAATCAGGTATTGGAGACACCCGAGCTTCATCCTACCTTATACAAAGGATAAGTGTGGCTGTGCAAAGAGGGAACGTAGCAGCGATGCTAGGAACTCTCCCTCCGGGAAAAGCTTTGGACGAAATTTTCCTTTTGTAATCACTCTCCTCTCACCATTTCGAATGTAAAAAAAAAAAAAAAAAAAAAAAAAAAAAAAAAAAAAAAACTGTTTCATTTTAAATTTATAACTGTTTTCTTAATCATTATCATTTTCACTTTTCGAGTTCGAGGCAAAATGGCGTCGGGATAGGAAAATCTGTCTCGAACTCCAGCTTAATACAATTTTAATTTTCATATAAGAGTTATTTTGTAGTTCTTTTTATGTGTGATACAAATTTTAATAAGTGTGGACAATTCTGACGTTACTAATATTCACTTTTACAATAATGTAGCCGTATAACAAATAGTTCAAAACGGGCAATTTCGGGCAATATGCCTGTATTATTTTGGTTTGCAACTTTGATTGCAACCATACCATGACAATTATAGTGCATATCAATTTTGTTTAATACAATTTTATACTTTTAAAGAATTTATAGTGTAACAGTCAACATGGCTAATGGCTGCTGCATTTAATATATATAAAACCACAAATGTGGCTCTAGAACACTTTTTTCTTTTATTATTATTACTTTAATAAATTCTTCCAAATATCAGTTAATTTTAAAATTCCCTCTCTATTCAATGTTCTATCACATAATTTTATTTCTATTGCTTCTCTTAATAATTTCTCATATCCGTGACTTTTTATCCTTCAATTCGTTCTAATAATCTATCCCATAATTCATGTATTGGGTTATATTTGATAAAGATAACGTGAAGTTAATGAAACTGTTATGAGTAACTCTTTACTTTGGGCAAGGCAATAATATCCTGTCAGTAAATAGTATTGCCGAGCGAGCGTCAGCGAGTGAAGGTGGGTTAGAGCCCCGCAGGGCACGTTGTTTTCTGTCTTTCCTTGTTGGGAACTGCAACTGTAACTGTGGGAACCGGTTCAGATGACTTGGTTATTGTCACTGCCTTGCCTAAAGTAAAGACTTGCCCTGTTATGCCTTATTTTAATTTTAATAAACAAGTATATACTCTGATCAGAAAAGTATTAATTATTTATGTAGTAGTTCCAGAGTCAAGATGGATGGAGTTATACGTATTTATATAAGCTTTCAGAATTTACGTAATATTTGCTTTAATAAATTGTGTAGTCTATTATCTGTATAATGTATACTTATTCGAGATTCTTAACTATTGTGTGTGATATCCAATTCATTAGAAATTTATTTTTCCCGCCTTGTTTTCGAGTTCAGTCCAAGAGAATCAAAAGGGAAGACCTCGAGGATCACAGTTTGAGAAACGCTGATATAAGAGATAAAAACCCAATTACTTATTAAAAAATAAAGCACCAGCATATTAACAACTTACCGTTCTTCACCATATCAATGTTTTCAATTTCTGCATCTCCTGAATCGTTTTCTGTGAAAGTAATTTCTCCCAATAACAGAATTGCAACTGCTAATCTTTTTACAGTGAGAATATCGTCTTTGGTAAATTCTAGTGCCAAAAGATTTTGTATGAATTCCACGCTCTTTTCTGTGTTCTTGTTAGAGTCCATGCCATTAATTGTCCTCAAGTAACGATATTTCTTTCCTCGCTCCAAATAGTAGTCGTTTAATTCTTCTGAGATTTCTAATATGTTGTAGAAATAGTACAAAAAATGATAATTCCCTTGGAACCTAAATTATTAATAAACAAAAGATAAAGTATTTAGAATCATACGAATTTCTAAACTGGTTGTTGTATAGTTATGAAAGTATCTCTCTCTATCTTTCTTTATATATATATTAAATAGATTTTAAAAATTGAAGTTTTAATTGTATTACTGTATAAATTATATTACAAAATTTAATTCAGTTTAATATATAAAACTACTAGTCATCTATTGATCAATAAATGTACTTCCAAAATAAATACTCTTTCTCCATAAGTTAATTCAGCTATTCAACAATAATATGAATGAGTTTCATACAAAATTTATTTTGGTTTATGGACAATACAAAATTTTAAGATCAGTTAATTTATTCTATTGTTGATATTATTGCATTATTAGGGGCACATTAACTCAAATATAGAGTGCTCGCTTCTTCTGCGAGAAGTCCTCGGTTCGATCGCATCTTACGTGATTTTGTGGTAGTCAGTTATGTCTGCGAGTTTTCTTGGAGTTCTTCCGTTTCCTCCTACATTATCATTCTACCAAATCTTTCATTAATCATTCTCTTCCATTGATCATCCGTCTATTTTATCCTAATTTCATTTCACTTCATATTGTATTATTTTCGCTAAATTCAGAATTCCATCATACTTTTAATGCACACTTTACGACAAAATTTTGTATAACCGAAACATAAATCCAAAGAATTGTTCACAAATACTTTCAAAGATACCGAAACTTTTATAGATGTAATTCAGACAAAATCAACCAATTTGAAATATATGATTCACAGTTGAAGAAGATAAAGAGAAATTATACTAAGTTAGTCTTTGGTTTGACTTGAGTCAGCGTGCTTTCTTTACTTATAGAATCACTCTTTCACCCGATAGGGGAAATTATGGATTCGGTTGGAATTACTAAAACAAGTTTTAATCAAGTCAAAGTCAAAATCTGTAAGAGACATGGGGTACCGCATAAGATAAAGAAAGTTCTAATTCAATTTTAATCAAAAAGTGTATATTGCTAACAAAGTTTATCTTTATGGTGAATGTATTATTTACTTTTTCTGTATATGTTCATTTTATGTCTTTGATAACCGTGTTATTTAATTTATGTTTTTATTAAGCAAATTGTTGTTAGTACTTTTATCATACTGTGACTTGTTTACTTGCATAAAATTTAAACATCACATATAATTGTTATCATACCTATCATCTTCAGTGAGCCTCCACTTCTCTAGAAGGTACATCCAAAATATAGCTCCACTGATTTTACCAGACTGTGTAAACGTCATTTGCAATCGAAGAACGTGACGAGTCGAATCAGGGTTGATTGGAGTAGCAGCGTTCCCAAGAGTATGGATGACAGACAAACCTCTCAGGATTTTCTCTCCAACTATATTCATACTCTAATGTTTAAAAGGAAATAAAACAAAAATTCCTTACAAGCATATTTAGACACAGAAAAAGTTGCTTACAGAGTGCTTGTCTCATTTTATGAAGTATTTTTCTTTTTATGAGTTTATTTGTAGTAAATGGCTGAAATGCACAATATCTACACTCCACATCCCGTAACTTTGAATATGTCCTTTTTGTCCAAATGTCTAGCGTGCCTGGTCTGCATGGTCCAGGACTTGATCCTGGTGGGATGTTTGCCACGAATAAAAATCGAAGTAGTGGTTCGGATTCCATTTGAAATACTAGATTCCACTTTACAGTCTCAGTGGTGATAGGCTGTATTAAATCAATCAATTTGGCTCCAAATGTACTGGAACGATGAAACCGAACGTAACATTAGTTAAAGATCACCTCAACAGACAGCTATGACGTCAGAAGAAATGAATCTGTAGATGTCGGGACATTTTACAGTAATTTGTGTAAAATGTTGAGCCAGAGTGATTTCTGGATAATTTTGTTGCAGGAGTTCAAACTAAGACAAAAGACTATGGAAGACACACATTATAATGTGGTAAAGGCACAGGATGTAGACTCAGCCTCAGAACAAACAAGACCATTCATGGTTTAAAAATGTTCATATCAAGGTGGCCTCCAAGATGAGAAAAATAGGGGATAACAAAGTAGATAACAAAGCCTTAAACCCATGTGTGGAGACTGACCTATAGTGTCAGTGAACTTGGTTCAACGTCTCCAGTTTCGAATCACCTACATCAAACAAAGAAAGTAGAAAATACTCAATTAAGTCCCATAGGAACTACCTGAGTGCCACAAAGAGCAGCGGGCGGACATCTGAAACAATCTATTGATTGTTATTGATTTCGAAATTTGAAAATAAGTTTCTCCTCGATCATGTGATGAGAAATTTGTACGGTAATGAGCGGAAAAATCTAAGATTTGCAAATCTAAAATTGATGTCACATAAGATTTTATTGTTAGCGTGATGGACAGCACTGAATGTCGTCAATTACAAATTCTTTCCTCCTATTGATACAATTACTGATGTCAATGTTGCATAGAAATTGACTAAATGCACCCACAAATGTGGAAAACCAGTCACCTTTGGTTAACAGGACGGGTCTTCTAATCTTGCAAGAAACATTTAACTACCTATGGTAAACTTTTCGAGACAGAAACTAAGAAACCTGAAGTATGTATTTCCGCACACTTCATTGTTGCTAACTTAACGCTAATAGACTACCATTTTCTGTATTTCAGTCTTTTCTGAAAGACAAGGTGATAAAAAATCAGAGATAGTGCCAAAAGTGCCTTTCGAGCCTTTACTATGTCATGGGGGCCACACTTATTCCAGTTCAGGATTGAGAGCTCTGTGACAGAGATCCATCATTGCAGATGGGAACCACTTTGAGTAAAGCAGGACCATTATAAAATTTAGTAGTATTGAGGTACAAAATGATCATTTATTTCAAGGTAACCTGGTATGTTCAGTGAGAGATTTACGTATATTTTAGAGAGAAAAAATGAACTTCGTTTAATGTTATGTGAAATGTTGTTATATCTTGTATAGACGCACTAACTCAAATAGTCAGAGACCGTGGTAGTTTTGTAATATGATGCTCGCATGTTTGCATCAAGGAAGCATATGAATGATCATGCATCACTGATGTCGATTTTACTGATTGTTTCCGTTTCTTTTCATTAATCATTGTTACAAGTATTTTATTATTGAAACTTCCTTTTAAGTTTGCTTACATTAATTTAAGAGACACTCTTTGGACTAAAATTAAATACTAGGGATGGCCACAAAGTTCCGGTTCCGGTTCCGGCGGAACCGGTTCCTCAACCAGTTCTTGGAGATCCGGTTTCCAGAACCGGTTCCAGATCTAGATCCGTAAACCCGGTCCCAGAACCGGATCTTAGGAACCGGTTCCAGACCTGGATCCGAAAACCCGGTTCCACAACCGGATCTTAGGAACCGGTTCCAGACCTGGATCCAAAACACCCAAAGTCCCGTCGTAAAGGAGGCACAAAGTTCACCTTCACTGGAAAGAGGACCACGCGCTTGTGCCCTCCCCGCCCAGACCCGCTTGTGCCCCCCAGAAAAAAATTTAGTCAGCCAGTGGGTGTTTAGCCAAATGAGTCTGCCAGTTTGCCTGTTTAGCCAACGAGTTTGCCAGTTACCCAGTTTGTTTAGCCAAATGAGACAAGCGACCGCCCCCTGGGCGCCTGCCTGTCGCTTCCACCATTTCATCTAGCACACTATTCACAGCCTGCAAGAAGCTCGGGTTTTGCGTAGGGATGGCCACAAAGTTTCCGCTCCGGTGGAACCGGTTCTTGGATATCAGGTTTTCAGAACTGGTTCAGGAATCGGTTCCATACCGGGATCCAAAAAACCGGTTCCGGAACCGGATCCGTTCAGAGTCGAAAGCCGCCAGGAATCGGTCCTGGCCATCCCTAATAAATACATTAAAACGTTGCATTCTGGAAGAAAATCCCTTTATATTCTTATAAGCCGATTAAATTTTAGATTCTTCGAAGATCTTGGATTTTTGCTTCTTTAGTATTATTGAATGACGTTTCCTTCTGGCTGTGTGGTTTTGGTAAATGAAACGAAGTTAATTTTCATTTTTACGATCAGAATATATAAGTAATGAACACGTTCTTTAACCGCTATTTCAATACTTGTATATGTTCTTTTCTATGGGGGAACTTTACTTATTTTTTTCATTTCTCTCTTCTCGTAACTTTAAGTATTAAAATAAACTACGTACATGAAAATAGAATTATTTGAAAAGACAGAATGATTATTTTCATTATGACAATTCTGTAAAATAAGTAATCATGAATTCCATATATTGATAGCTTATTCATTTTCTAATTTCTAACAACTCATTATAGATAATAGATAAAAATGACAACCAAATTACATAACAAAAACTTATCATAAAATGTACATGCAACAATGTAAATAACCAAAAAGATATTAATTGGTTATTGAAGACAAGTATTGAAACTTAACTATGCTTTATTAAAAATAATAAGCATTAATAGATGACGTCTTGTAAATGTTAACTTAGTTCAAATTTCAAAGATTTTAGTTCGTTTACATGGTACCATGTACATAATCTGAATGTGCGTATGTTATTTGCAGTAAAGTACAGGTAAAGATCAAGATTAGATTACACGAAGATTCTTCTGTATTTATTTCATTTTCCACCTTTCCAAATTTTATTTTTATATATATATATATTAGTATGTTTATTTCATGATACATTACTTGAGCGTAATTTAGTTAAATTGTATTCATTTTTATTTCATTTTCTATAATGATTTGTGACGAGCGCACAATGGAGGAGTCTCATATAGTGATATGAATTTTTTAAAAAAGTATTACTTGATAATTTCTCCCTAAGTAAAATGATAAAATATTCCTTCTTTGTAAATATATTTTATTACTACAAATACTGCTAGAAAAAAACACTGGGCATAAACAGACTTGCATGTTTGTATGTGTATTAAATAAAAAAATACAGAAAGCAATTTTTGATCGGTGGTATGTAAACTGTATCTTGAAAACTGGCCTAACAATTACATATAAAAAAAAAATATATATCATTTTCGGGTGTGGGAAGATGATTTAGATAGATCTCGACTTGAATATTCTTATTTAGGAGGGAAGCATAATGGTTTCCTGAAATGGGGAGAATCTGCCGATTTTTGTTAGTATAATACCATTTAGCTACGCTATTTCCACCATCACTTATCCAGCTCCAAATATGATAAGAAATAAGAGCTGGGTAGATTAAAAAAAATATATAAATTAAAGAATTTAAGATTGTACGCAATAAGCAAATAACGTAAAATGTTCCTTAATGATTCAAGAAGAAGTAAATCTAAAATTACATTTTAACCTAAGTAACAATGCATAACGAAGTGTGATTATTTTCTTTTTAAAATACCGTTGCCTTTACTTCAGATACTGTAGTTGAACAAAGTTTATGAAGAATTACTAGGTTCTGTACACGATAATTCATTCATTATTAAATCAATGGCACTAGAAAATTATTACAAGTTGTTTTTATGTACCTGTCCATATCCAAGATAAACAAGGTGTTTCACTGTATGAATAAAATTGGTTGTCTTCCCAGAGTAACTCTCGCCTGCAAATATAATTTGTTGTTGTTGTTCATGATGAAGCATATTCTGGTAAGCTCTGTCTGCTACAGCAAAGATATGAGGAGCATTGTCTGAACGCGTTTTGAATTTATACTTCTTCTGAAACTGAAAATATAAAAAAATGAAAATCTTAATTACTGACTTACTTAGAATTAAAAGATTGGCAGATAATAAATAAACTTATCATAGTACACCACTTGTAATGGTATGCTATCAGTGTTAGATTGCTTGTGTGTCTTCAAGGTGAATGCTGCTACAATTATTTTATATTTCGTAGTTTGTTTCCAAACACAACTTTCAATTTTCTAAATATTATTTTCATTTTTACTATGTCTCATTTTTTATTTTATTTTATTTTATTTATTTCCATGAGACAGATAATGGAAAATGCAGTGTATAGTTGCTGCTTGGTTGACCTCAGCAAACCTGGAGTACAGATATAAGAACGGAAGAAAAAGTTATCGCAGGAAGCAAACCAAGCTTCGTACACTAGGTCCATTATGATTTGCACACACAAGAGATACACTCTAACGTTATGTTATTATAACTTTGACTTTTTTGTTTCTCTTGTTTTGGCTATAATGTCTTCTGCTAATTCCATATTTTTTGAGCCAAAAGTAGCCCCTTAAAACGACAAGAGAAGAATTTCTAATATCTTGTATTTACAATGTTCTCAATATTACTTCCTTTATACCGGTATATTTATACTAATATAATAAACCCTCGATGTAAGAGACCTTAAATTAACGGATTTAGGGTTAAAGAGACATAATTTGACTAATGTAAATGAAATGAAATGAAATTTCTAGTTTTATGTCTCACGATTATTCTCCGAGGCTAAGAGAGATGATGGTCAGAATGAATGAAATGACAGGATAAAGAAAGTGCGATAACCCCAAGAAAACCTACTCACATGTTTGTTATTCGTTCGATTTTTCGTTCACAAATGAAAAATATCAGCAACTAAACGTGTTGGATTTGTTAATGATAGACTCTCTTTTATTACTGTTCATGGTCGATAGTGCGATATTATTGTTCTAAATGTATATACTCCAATAGAAAATAAGAATGACGATCAAAAGGACGGTTTTTACGAGGTAGTAGAACATGAATTTGACCAATTTCCGCGACACCATATGAAGGTTCCTTTAGAGGATTTCAATCTGAAGGTAGAAAGAAAAAATATTTTCAAACCAATGGTGTAGCAGCTACCCCCGCAATGCGGGGGAAGGGCGAGGTATTGGGGGCCCCGAAGTCTTGCTTTGAATAAAGATTTAAAGAAGTAGAACTTCAACTTTACTTCCACTTGCAACCGTTTATGTATATTTGTGTGTACATCGTGATTTCCAAGCCACAAGGACTTCTCGGTTTCGGAAAAAAAAAAATCAACAAGTACGTTGAAGTTTAGTTCAGTTTCGCAGCAGAAGAATGTTCTTTTGTTCCTCGCTCTCCGAGATTTTGGCCTTTGGGGCCTTAAACTGACTGTCGGTTCGCTTTATATACACATGTATTGCTAAGTACCTGAGAAGGTTGCTAGGCTGGGAACAGTAAGATGAGCAGTAAGTGTCCCCACCCCTTCAACTTAATGGCTGTCATTCGCGGGTCGCTAAGTTATTTTGAGGAGGGTCACCAGTAACAGGCAGAAGAAAACTAAAAACATTCTTCCGTGTCCCGCCTCCTCAGCTAAAACTAGCGAACAATACCTAGGATGAGTCGGAGAGTTTGAAAATGGAATGAAAAGGGGTAAGGGATAATAATATGTTGACCATGTGATATGCATTTCATAACGAGAAGCCTTGCTTGTTGGTAGGACGTCAATCAAATACAAGCAGCAAAGTGGTAGTTCTGTATGATATTGTGTTGAAGTGAATTGCATTGTGGATTAACAGTATTCCTTCTAGTGGTGAGTGTGATATCTGATGTGTGACTTTTTTGAATCATAGGCTGTGATTTCCCCCTGTGTAGTGCCTCCCCCACCCAATTTCTGTTGCAGGGACATGGGTTTAGAAGTAAATGCAGAGAAAACTAAATACATGGAAATGCATTGGGCCCATAATACGGCAAATTATGGATGCGTTAAAATATCGAATAATACTTTTGATAAAGTGGATACTTTCAAATGTCTAGGATTAATATTAATAGACGAAAACCGTATTCACGAAGAAATTAAATGTCGACTAAAAGCAGGGAATTCGTGTTATTATTCAGTTCAAAATCTCGTGTCGTTGCGAATTCTGTCGAGGAATTCGAAGCTTAAAATATTTAAAACGATAATCATGCCTGTTGTTCTGTATGTATGCGAAACATAGTCGCTTACCCTGAGAGAAGAACGTAGACTGAAAGTATTTGAGAACAAGATTCTGAGATGAATATTCGAACCCAAGAGGAATGGGAATGGAGAATGGCGGAAACTTCATAACGAGGAACTACATAATTTATACGGTTTACCAAACATTGTTAGGGTAATGAAGTATAGGAGGCTTGGGTAGGCAGGTCATGTAGCTAGGATGTAAGAAAGTAGAAACGCTTTCAAAATACTGACTGGGAGACCAATCGGAAAACGACCGTTAGGGAGATCTAGGCGCAGATGGGAGGACAATATTAAGATGGATCTCGCAGAAATAGAAGTACAAAGTAGAAACTGGATCCAGTTGGCTAAGGATAGAAGTCAATGGAGAGCTTTTGTGAAAGGGGTATTGAACCTCCGGGTTCCATAGGCCATAGAGTTAGTTGGTATATAATTTTCTATGAGTTGGAGGCAACTAGATAACGTGAATTGCTCAGCAGCTTAACTTTTTCTTTCTTCCTTCACTTCAATGTACACTGAAGAAGGCATCAAAGGTACGTTGAAACAGTTTGTCGCTATCTACAGTATTATAGGGTGCTTACAGATGAGTTCTTTAAAAATTTGAATATGCATATATTATCTTTGATCTATTGTTGAGGAGACTCATTTTACTGGAATGGAGGATATAAAAACTCTCCTTGCAAAGTGAGGTGAATCTACACGTTTCTGGAGCAATTTAATTATGATTCGACTTGCGAAAAGTTTATTTAAGGTTGAATTTGCTAACTGTATATGTTTCAAATGTTTTTCGTGACTCTTTCATGTTTTTAAAAATATTGTGGAAATCAAAACATTAAAATTAGTGTTTCAGAAAATACTACTTAATGAAATAGTTTGTGGCTATGTGTTTCCCATTGTCAAGCAAATGTGTCTTCAAATAATTTGTGATGTAATGTGCTTAGATTAAGAACTTAGCAAGAAAGATGATCATCCCAGAAACATAAATAGTGAATTTTTTACTGAGTACTAATTTGTACTTAGTAGAAAATTACGTAGAGAAAGTATTATATTCTTCTTTGAGAATATTACGTAAACAAAACATTATATTATTTTTTGAAAAAAAAAATATGTAGAGAAAGTATTATATTCTACTTTGATTTCTGCAGTATTTTCAAAAAGTGAGAAAAGGTGGAAAGCGCTGATGAGCATTTTGTATCTTACCTAACGATAAATGGGTAGCAGAGAATATAGCATCCGTAAACAACCACAGCTTCAGCACATGTGTAGTTGGAACCTACTTGCTGCCACTTTTTTCTCTGTTAATATAAGTCATTAACCCATAACAATACGTTTAGTGATAAAACTATTGGATCATTAGATTATTACAGCTATTTTGGGTTATTCACGGTAGAATAATTGCATTTTCAAATAGAAAAGAAGTAGATTGATGCATGGACTGTACTTGAAATGTCTTTACATAGTCTACTAATTAATGGAAATTTGATTTACGGAAACATATTTTAATATGTTAAATTTACTCAATAACATTTTGTTATTTAGGCTCATTTTGAGATCATTAGCGCTATCTACTAATAAAATTGATTTTAAAATTAGAGTGTGAGGAAACAATCTATATTATGAATTCATCTGGCAAAATATCTAATTTGAATTTTTAATGCAAAAATTTAGACGTCCGTTCTAACGAAATACAATTTGGTGCGTTTTCAGTCATTGATATTTATGTTTAAAAGTTAAAAACCATCTTAACATTCTTTTTAGCCAAAATGTTTATCAAATGAAATTGATAGAAAACAATAAAAAGGAAGAAATAGAATCATATGTCAATACCCTTCACAACTGTTTTTCTATAGCATTGGGATCATTGCGCAATGGGAAGCTGTTAATTTATTCGCATCTTAATAAATCACAATGTTCTTATGTTCAAAAATAAAAATACTGTAAGTATTATGTTTAAAAACAGTATATTAAAGATATTTTTAAAAAAACTCGTAAAAATGTAACATTTTCAATATTTTGACAAATTTTAGGCCCTATGCGCGACAGGAAGATATCAACTGATCTAAACCAAATTAAAATACAATGTTTTTAGGCTCTATTTGAAGACGTTAAAAACTATTACATTACGAAAACATTTAATTCAAAAATTTAAAAAAGCAATCGCAAAAATGATTTTTTAAAATATTTTGTCAAACTTTAGGGTCTATGCGCGACCGGAAGATGTCAACCGATTTTGATAATTTTTTTTATTTTTCTTTGTCTCTATAATTCGCAACTTTTCCGCGCTATTACAACTTCGAAATAAAAAAATGAGTTTTTTCGGCCCACCTTATTGTACAACCCACCTGTGCCGTTATTTATTTTACCTTCCTCTTCCCTGAGCTAAAATTTAGCATCACTACACTTTTACAGACTACCAATAATAAGTATGGAATTATTTACTTCAATTTTAAACTTATCGAAGTATTTAAAAACTTAAGTGAATACACAACACATGCAACTATGTGCAAATTAAATATTTATGATAACAGAAAATAATCACTACAGTTTATAGCTCCTGTAAAAATATCAGAAACCTCTAATTTAATCAGACAAAATGTATAGTAGAAACACACACAAAAATCACTATAGTTTAATAACCTATTAAAAGAATACATCACAGAAGTCTCCAATTTAGTCTGTCAAAAGTACAATATATGGTGGAAACACTACAATTTATAAGTATTTTTCAAAATCCATGGAACTTAGAGAAAATTACCTTATCTTATTTTTTGCAATTGCGAATGCATTTATCACTTCTTCGAAATTGAAACTGACTGTGATGTCTGATTCGTCTATAACGAGAACTTCAAGATTGACCAGTCCTTCTACATTCTACGCTGTTCATAAACAGTTTGTTAATCCGTTATAAAACTTAAAATGACCTTTTAGCGTAACAATTTGTTGCTGGAGTAGGGTTGTAAATATTGAGTGCAGAATGATGTGTACACATTTAGGTATACATGACCAATTTTCTTTGGAGTCAATATTCGGCAGGGATATGTAAGAAAGTAACTTATTGTCATCATATTCTTTCTTATATATTACAATTAGCTTTGAAAATGGATTGCATTCTTCTCTATGATCAAAGTTTCTCTGCAATATCATAAATTTTAACAGCTTCTAGTTCCGCGATATTTGAAAGAAATGAAGATACTAAATTACATTTCTTGTGAAAAGCTATACCTTCTGTAACTCATTCTGAAGAATCGTATTAGCTTAGAATGTATTTTATATTTTTATTTTTCTCCACATTTCGTCCTCATCTTTGAGTCAATCTGATTTTTTATATTCTACCAGTTTTAGTTGTTATATATTAGATAATAAACTAATCCCTAACCAAAACAAACCGTTTTTATTATAAAACTAATATAGTATAACATTTTCGCCAACCAAATACTTTGGCTTTATCAAACGCTTTACCAGAGATAATGTTTGATGAAGCCAAAGTATTTAGTTGGCAAAACTGTTATACGATATTAGTTTTATGATAAAAATCGGTTTGCTTTGCTCAGAGCTTAATTTATCATTTAATTTAATCCTGTTTCTTCTTAAGGAGTTTCTGGTTTCGCTTCTGAATGAAACGATTCATTGAAAAATCTGTTACGTTTAATTTGATGCTTTAGTATTGAAATCAGGGATGTAATGAGGCGACATGGGTCTACACGACTTGCAAAACATCACGAATGATAGAAAAAGTTAAGATTAGCACATAAAACTTTTAAAAAAATAATGAAATGATTACCAATTATTGTCCAAGTGCCACCTTAATTCTTGCCATATCCTCTGCTCACTACCTTCACTCGAAAACTGTCATCATACTAATTTGCTTGGTGTTAAAATTTTCTCATCTTATTCAAAAATGTTGGTATGCAACGATTCAACAATATATCATAATCCATTCTACACTTGGGAAATTGTTACACATTGTTAGGTTGTAGAATCTGTTTTCTTCTATATCTTCGAAACTTAACAAGACATTTAAACAAAATAAAGCTCAAATTGAAGTTCAGCGTGCACTCATCTTAAAAATAAGAAAGAATGAGCGTATAAGGAGATAAGCATACGCTATATATTTGTAAACGGTCGAGCGTATACCTACCAAAAATTCTAGCATTACATCATTGCTTGAAATCTCAACGGCTGAAGAAGATTGAACTGATTACAAACTTCTGATATTAGTGCAGTAAGTTTTCTTTCTGCATACTATTCCGAAATGTATGTTCTTTTGCAGTCGGCCATGTAAAAAGCTACACAATTTAGTGAATATATAGGTGCACATCTTAAAGTAGAGTGGAGCATTAATAGTAATCAGAATCGCAATCTAATGTGGGTTTCAGCCGCCTCTGCAGCTGCACATATTGCAAATGCTTAAATACGACTCTTGTTGTACATATTGTTTAGAATTTGATACGTTATATTATTAGAGCAACCCACATTATGCTTTATTTTTTGTTTACTTATGCTTTATTTTTTTTCCAAATTATGTTTTATTATGCTTTATTGTTAATCTCAATCATTATTTTACATTAATCGTGTATAATGTATAATATTTACTACACACTAGATATTCTAAATATCTTGATCTATTTATTAATATTTTATGCAACCAGTTTCTTTCATATTTAATGAACTTTCTACTTAGTGCACTATAAAGAGATATGCTTTACTCGAGTCAGTTTTTTTCTATCTTTCTATATGCGCCTTACAGGTTCATATATACAGAAAGGGAAAGTAAAAGATACCACCGAAAAGTACAGAAAGTGCTCAAGTTCAAAAAGTATACAAAACAATATAGTGTGGAGTTCTTGTGTACTATACATTGTTAGCGGAAAGTTTTCTTCTTCTTTTCCTTTTTTCTTTTCTCCACATCAAAGGATTTCATCGAAGAGTTTACAGAAATAAAAATAAGCTTTTCATTGTTGCATTGTTATGTTCTCAATGATTTTGCATTGTAACTATTGGTTTTGAAAAATATTAAATACAGTATGTTAAACTTGCAGTGAAACAGAACTTTCCAAGAATTGTTCTAATAGAATTTTCCAAGAATTGTGCTATATATTTTAAATTATGCTTTATGCTTTATTTTCTAAAATTATGCTTTATTATGCTTTTAAAATTAGTTTCTTCTGGACCCTTAGACAACCACAACCATATTCAAGGTACCAACCATATGTGTAAACTGCTGTTATGCTTTTTGTGCTTTTGTGCTTTTGGGTTGCCTCAATTATTATTAATTGTTGAAGTCTTCATGAACTTTCTATTACATTTATAACTAAAGACGAATCATTCACAATTACTAAATTTTGAACACTAAAGTACTTTTGGAGACACGGCAGCTCAATAGTAGAACATCTACCTCTGACGCTGAGTCCCTGGTTCGATCCCAGGCCATGACTACTGCCTGTGGGTTTTCTCAGTGTTCTCTCGTTTCTTCCTACATTAACATTTCTCCAATTACTTCACAATTGCCCTTATTTATTAGCCTAAAAGGCATAATCGTGGGACGCAAAACTAGAAATTTCATTTCACCTTATATATTTACAAAGGTATGTGTGTATGTGTGTGTATATGTTCCAACATAACTCTAGAACACCTGGAACAATTTCAACCAAAGTTGGTACACATCCCATACCTTACAATTTGAAAAAAACATTTGGGGTAAGATACCTGTAGGGAAGGGGTGACGTCAAAGTAATCGAAAATAAAAGGGGTCAAAATCATAGTTTTTGAGGTCGCTGAAATGAATAATCACACTCTCGATGCCATTTATGTCTAAGTTCAATCCCCATTGACATGAAGGAGGTGAGAAGGGTTGAAAAATAAATTGTACAAAATGACCGGTCGAATTCATGGTTTTTGGGATCGCTAAGCTGATTGGTCATGGTCCCCCCATCCCATTTAACCCCAAGTTTTGTCGAATTAGATATAAGAGTACATCTGGGGAGGATAAGATTTCAAATGTCGTTTCGTATAAATCTTATTCTTTCTGTTGGAAAAATGAGCATGTCAACTGGATTGGGAATCGACAGAGGCAACACCAAATATTTTCATTTATTTCTTTATTTTCAAATATTTCGATAATATCCTTGAAGAATGATAATCGAAAACTTGCGTCATAGACAGCATCGTAACGTGAGATTTTTGTTATTGCATGTACTTTCATTTGTATATTTTAGATCATGTACGGATTTTTTAAAAATGGATATAATAAATAAAGCACGGCAGTTAATCAGTTGTCTTGTTGTAAACTCGCTCAGTTCAATTATGAATTTGGTCAAAAGCAAATTTCGGTTTAGTAAATTCAAAATATAAGGTAAAAGTAAATAGAGAATAGGAGTATATATATAAGAAACTACCTTACCTCTTCATCATAAATTTGTTGTTTGTCATTAGGGTTCAGTATAAGAAGGATATCTCCCGCAAATGTATGAAAGTCTCCACGTTTTAGCCTCTCCTCCAGGTGATCTAAAATAATATCTTCTGACAAATTTTCCAATGCCGCTAAGTCTTCTACATACAGACGTTCTAGCTGACAATCATGGCCTCTCTGAAAAGTGTAACTGTGGTTGTTTAATCAAAATATTGTAGAACACACACTTACATGGAAGATGAATGGACAAGAAAAGTCTATAAACGTTCAGTAATGAAAGTTTGCAGGAGACAGAAATCGATCTTTGAACCACAATGTGTATGAGTTAACTTTTCTGAAATTTTCAAAAACTTGTCATTTAATGGATATTTGTATTTGTCATTTTTGCGACTCCACGTGTGTAAAATATTATATGAAACAAATCAATGATATAATCTAATTTTACGGTTTTTTTTTTTTTTTTTTTTTTTTTTTTACATGAATATTTTTCCCATGTACACATTTTTCAGGTTATGCAGTTCTAATTATAATATTTCACAGAATTTCCCATTGTAGTCAAGACATTCCGTTGGGCTAGATTTGAATAAATTTCAACTCTAGTTCGCAAAAATGTTGCTAAATCTTTTTAGAGCAGCTTAAGCTTCTGTGATTAGACTTAAACCTTTCCCCTCTCAATACGCAGGAAAAGTAACATTTATTAACTTAATAATATTTTATAAGTATTCTAACCAATGTACAAAGAATTGGGAATTTTGTTTCCAGCCCAAATCTTGAGCGTTAAACCTTTTGTACAAATAAATAAGTTTTCTGTATTTTACGAGTCAAAATTTCCAATTTAAAGATCGTACGGAGAGTTTGTACAAAACTCTAATAACCGTAGCTACTAAATAATTGAGGATGGCTAAATTATTCACTATGACTCCCATCATCCTCTGAGAAACTAGCCAATATATCTTAACGTCTTAATTCTTTCTTCCATTGAAAAGAACTTCTGTCAATCCTTCAAAACCCCTCTGGAACTCTTCAGATTCTCTTGGGTCCTTCTATATTTTTGTTATTGTCTGAATTACGATATCTTATGACACCAACACTCTCTTAACTCCTTTTTTCTCACTACTCAAAACAAAAAGAATCACAGTAAAGAATTCGAAAATACCTGTGAAACCCTTGTGAACTTTCCTTGTTCCTCCTGTGACTTGAGTCGTTTAAATTACAATCCCCTATAAACCTTCGAAATCTCCTCAGAAACTAGACTCTTAACTTATCCATTCCTACTGCTCAAACCCGAAAAGTAAATTCTTCGAGAACTTCGGATGGTTAAATTAGTAAGTAGTAAGTAGTAAGAAGATAGTTATAAGCTACAGGATAATGATAAGCTTTTTATTCCAAATTGCGTATAGTTTGAAATAAATTACCAATATTGTTTACAATTGCTTCTAGTGTCATCATCAATACATAACTAACCTTAAGTAATCCATTTCGTATCATTCCTTCTAAAGACGGACGTACTTTACACTCTTGTAAGTCTTCAGCTGTTATCTTCAACTCTTGAGCAAACTATAAACGAGAAACGAAAATAGATTATATTATATGCATGCTTCTAGTTTGGTACATAATAGAATATTCACTTATTCAAAAGGTTGAATTTTATTACATAAAGGGAAAATGAATAAATATAGAAAATAATATTTCGCTTTCTAGTAACAATTTTCTTGTGTTGGCCGTGTTATTGGAGTCCTATACATATATATACTAACCTCAGTCCGTATTCGAATTTGAAGCTGCAATTGTTCTTACTTCAGGTTTCATATGCAAGATCAGTGTACCACTCATTCTAGCTTTGGAACTTCTTGTATGAAATAAAAGACAAATTCTGACCAAAGCATATATTAACTAATAAATAATAGCGTTACAGTTTCGGCAAATTAACTTTGCCTTCATCAGACACATTATGAAATACAATTCCTAAGATTACAGCTTATATATTTCTTAAAATGAGAGGAGGTATTCCATGAACCAATCATATTCGTCCTTTCCTTTAACAATTTTTAATTAATACAAACGCATGTAAGATTCTTCTAAACGCTATATATAAACATGTAAGGGAGGCAGGACATGAAATAGACTGGGAAGGCGTAGAGGGGCTGGAAAAGGAGAAAAGAAGCATTATAAGAAAATAGAAAGAGGCAGAATGGATAAGAAAGGAAAGAAGCGAGAAACTTATGAATTGGAATAGCGGACTAAATATACATGATGTATGGAGAAAGATATTGGATAAAACAGAGAAGAAAGAGGAGGTAAAAACAGGTGTATTGAACAACGGATAGTTAATTAAAAGTTTATGTTTTTCAAAAGTGAAAGTTATTCATACACAGGTGTGCCAATTAAAAGTTTAGCTCTTAAGTGAAAGTTGATCATTAAAAGTAGCGTTTGTATTAATTAAAAATTGTTAAAGGAAAGGACGAATATGATTGGTTCATGGAATACCTCCTCTCATTTTAAGAAATATATAAGCTGTAATCTTAGGAATTGTATTTCATAATGTGTCTGTTGAAGGCAAAGTTAATTTGCCGAAACTGTAACGCTATTATTTATTAGTTAATATATGCTTTGGTCAGAATTTGTCTGTTATTTCATACAAGATCAGTGTATATAAGGATGTATCCTTGGACAGTTTCCATAGGCATACTAGAACATCTTATAAAATGTTGTTTTGAAAAAATCTTTATTCATAGTTTTTCGGGAATTAAAGTCTGAATATAGTATTATATACGAAAGAAAATACACCGGTGGTAATGCGTTATAAAACATTCTACATACATCATCCGATTTGAACAAAATTCGCACGCAGAGAGTGTATCTGTATACGAAATTCTTAGCTTAGTTCGAAGGTCTCAGCACACCGGGCACAGTAGATGATAAGCCAATGGGACTCGAAGGTTGTCGAAAATACAATTAGCATTTGTAGTTGTGTATTCGAGTCCGTTGAGTGTGGATTACAGCTTGTGTCTAATGCCAATACGACGCGAGTGAACTCCTATTGTGAAATTAAGTGACTACGAGCATGGTTGTAGAATGGAGTAGCCTAGTCGTTTACAGGATTGTCTCTCACATGGGGGTAGTGGTATACACGATGCTAGGTAGAAATGCCACCCCGAAGCGCATAAGCAGAAGGATCCTTACTGCCGCCCTGATAGAATTGCAACCCCCAACACAATCAACATGATCGCAGCCCCTCATATGAGCGCACGAACACTAAATGATCGATTTTTGGAGGTAGGTCTATACCCCCCCCCCTCTTACTGCACGGTTAATTACCTTATGACATTTCATCATTGCTGAGAACTTTTTTTGGGAGGGGGGATCGGGAGAAACTGAAGCAGGAAGGCAGTGGTATTCAGAGATGGGAATTGTTCTGTTTCAAACACAGTAACGACCGTGTGTGTGTCTCTGTAGACGTGCAGATGAACGAAAAAATCCAACATGTGTTCGCACTCGTCATATACAAACCACACAAGACATTCTGGTATTGAGAGTGAGCGACTACGCAACACAGACTACTCACCTCTGGTATTCATTCAAGGGAGTATAACTAGTGTATCGTCTATGTGTGAAATACCATACCCCAGACAGATATTCAGTATGTGTACGACTTATTTTCCGGAACAGTTGCTTGGGTAACCACTGGGAATGGTTACATATGCTATAAATGTGAGTACTATGTTTTTTTAATTACTCTGCATAACACATTCACAATGTTTCACACTATTTTCTACCATTACCTCCTTCTTGTGTACTAAAATAGACCAGATCCTGAATTGTTAGTGGGAGTTCTTAAATTATTTCCAGCAGCGTACAAATCAACATAATATTTATTAATTATTAAAAGTTATACTTTTATATTCATATATGTATATAAAATGTTATGTGGCAAATTAGGAATTGGAATATTTGTATATTAAAAGCTTGGAGCACATATCTGAGCTGCAAATCCAAGATTTGATCTTAAAAAAAAAAAGAAAGAAAGAAAGAAAGGTTATGCATATCCTAAAGATGGCTAAGATAGTACTTCCGAATTACTTGAGGATAAATGGAAAATCGATAACTATTATAACGGAAGTGCAAGAATTTGCATAAACCACAGACAAGACATGAACCGTTCGGTAGATGTCATTAAACTAAACAAAATTATATGCGTCGAGACAATCAATACAATCTATTTTTTTCTAAACCTAATTAGCGATACTGTATAAGAAACAAACGATCTATTAATGTGGCACTGAAGTTGAAGTACACCCTTATCAAATTCTTTATTATGAAGTTACCAAGACGATAGTATATGCTATTGTTAATGAGATAAATTATCATTAACTTTTAAACTTTAATTTTGGTTGAAAGAAAACATTATGACATTGTGGAAATAAAGCATTGTTCAAAGGTGAGAAGTACATATATATATATATATATAAGATGAAAAATCATATCGAGCGCAACAGCGTGTGTTATACTTGGAGATAAACTCTTACGCATGAAGCGTAAATTCTCGTGTAAGTTTCGAGAGAATTAGAAAGAAATTATTTTTAGGGCCCTAAAAGGTGTTTCGTTCGATGTCAATCTGATGTAGTTGATAGTTTCTATTCTGCTGAAATAGATTATTTATTTATTTATGTCTGAACATGAAAAATATACACTAATAGATTATTTATGTAATAGGTTATTTTTGTATATGAAATATATATATATATATATATATATATATATATATATATATATATATATATATATATATATATATATATATATATACTAATAGATTATTTATGTCTGTACCTAGGTATATGAAAAATATGCACTATTAACTGGCAGATTACATATTGTTGTTTCACTTCTCCAAACACACATACCATTTGTAAATAATAAGTAAGAGATTTACTTATTTAATTCTTCGCCATCTGTTTGAATTTCAAATAATCATAAACAGCGGAGTCTATTTAATGCGAAGTCCAAGGAGCACGAAAGAGTATCGAATTATCCAAAAAATATTCATTGTTAAACACCTGAATATCAAGCGAACAAAACTACTTTACCTACAATGAAAAAAATTAATATGCAAGAGACTTTACTTTTAAGG
This sequence comes from Thermobia domestica, assembly GCF_964235325.1. Lineage (NCBI taxonomy): Eukaryota > Metazoa > Arthropoda > Insecta > Zygentoma > Lepismatidae > Thermobia > Thermobia domestica. The sequence continues at coordinate 82,834,287 of NC_137454.1, forward strand.
GAGCCTATTAGTTGTGTGATACAATACCACAAGTAAACAAGCGACATTTACTTGCACATAAATTGAGCCACACGTATTATGGAAAACACAGTTAAGTACAGTATCACATATACTGGATTAACAAACAAAACCACGTACACGAGTAACAACCTTAAGTGCTTGACATACTAAAAATAATACAAAATTTACTATTTTCTGCTTGTTTTTCATAAGTGAAAGGAGATAATGAAATGCAACTTACCACAATCATAGATAATGTTATTCTCCAACAGAAAATGTGAACCTGAAGAATTTTCAGTGTTGCCATCCATGGAAATTCAGTAGAGTTCGTTCCTCTAGTCCCTGTCTTAACTTAGATTTTGGGGAAAATGTTATTCTGGCAACACTCTAATTTCTATAGATGGCAACACTGAAAATTCTTCAGGTTCATATTTTCTGTTGCAGAATAACATTATCTATGATTGAGGGTAACTTGCATTTCATTATCTCCTTTCACTTATGAAAAACAAGCAAAAGAAAAATGGTACATTTTGTATTATTTTTAGTATGTCAGGCTCTTAATTATCTGTTCTCACTTAAAAAAGTGCGTGATATACATTTGGTTATTTTTTGCACGGTCAACGAAATCTTCATTTTCATTTATTGCGTGAAATACTTTCAACCATATCGAAAGCTTCAGATGAGGTCCGCACACTCTGTTTCTTTACTTCATCAAATTATCGTCTTCATCATCAGATAGATTGTGTTTTGCTGTTACTCTTCGCTACATCTACCTCTGGGTAGCGAGAAACCGGTTGAAGCTGCATTCGTCTGTTCACAATCTGTCCAACACTAAAAATTCTTGCACTGCATTACTTTAAATTATTCAAACGGGAGGTTCAAAAGTTCGATTTATCGACAACTTTAATCATTGTTTTCAATACAGTTTTCAAGGGGACTAAATTCTTATTCTAATTATCCAAGCTTGAATTAACGAGAGTCCGCTATATTAAAAACTTAGATTCATATATAATATATCAATCTCAAGCTACAACTTTTTGAGATTGTTTTTAAATCCTAAGTAAGCTGGACACTTTACTGTTTTTAAATGGTTTATAGAAGTATTTTAGCATTTAACATAATGCTCAAAAATTGTGTCTTCAGTAAAAGAAACATCCATGTACTTCATAAGACGAACATAATATTATAAATGATAAACAGAGTTTAAGTTGTACCTGTGTTGACTCTTCACAAAATGCTAGAAACAGTCATAATGTTCTAAAATTTTTATTTTCGGAAAAATTAACAATATAATTAGCATATGTTTTAGATTTTTTGTTTCATAGTCTTGGAACTAAAACATCCATTGTTGAATTTCAGACTGTTATCAATGAAATTGTTAATGACATGCTATACATACTGTTAATAATGTAACCAGAAATAATTCCAGCTTACATGAAGGTCGTTTTCTGGAAGCTGAGTAATGAATGGATGTTGCAATAATTCTACCATATAGGGCCTATATTCTGGATTTTTCTCTAGACATCTGAAAATATAGATGAAAAATGTATATTAGTTTTTCATATTGAAATTCATTCAATTATATATTTCTTATTAATTATTTCCTTTATTTGAACTACGTCATGAATGATCATTTGAGATAAATTTACGCAAGTGACACTTTTCAATGAAGTCCCCCAGAGCCAGTGTCAAAATTCAATGTATCTCAGAAAGCACTAATAGTAAGCCTTTTTAATACTGTAATAATACTTTTCCGTCTAACACGAATAGTAAATGCTTAAAAGTTGACTCTTGATAAGAACGATGGTAATTTATCCGGAGATTTATGACTTGCAACATTTGTTACACTTAAAAGAACCTTTGTCGCTCAAACAAAATACGATTATTATTATTACTTTGAAAATTTATTTTTCGACACATATAGGTAGTTTATAACCAGGAATAACCGTGGCATATAAATAAAACACATCAATTGTTTCCTAAGATACTACAACTGACTTAAAGTAAATTTTGACAACTTTGAAAGAGGAACAGAATGGGACATCTATAGACTTAAGAGAAGATCATAGTTAAAGAAAAGAGAGACAAATGACAAACAGGACAATAGATCGAAATGTTTAAAACAAGATTTAGCAACAACAAAATTCAACTAATGCACTTATTACAGTAATCAAAAGAACGGGACAATCTGACACCCGTCCTTAGAAAGAACATATCTTGAAAGCCAAGATTTAAAATTTGTTATCCCATCATAACTTTAGTAGCGTTAATGAAAATATAGAATTAACTGAATAATAATAATAATAATAATAATAATAATAATAATAATAATAATAATAATAATAATAATAATAATAATAATAATAATAATAATAATAATAATTTGCGATTCATTATAACTTTGAAAATATTCCACAGTATTAGTAAAACAAAACTCACCAAAGCACCAAAATATATCAATAATACTTGTGTAACAGTGTCGGCAATGTGACATCGCCTTCATCAGGAATCGCTTATATTGACTTGTCATGATGAAGACGTTATTGCATTGTCGACACTGTTACAGGTACTATTAATTTATTTTTGGTTCTTTGTTTTATAATTATTATTATTAATACTATGATTTATAAATGTAAAATGCAAACAGAAGGATTAGCAAAATCTAACTAAAATAATCACAAAGTTAGATTCCAATAAGATATATTTATTTTAAATATTTTTTTTTCATATGTTTCAACTTTTATACTTTATGCCTTTTTTTTTTTTTTTTTTTTGCCACTCCCGTAATTTTTCGCACCATGCAAATGCACGTGTTGCATATATGTGAGGGCCAATTGTGCAAAGAAAGAAGAATCCATCTTGCATTAAATTAAATAAGGTTTTTATAGATTAGATGTCACTAAACGCAGGTCAACATAATTCTACTAAGCAAAAGTGCTTAGAATGGAAATAAATATCCTCAGAGGAAATAAATATCTATTGCTGCATAACCCAATGTACACGAAATTCCATAGCTACAAGTTCGGAATTTTTGTTACAGTTAATCAGCTGAACTGAGAGAGCCGTTATAATAAATTTCTAAAAGAACTTCTTTTAATAACCTTTATCACTGTACGAAACTCACGTTTTCAATCTATATTCTTGTTTGTACGACAAGCTTTATACCATACATTGAAAAACTGCTCCTGCTTATAGCTTCAGTAAGTGAACTGTGCGTTTTTCTTCGATTGTTCATTAGAGCTTCAAGTTTTATTTCGTATGGGCATTTTTTGTATATAAATTACGACAATAACAGATGCACTAAAAAGTTATTTTGCAATGTAGTTTGAGCTCAATAGAAACACTGGTCTGAACGGGTAATAAATATTACTAAAAAATAAATACTTACTAACTGAAACACGTAATTTATTTTCCTGTATGATAATGATTTTATGGATTTATGATACTTACTCTTCTATGAAATCATTATAAAGATGAGACCACAAGGCAGGCCGATACAAAGTTGGTGGAGGGTTTCTCACTATCTGGAAAAGTGCTCTGGTCGGATGCATATCTGCAAGAGGAGCTTTTCCATCTCCCAGTTCAATTGCTGTAATACCTACATAGAAAGGAAATCAGATTATAATTGTTTTCAACCAAAAAAGTATTAAGAAATATTTTAAGAAGGAAAAACACTAATATTCTACTAAAATTATGACCTGCTGTTTATATTCAATCTTTATTTTATTTTAATCAGTGTTTGATATCAAATAATTTATTGCTGTCTTACTAGTTTTTCGGAAGTACGTCTACGTTCTATAGTATTTATTTCTTCCTTAAACTTACCGTTTGCTTGTATTTTACATAAGAATGTTATAAGGCATTACTCATATAGAGTTATTTTGCCAATTTTGTCATTGCATGCCCTCATTGCGCTAATTGTATTTGTTTACTTGTTTTTGATAGTAGTAATAATAAACTAATTTTATTTTCTTCTCTTGTGATTTTGTGTTCACAAGTACATTGATAGAGGAAAATAATTATTTCATGCACTGAACATTAAGCAACTAACTAAGCAAAATAAAGTAATTACATTACAACACTGATAAATTGTTTTGTATTAAGTAATACTGGTTTGTATCATTTAATAGGATACGTAATGAAGATATTACTTTACACACTATTAATATGTACTCAACATAAAATGCTGGAAATTGTGTTACTAGTTAAGAGTGAATATTGAAAGTTTTCCAGTTGCTTTAATCTGCACTTTATATAGCTTAGATTAAAGAAGTCCTAATATGAACAAATAATAATCAAGAGAAAGAAAGAAATTGAGCTTTCAAGCCTCAAACGGCTCGTCGATGAAATGTAAAAAGAAAATAACTAAAAATAGAGGGATCGATCATATACCACTCTCGGCTATTTTGAATGTTACAATTTCGAGTCTTGAAACTTAAGGTTTCTCTTTACTGTCTTCAGTGTGTAATTTATTTAGTAACTTCCTCTGGTTTTGGTATATATTTTGGGCATAAGCCCGTACTACAGATTAATTATAGTACAACAAAGGTTTCACGTTTTCAAATTTAACGAAAAATTAGTTTGGACCCGAAAAGTAACTTTAGGCATTTAAATCCGCATCTGAGAAATACCATATTAGATGGATATGGATCTACTGCCATATTTGTTCGCCACAGCAACGAACTGCGATCTGTTGGCCTATTTTGACAGACCGGCATCGCTAGATTCGCCCGATCCATATTTTCCCCAGTACTTTCCTCATTTCAGTTCACAGGTGCACATTTTAAGAACCTTTGAGCTTTAAAGCTTGTGATACCCTATTACTAGAGGAAATGGGATACACTCATTGTGTGGCCAGACCAAAGTTCTTAATTTACTGGTCGATCAGCCTTGCTAGTAAGCCAAGGACTACCATGCTCTGCAGGCATGACACCCAACGCAAGCTCCCTCCCGCCAGTGCAATCATTTTCTGCTTTTTATAATTTTTATTATTATCTGCTTGTTAGTATTTTTTATATTTGTTCTATAAAGTTTTTATGACAACTAAAGAATAGATAAAAAGTAAATGATATTAATGTTTCTGAATTCAAACACTGGGAATGATTATAATAACAATACACAAAAAGGAAGAGAACATATCATACCAAGAGACCAAACATCAGCTCTATTGTCGTAAGTATCTTGATTACTTTTCTTGCAAGACACAACTTCAGGTGCCATCCAGCACGGAGACCCAACTTGAGTACCTCTTTTCCCTTGTGAGGAGTTTAAATGCCTGCAGAAGAGGACAAAGTGTATTCTATTTTCTTTGAAAGTAGTTTATTATTCAAATCTGTCTAACACCAATAGAAAAATAAATATAGTATCAAATCAAATTGTTATTTAATAGTAATTTTGTACGAGAAGCCTAGAGTTTGACTCTTTCGTCTAAAGTGAAATATAGATAAAGTACAAATTTTATGAAGTATAACGATTACCATTAATATTGCTTAGTATCGTCAGTAAGCCTAGCTTCATACGTTGTAGTTCCCAATCATATTGCATATATCCAAGAATCCTACTATACAGGATTAAATTTCAAAAATAGCTCGTGGTTATTAAAATAACAAAATTTTATGTTGATCCTTGAACATACAGTTCATATAATAATAATAATAATAATAATAATAATAATAATAATAATAATAATAATAATAATAATAATAATAATAAATTAAATCGAATCATTAGTTACATTTTACGAGGAGATGTCAAAAAGTAAAGGGACTTTTGAGAAAAGGTATATTTATTCTAATGATAGAAAACTGAAACATACTGAAACCTGCATTTCAACGCACTGTTTTTGATTCCGTCGGAAGAAAAGTTTTTCGGTTGCACCTATAACCAATTTTGCACTCCATCAATGACTAAATGATGGCTGATATTTAAATTTCTTAACTTGTGGTGATGATGGTCGTTTCCAAACCATGCTCGCAGCCTTACTTTCGGGTTCGTGATGATGTACCCTACTTTTATCTATAGTAACGATTTGCTGTAAACATCCATCTCTTCGCGACGATAACGCGCCAAATGTTTATGAGAGATATCCAACCTTTGTGCCTTATGCTTCGCGATAAACAGCTGTCACCATACTGCGCTTGCATTCGACGAATAATTTCCGCCGGTTTAACACCTTCCGCTCCGCAGGTTTAATACCTTCTGCAAACAAAAAGCGAATCACTGCCCTCATTTCCTCCTTGGACAATGGAGCTACCATGTTTAACGGTCTGCTACACTCCAACGACAAACGCGGAAATCAGAGTGACACGTTGCATAGAGGTGTTGCAGACGACACTAATTCAGCGCTGGAAACTAGCAGTGTTACCAAACCCTAGTGCGAAAAATTGGAAGTCCCTTTACTTTTTGACTTCCCGTCATACAATGGATGAAAATGTATCCTTCACTTAAGTTTGACACACATCTAGTCAAAGTTTTTGTAATACCGAGTTCTTGGTGAAGCTACTACCTTACTTGTACGGTTTCTTTGAATTATCATGTTGATAAAAATGGTAGTGACACATAAATAAATTACAAGAACTTGTTTATGACTTTTCCTAATACATGAGTTATTTAGTTTAAAATCTTGAGTTACCTTGAAAGCCCAAAGTCTACTAATTTGACATCCCCGTTCTTTGTCAATAATATATTACTTCCTTTCACATCCCGATGCATTACGTTGTTTTCATGCAGATGAATTAGTGCCTGCTCATGAGAGAAAGAAACCATTTAAAAAAAGTATATTATGTAATGACACAAGGTTAAGATCAAATCCAACCTAATCTATCACGGCTAACACTTACCTTTCATACACTCTTACTTCATCAATTGTGTTACATATTTAAGCCCCATATTTTCGAGGGAAACTGTACAGCATTATGATGATCAAAAAGGTAGCGAAGAAACAAAGGTTCGTGAACGTAATGGTAAACCAAGCACTAATAGGATTACACGTACGTAATGATTACATATTGTTGCTCGTAGCTAATCAATCTAAATAAAATTTTATCCATTGTTAAAGTATCTCTAGTGCAAGAATGGTATGTAGCTGACTCAATATTGTATCGATCCAGATGGGTAAAATAATAAAACTTACTCTTAGCCCTTAAGTACCACACATGATTTTTGTCACATAAGTAGTCTATTACGCAGAGTCTGTCAGACTGCGAACAATAAATTGCGGACAAACTAACGACACGATCTTAATTTTCACATACACACCAAATATAACCAAGAAGAGGAGGAAAAGACAATCGGGAGAGGCAGTTGAACGGGAAGTTATGGCGAAAAACGGAGTTTACCAGACTCCGCGTAGTACTTACGGGTTAATACAGTGTTTTCCTATTTTTGACAATAAAAAATAAACCTAATAAATTCTGATACACATTTATCTCAAAATTTCATTACTAAAGAACATAATTGTTTGTGATGTAACAATTGGTGGTTCAAGAAGATATAAACTTATCTCAGAAAACAGTATTTACATGCTCACCCTAATGTATTTAAAAGCTGTAACTGTAGAAATTTCGTTGATAGTAAATTGAATTAAGACGGTAATCTATGTTGTTCGGTCCATATGTTTTATAATTGAATTGATCATTACTACTGCCGTTTCCCAGAGTAAGTTACTAGTTTCCCTCCAAAATAAAAAAAGAATAAAATGAAAATTAGATATGATGATCTTTATCCTACGATCTAGTCCTAATTTGTAATGTCTGACCACTTACTATAATTACTTCCTCTGGCCTGTCATCATGGGCGCTTGCAAAGGGGCAAGATGAGCAATTAGCGACTTGAATTTTCGAAAAGAGTTTGGTTCTTTAAAATAAGTATGTCAAAATTTGTTAGATTTTATACTCATCCACTACAGAATTACATATATTTACCATAGTTAATAACGTTATGCAATGTGCGTCAATTACATTCTTTATGTGAAGTATTATGCAATGTACTTCAATAATAATTATTTTATATGAAGTATTATGCAATGTGCTTCAATAATAATTGTTTTACATGAAGTATTATGCAATGTGCTTCAATGACAATGGTTTTATATGAAGTATTATGCAATGTGCTTGTACAATATGAATGTATATATTTGTAACTTCACTAAAGTACAATAACAATGCTAAAAACAATATTCATACTAGTGGACTGTAAGGCTTGATTCGTACACCACATGAATGCAACCAAATATAAATTCACTGTATTTAATGATTACACCTTCAGTTTGCACACAAAAATAATACACGAGAATAAACATGTTCACATGGTCTTTAGTTGTAAATGTTTATGATATGATGGCTTATTGTTTGTGATATGTTGTATGATTTCGACCATGATATATGGTCCACCAAACTGTATGTTCTTGCTGCCTCCACATTCACACACTTCACAAAACAAGAGAAAGGCGTTAAGCAACTTGAACACTGTTGCCAGCTCAAGGCACACACACTGTTAAACACACAAATAATCCCAAACATACTCCCCCCTGTTGGTCAGCTAAGGTCTGACCAAATAAAACAAAATGATACATATAAAAAACGAAACGAACACAAAACTTGAAGCAATATTACAACTGTACTTTTTTTTTTATTACACAAATCTCAATTCTAATCCTTGTTACATGGTAATGCAACTAGTTTCTTGATGGAACGTTTATATGTTCCAGTTGTAGTACGAACCGTCACTACACGAACTAAGAAATCCTTTCCTGGGAACACTTTTTCAATGATGCCCAATTTCCACTGCAATGCAGAAACGTTGTCTTCAATCAGCAAAACTACATCTCCGACCTTGAGATTGTGTTGCGGTGAAGTTGTCTTAGAGCGTTGTTGAAGACCATGCAAATAATCTCGGGACCATCTCTTCCAAATGTGTTGTTTTAGTTGTTGTATCTTCTGCCAACGAGATAAGCGGTTGTGTGGTAGATCGGTGAGGTTAGGCTCTGGTAAAGCTGTAAGTGCTTCTCCAATTAAAAATGTCCAGGGGTGAGAACACTGATGTCGTTAGGTTCACTTGATAGCACTGTAAGTGGTCGAGAGTTGAGACAGGCCTCAATCTGTGTGAGTAATGTTACAAACTCTTCATATGTTAACACTGCACCTTTTGTAATACGAACTAGATGGTATTTCATTGATTTTATACCGGCTTCCCATAGTCCTCCAAAATGCGGCGAATTTGGTGGTATGAAGTGCCACTGAATTCCTTCGGTCGATGTAAAATCATGAACTTGAGAACTAAAAGGACCTGATGAAAACAGCTGATACAATTCTTTCAATTCGTTATTGGCTCCAACGAAATTTGTGCCATTGTCGCTGTATATATTGAGACATCTTCCTCGTCTGGCTATGAATCTGCGTAAAGCTGCTATGAATGACTGCGCACTAAGATCTGTTACCAATTCCAGATGTATTGCCTTGGTGTATAAACAAACAAATAATGCAACATATGCCTTACGTACAGATCTATTTCTAACTGCTCCTGATTTTATGTAAAACGCTCCCGCGTAGTCCACGCCTACGTTTGGGAATGGTCTGGCTTGCTGCACACGAGCTGCTGGCAACTGTCCCATAAGTTGTTTTGAACCACTGGCCTTTAACTTGAAACATGTGAAGCAATGATGGATCACTTGTTTTACTACCTGTTTGCACCTGATGATCCAATATTTCTGGCGTAGTGATGATATTAATAATTGGGGTCCAGCATGAAGTAATCTTAAGTGTTCAGCTTCAACTATAAGTTTTGTCAAGTGTTGATTTGAAGGCAGAACTATTTGATGTTTGGCGTCAAACGGAAGCTGACTATTCTCCAATCTTCCTCCAACTCGGATCATGCCTTCACTATCTAAAAATGGATGTAAATTGTTCAATTTACTTCTTGACGGAACAATGTTTCCATTACGAAGATGCTGCAATTCGCTGTGAAACCCAATTTCTTGTGTCCATTTGATGCAAACATGGAGCGCTGTGTGGAGTTCTTGTACTGAAAGACCTTCTGTTAGTTTGTTTTGCTTGTGTCTGATGTTATGAACAAAACGTCTACAATATGCTATTGTCCTAACTAACCTTGACAATTTTGAGAATCTTGTTATGGTTCCATTGCACCAATTGTCTAAAGTGACTGTCAATGTTATGGTCCCCTTACTCTCTGGAACTTGATCTGGTTGCAATGAATCCTTACTTGTCACTGACCAATTAGACTGTAAACTAGAAAGCCATTGTGGACCGTACCACCATAATGAATTGTCCTTTATGGAAACTGCATCTATTCCTCTTGAAATCAAATCTCCAGGGTTGTCTGAAGAAGTTACATGTTTCCAACAGCTAACGTCAGTTAAGTCTTGAATTTGAGCTACTCTGTTGGCCACGAAAGGTTTCCATTTGTTGCACGGAGAAGCTAGCCATGCCAACACGATTTGGGAGTCAGTCCATAGATGGACGCTACTTATGTTCAATTTTAAAATTGGTAAAATCTTGTGAACTAATTTTGCCAAAACAACTGCTGCGCATAACTCCAGACGTGGGAGAGTGATTTTCTTGACTGGAGCCACACGTGATTTAGCACATAATAACTTAACTGATATTTTTCCTTGTTGATTGATCGATCGCATATAAATGCAAGCTCCATATGCTCTTTGAGAAGCATCTGAAAAACCATGGATCTGAATCTCCTCTATGTTTCCTTCAACGAGTACATATCTGTCGAATTTTATCTGATTGATTAATGGAAGTTGCTTGTACAATTGAGTCCATTTCCTTGCTAATTCCATTGGTATACTGTCGTCCCATTGAACCTTTTGCCGCCACAATTCTTGCAAAAATATTTTGTATGAAATGACAACTGGTGAAATTATTCCTAATGGATCGAATATAGAGGCAATGATTGAAGCAACCTGGCGTTTAGTAATGCACTCTTGAACCTTCATTGTTGACGTCTTGCTTTCAACGAGAAATATATCCTTGTCTGGATGCCATGACAATCCTAATGCCTTGACGCCTTGGCCTTCGTGGAACTGGATTGGACGTTGCACTTCTCGAAGCTCTGGCGAGATGGATTCCAATAACCTTGGATCATTCGAACTCCATTTCCTAAGTGTAAAACCTCCCTTTCCCAGTAACTCTATCAATTGCTTCTGGACCTCTAGAGCTTGCTGTATGTTGCTCATGCCACTACAAACATCGTCAATATAGAAATCTCGACGTAATATTTCTGCTGCTACATGGTAATTATGCTCTTCTTCGTCTGCTAATTGCTGTAGGCATCTTGTGGCCACAAATGAAGCACATACCGTACCATACGTTAGTGTTTTCAACTCAAAAACTTGAATCGGATCATTTCTAGATCTTCTCCACAATATACGTTGTAATGGCGTGTCTTCTGGATGAACAGTGACCATGCGATACATCTTAGCGATATCTGCAGTGAATACTACCGAATGAGTTCTAAAGCGCAAAATGATAGAAAACAAATCTTGCTGTATTGTAGGACCAACTAAGAGAATGTCGTTGAGGCTTTTTCCGCTGTCAGATTTTGCTGAAGCATCAAACACTACACGGAGCTTTGTTGTAGAGCTTGTGGGCTTAAAAACTGCATGATGTGGCAAATAGTATGCAACGTTGACGTCCTCCTTTTTAGTCTCATCTATCCTTACCATGTGACCAAGATCTTCATATTCTTGCATGAATTCCGTATATTTAGCTTCAAAGTTCGGGTGTTGATCGAATCTTCTCTCCAATTGCTTTAATCTAACCAATGCCTGCTGATAAGAATCGCCTAAAACTGTACGGTCTTCAAGCAAAGGCAATCGTACAGTGAAACGCCCTGTATGATCTCTTGTTGTATTCTGAACGAAATGTCGCTCACATGCAAGCTCTTCGCTTGATCTAGGTGTAACAGTAATTTCTTCTAGTTCCCAAAATTTTTGAAGTTGTTGCTGTAGATCTATGTTTGTCTTCACAAAACATGTTGTTAATGGAATATGGGGGTCACGTTCTTGAGGAATGCGTCCTGCCACGATCCATCCCAATTCTGTCTCCTGAAGCACTGGAAAATCACCTGGCCGTGTTTTGTGTCCTGACTTCATAATTATGTAGAATACTTCAGCACCTAACAGAATATCTATGTCTCCAGGCGTATTAAAAGTGGAATCTGCTAGAACAATGTCCTTGGGAATGTTCCAATCGTCATAATTAATTCTTTCTTCCGGTAGTTTACTTGTAATGTCAGGGAGAACTGAACAACTTATATTCAATGAAAATGTGTTAACACATGAATGGATACAAATATCTACAGAGTACTTTGTATTAGAAATTGCTTGATTTATACCTTGAATTGGAGTATACTGTCTATACCGTTTGATGTTCAATTGTTGCACCAAATTCTCTGTTATGAAATTGGTCTGACTAGCACTGTCTAGAAGCGCGCGACAAGGAACCAAATTTCCCTTGTTATCCCTCACCTTTACTATTGCAGTAGATAACAACACTCTTGCGTTAGGCCTAGCCTTTAATGCACAATATGACACTTGTCCTAAATTTTCACTGGAATCTCAGTTGTTACTACGCTCTTGCACCACGGCACTGCTTACACTTGGAAACCGCACTGATTTGTCTTTTGTTACGTCTACATGCAATAATGTATTGTGCTTTTTGGAACACTTTTTACAACCTCTCGATTTACAATTCTTCAAAAAATGATTACTTTTCAGACAATTCATGCATAATTTATTTTTACGAATGCACTCTAATTTTTGGCTGTGTCCCGCATTCACAAAAGACGAACAAGAATATAAGGGATGCTGGCTATTACAAAATTCACATGCATTTGAAAATGTTGATAAATAAGTCTTTGATGACTGAATACTTTTTACTTGCTTGTTTTGTACGCTACTACCCTGCTTCACACCATCAATACTAGTTCTCATGTTCTCAAGCACCTGACAACGTTTCTCGAGAAACGAAAAGAATTCTGATAAAGAAGGAAAATTAGAATTCGTATTTTGAAACTCCCATGACTTTCTAGTAGTTGCATCTAATTTTGATACAAAGTGTTGGGTCAAAATTACGTCTGTGAGGTTTACGTTTGGCTCAAGTGCTTGTAGCGCATTTATATTGCTAGTAGCTGTATTTATAAAAGCGCGAAGTTCACTTACATTTTCTTTGTACACTGGCTTGATTTGTAGTATTTCGTGAATGTAAGAAGAAGCAATTAGCTTTTTATTTGAATACCTGTCAACGAGTAATTGCCATGCTACTGAATAATTTGTTTCGGTAATTGGTAAATTTTCAATTAGGTTTAACGCTTCGCCCTTAAGAGAAGTTCGGAGGTACTGAAACTTCTGTATTGTGGAAATGTCTTTATTCTCGTGAATAAGAGATATAAAAGTGTCCTTATATGATAACCAATGTTTACAGTTCCCGTCAAATGCAGGCAACTGTATGACCGGCAATTTAACTTGTGCGCTACTGCTAGTGCTATTATTAACCGCTGATTCTTTATTTCCATGCTTTAAAACAAGTGCTTGCATTTGAGCCTCTAAAGAAAAATACACATTTTCAATTTCTGCACGAGCGTTAACTGCTTCCGCTTCGGATTCGATTTGATCAATTTCAATAGTATCTTGCACCTCCTGCAACTTTGACCAAACGTTATTTAGATGTTTTAAGCGTGCACGTATTTCTTCTATATTGCCTTCATTTGGATCAAAGGCCTGAACAAAAGTGTTTATTCTGGTTAACTGGCCTCTGTATGCAGATCTTTGCCTTAAAAGACGCTGGTGTGATTCACTCATGATTAAATGCTACGCAGAAATATGAAGAATAAAAAAACTACTGACCTGAAGTTGATGTTTTGTTTTCTTTTTACCTATGAAATATACTCCAGAAGCGTGGTCCTGGTACAACAGCTGTCCGCCTACACAAAACGTGATTATTGTCCAACGTACGTGATAGCACCACATATAGGCCGACACAAACACATTTCTCTTCACAACAGCACAGAACAATTCTCAGAAATCTTCGCACTCATCCGGCCCGGAGGACCAAATGTACAATATGAATGTATATATTTGTAACTTCACTAAAGTACAATAACAATGCTAAAAACAACATTCATACTAGTGGACTGTAAGGCTTGATTCGTACACCACATGAATGCAACCAAATATAAATTCACTGTATTTAATGATTACACCTTCAGTTTGCACACAAAAATAATACACGAGAATAAACATGTTCACATGGTCTTTAGTTATAAATGTTTATGATATGATGGCTTATTGTTTGTGATATGTTGTATGATTTCGACCATGATATATGGTCCACCAAACTGTATGTTCTTGCTGCCTCCACATTCACACACTTCACAAAACAAGAGAAAGGCGTTAAGCAACTTGAACACTGTTGCCAGCTCAAGGCACACACACTGTTAAACACACAGATAATCCCAAACAGTGCTTCAGTAATAATTGTTTTACATGAAGTATTATGCAATGTGATTCAATAATAATTGTTTTACATGAAGTATTACACAATGTGCTTCGATAATAATTGTCTTGTATGAAGTATTATATAATGTGCTTCAATAATGATTGTTTTACATGAAGTATTATGTGCATTAAGGTGTATATTTTCACCACTTTGCTTGTATATAGGCCTTTTCACCCCCTCATTTCTTGGGAAAAAAATTAATGGGCATTTCTGCCTGTCATATTGGTTTCATCCAGCTATTGGCTTAATCTCATAGGGATTTTAATCTGAAAGCTTGGAGGTTTTCAGGATTTGTAAGGAAAAGGATCATCTTTCATTTTAGATTCTCCTCCTGCTTTTCATATTAAAAAAGATCTTAGTTAAAAAGAAAAGGAAGAAACATCCACCTTACTGGATGAAGTGCTGTTCAACTGTTCGAAATACAAACTTGTAAGTTCACCACTAGTACAGTACATACTTTTTATGGTACAATTGCTATGAAGATATCTAATAAACTCCGCGTGCAAACTGATAGCAAAATACAAACTAATTCCCATGTTTCATTGTAGATTTGAACTTTGCACCTCTTACTGTACTAATTAGTCCTTCGAAAATGTTTTGCTTCAGTTTGTTATCCTTTCCCCCTTATACTTCGTTCAACTGACTAACGTTCAAGCACATATGTTCTATTAAGGGTAGAATTTCTTTTCTTTTCTTTCTTTTTCGGATCAAAAGATCCAATATGTTTCAGGCAAAAATTTCTTGTAGGCCCTATATCTGGAGAACTACATATAGTGTAGTCAAACCCAAACTACAGTATCTCTTAACTCAGTATGATGTGCTTATTCCGTAAAAAATACGAAAACTCGATTTAGAGACCGTTCAAAAATTTTGTGGTCTCTGATCCAAAAAATCTAATATATTTCATTCAATCAAAAATTTTCTTGTACGCCTTATATCTGGAGAACTACATATAGTGTAGCCAAACCCATACTATCACTTAATTCAGTAAGATGTGCTAATTACGTAAAAAATATGAAAACTCGATTTAGGAGTCGTTCAAAAATTTTGTGGCCTCTGATCCAATTTGCCCAAAATATGTCTATATTTCAATCAAAAGTTTTTTGTAGGCCTTATATCTGGAGAACTACATGTAGTGCAGCCAAACCCAAACTATCACCTAACTCAGTAAGATGTGCTAATTCCGTAAAAAAAATACGAAAACTCGATTTAGAAGCCGTTCAAAAATTTTGTGGGCCATGATTCAAAAATTAATTATTGGCCAATATCGCAATTATTTGAAGCATTTTTTGGATCATTTCTAAAATTCTTGGCCAAGATCATAATCGTTTGATCCAATCGTTTGGATCATTCCTAAAATTCTTGCTAACGTCTTCTTCTCTAGAAACAAAGTAGCTTATAAACTAGTTTTAAAAGAAGATACATACTTTAAAACGTTAATAAGATACACAATTGACATCTTAAAATAAATATTAGTAAGTCTGTTCTACTTAAATAAGCACCTTAGCAAACTAATTTCCTGGCCAGAATTTGTTCTTACTAAACATAACATAAATTTAAACAAACTTAATACAATGATATTACAAGGATTTATTTTCTTATGGTAGTTGGCAAATTCTAAAACTTATAGATCTAACTAAATACCTCTAAAGCAATGATCTTATAGCTCTGTTTAGTGCAAAGAGGAATCAAATCATACCTTCAATGTTTCTTTTAGAATATACGCTATATGTTCTTCTGATAATCTTCTATTGCGCATCTGAAGAGATCGAACCAAATCTATTACAGAACCATATTCACAGAGCTAGAAAGAAACGTAAAAGATTCAGGGATTTTCATGCAATTTATGAACATGAATTAGAAGAGAAAATTTATGTATTCTTTTAGTTGTTGCTTAAGAATGAATATATTTTGAATTAAGATAGTTATATTAATTATTAATTAAATAATTATTAATAATAAAATGACTAAAATATATTTTAAATTACGAATTAATTAACGTTAAATATTTTTATAAATTGAAATGTTTTTATGTTTAATATGAATTGAAACATCTATTTCGTTGTCATCTCCTTATATGCATTTTTTTTACTTTGCACTTTTTTATCCTTTCCAAAGTATATTACTTGAAGAATGCAATAAGAAAGCACATGAAGAAAGGGAATTAAAGAACAGAACAGCAGATTCCGATAATTTTGTGACTTTTTTTTTAATTATTAATAGTGAACAGTAAACTATTAATAATGTATATAAAAGCTTTGGTGAGATTAGTTGATTGTTTGGTAACTTGAGATATCTTAAATAATATACAGAATAGAAGAACATAATTTCAAATAAGCAATTTGTAAAGTAGGTCAACTGGAAAATTCTAATTCTTAGAATGTTATTCTTCTCTCCCTCCTCTTTTTTCTTCATATTATTATTATTTATAAATATAGCGGATCAATTAAGAATTCAGAGAAATAAAATACAGTGATTTTAGATGCTCGGTTGCACCAACCGAGGATTAAGATAGGATAAGATAATACGTTGATTATTTTTATCTTTGGATAAGAACCTTTCATCGTTGCACCAACAGTTTGTGAGAAAGGATTAACTTATCCACGAATAATCGGAAGTTGTATAAAACTATGACGTTTGCGACATGACGTCATGTAATATTGTACGTTTGATTGGCTAAGAAAGTGCGTGTAACAAGTGAAAACTGATTCGCGTAGCATAAGCTCAGAAAATAATATTTCGGTGTAGTGGTAGTTACTAAATATGGAAAGAAAGCGTACGAAGAATTTCACTCCTCAGGAAAGTGAATATGTTCTAATGCTCGTCGACAAATACAAAAGAATACTTGAGAATAAAAAAACAGATGCCGTATCAAATGCTGAAAAGGAATCTGCATGGCAGGCTTTAAGTTCAGAATTTAATTCTCTTCCCGGGGTGACAAAGCGTGATGTTGGTAATATTAAGTTGTACGTGAAGAATTTAAAGGCAAAAGCTAGAAAGCAGTTTGCAGAGGAATCTCGAGCGAGATATGCTACAGGTGGAGGACCTGCAGAAAAAAGCGTAGATAATACATCCGAGAAGCTTAAATCAATCTTGCCCGGACAGTTTGAGAGGCTGCAGAATCCGTTTGACTCTGATTTCACAGGTAAGTGATTTAAGAACCTTAGTTTTACACTATAATCTTGCACGTCAGGTTTCAGTACACCACTGGAAATAAGTGTAAAATATAAAACATAATTATTTCACTAATTTCCTTCTTATTGTTCCGTAAAAGATTTGCGCGCTGCGGCATGAAAATATTTCACGTGGCACAGATAAAATTCAAGAGTGCCACCAGAAGTAATTGTTGAGACATTACAGTTCTTTTACGATTTGGATATAAATACTGAGTCAGTATGTATGGCATAAAAGCTATAGTGCAAAAACATATACAACCTGTGCTAGGTGGCCATTAACAAGCAAGGAAGGTATCTAACCGAGATAGGGCAGGGCAAAGCTGTGTGTCCGCGCGATAGAATGAGGTGCATCCGAAGGGAGCAAGCACATCAGCGACGCTGAGTATACAAGCAAGTGTGGGTAATGAAAAGAATATATATATATATATTTATTTATTTTGCAATGATGCGAGTTGCAATAGCGCTTATCATGGTCTCATACAAGTAACGCTCCACTTTTAAACGTAAAATAAGTTTTTGTACACTGTGCAGAATATAACGCCAGAGGAAAATAGTATGTAATGACTTGCAGGTTTATTTTCGACACGCAACTTAAGTAGTTGTTGAAATTCACTAATTTTGTTCTTATTCTCCCTTAAATGATTTGGCCTGGCGTGAATATATCTCACTTGGCATATATAATTCAAGGGAGCCATCACAAATAATTGTTTTTTTACGATTTCCGTATAAATACAGCTTCCAGATGTATGGCATAAAAACTACTAGACAAAAATCACAAACCATAACCTGTGGTAGGTGGTCGCAAAAAGCACGACTGCTATGTAACCAAGTCAGCGCAGGGCAAAGCTGGTGGGCCCCGCGATAGTACGAAGTGCTTCCGAATGGAGAAGGTGCGTCAGCGACAGTGAGTATACGAGCAAGCAAAGCTAGTGAAAAGGAACGGGTTTTGGCAATGATAGGAGTTTCAATTGCACTTGTCATGGTTTCATGCTAAATACCGATAATATACACCGCAACTGGAAAATGTTATCTTATACAATCATCTTTCATATCCTCTCACTTATTTTATCCGTCATAAAACAATTGTAATGATTTTACATTTGTAAATAATACAGCTGTATTTAATTGTATCTCCTGTAAAAATTTGTTCCTCATAAGTGTCTTTTCATGCACAGTGTTCAATTTTACGTGAAATTTTCTAAAATATGTCACAAAAACCTCACCAGCACCCATATAATTGTTACACATGATAGCAATGTGAGTACTATTAACGTGGATTTGATATTTCAGAATAGAATATAGAATTGGTCTTATGGCTAATCTACTATATCTGGGGTTGAGATATCCAGATACTAGAGGCAAAATAGTCTTGTCTTAAATCCAGAGCGTCAAGTAGGGTAGGAGAGGGTTTTGGAGAGTAAGAATATTAGGGTAGCGTAGTGTGGGTTAAGCTAAATAACGGAACTCCGATGTTTATGTATTATTTTCAAATGTAAGGTTGGGTAGAGTAGGTTAGGTTACATTAGCTCACCTTACATTTAATGTTAAGCCACTATTTTTAAATGTAGAGTAGACCATGTTAGGTTAGTGTACGTTAGCTCATTTTTAACCATTCCATTGTAGTAATAGAATATTATTAGTACAAATATCACTCTTTCTTACTCTAGGAACGATTGAAATAACCACAATAACAACTGACCAGCTGGCAAACAATGTTGCAGTTGAGGAAACTATTGAAGTTACGCCTACCATCTCAGAAAATTCTCTCCGTACTGTGATGGCAGAACACAGTGAGAGAATGGCTTTACTACAGATTCAGAAACAAAGTGCAAGTCCAACAGAGAAAGGAAGTCGCATGGAGGAAGCAATAGAAGTATGTATATTTTTGTAGTTATTTATTTCTTTATTAATTAATTAATATATATATCCTCTCCCAAGCTGCGGAGCTAAATTTGGATTTAAAATGTTCATCTCAGCGACCCCGGAAACTATGGATTCGACACTAATATCGGTCATTTTTGATAACTTATATGTACATATCTCTCCCTCCCCAAAATTGCACTATCAAAGTGAAATGATAAAAACCATCCATATTCAATGGAATGATAAAAACCGACCACCCATTCCCGAATTTCAAATCTGTTGAAAATTTGATCGAGATCGGTCGGTAGATTGAAGCGGTAAATAGTCACAAACATAACTACTTTCATTTTTATACATGTAGATTATTATTATTATTATTATTATTATTATTATTATTATTATTATTATTATTATTATTATTATTATTGGGGTCCCAGATTCAAATCCGCTGATTGGTTATGCTCACTGTGGTTTTTCCGTATTTTACTCAGTTCTACCAGGCGAATGCCTTTTAACATAGGTCCAGGCCGACTTTTTCTCCCATTTGTCAATATTACTGTTGTGAACTGATAAACCTGGTGCAAATTTGTTGTAGAGATTGTGTTCTTGTTAAATTACCAGTAACCATAGCCTATCACACGATTACTGTTGTTAATTATTTCCTTTTAATTTATTACATAACGGGCCCTACTCAGAGAGAGACGTAAGAATAACACGAATAAACAAGCAGAAATCTGTCTTCCGTTATATTAATTTCTTTTTTTTTTTTTCTTCGAAGTGATGAAAGATTGCAATGAGCACGAGTTTCCGGCTTCAAATGATAGTTTGGCAAACTATGCGAATCCGGAATTTTGTAGAACATTTTCACGGTGATATTATTGATAATATAAAAATATAAAAACATATAATGCATTCCATCAATACCTTTAGATTCTGATGAACAAAGAAACGAGACTATGTAATACATCATGTAACTGTTGTCTGTCTGTTCGACACATGGAACGACAGAGAAGGAGGGACAAGGGTAGTTTTTACAGTGTAAATATATAACTAGTAAACTATTCTTAATACATAATGAATAAATTCCTGTATTTTCATGAACGACTAAAACAAGTATTAATTTAGAAAGTTACACTGCTCAAATAAAAATGTCTCAAATTCTAAATAGTGAATTTGCGAATCATGTTGTTTATTTACGTTTTTCAACCCAAAATCTAAACGAATTTATAGATTATGATAAAAGCAGGGTATATACTTTTATAACAAGAATATAATATTATAGAATTTTCCAACTTCTCACATTTCGGAACTACATATTTCTTAACCTATATAAATTTGTGAAATCATAAACGTTTGGGAATTCACGCCCGTTACTCCCTTTGATCAGTTCGACAATACATCCAAAAGAAAAATTAATTTGTCAGAGGTACGATTTGCGTAATAAGTTTGCTAGGTCCTTTGTCAAAGTATTATACGTAGGAAACCTATAACTCATTGAAAGGAAGTCGCATCATATTCTTATAGTTACGTTGTACATTAAAGATATAATTATGAAAGATTTATACCAAACTTGTAAAGTAAGGTTTCAGTTTCAACATTTCTGTCTTTCTGTTCCAGAAAACGCCAGTGACGAGGAAGGTCACCCCAAAGCACCAAAAGGAAAATCTTTATAAAAGGAGCGAGGCATACCTATCAAAAGTAGAAGCAAGAAGATTATCATTAATTAATATTCAAATTAGACGCGAGAAGGTGGTCCTGAAGCAGCAAAAGATAGCATTAAGGCAACAGAACGAGCTGCATAATGCTCTGATGGCAGAACACAGTGAGAGAATGGCTTTACTACAGATTCAGAAACAAAGTGCAAGCACGTATAATTGTATTTCGACATCATCTTTGTAATTATGAAAATGTAAATAAACATCAGAATTCAGAAATAACAAGATTTATTTCAGTGAATCGAAAACTTATTAATTCCCCGTTTAAATTTCTAATACTTTTTTCCCCCTAAGAAAACTAACGTTAGTTCAAAGATTGTACCGTTAATCGAGCGACAAGTGTCAAAATGATAGTCCATATCTCAATCCAAGTAACTTTCAAACAAGATAACTTCAAAGACCGATTTTCTACATTTACCGCAGGTTATGATAAACGCGTTTACCAATTCATGTGTTCTAAGATTTTTTGATATTTCCTTTTGATGTAAGGAGTATTCGCAAACTTAATTAATTGTTTGTTAATTCTCGGACACGAAAAAATCTGTGGCTTATAGTTGGGAGAACGCCTTTGGTAGTGTCCCAGAACTAGTGTGTGAATTGAACATTTTTTCCGGGGCATAGATGAATTTTACACACAGAGCGTTGTTACTTAATTGAGAAATGGATTAAAAGTATCATTATGTAACGTAATGCATATGTTGTAGGAAGTCTTCAATGTGCAAACTACATCATTATTCCATTCTGTTAAATATTATTTGTTGTACAGTCAGCTATAGAAGTTCTTTCCGTTTGATGAAATTAGTTTCGTAAATAACTAGAGAATGGAAGTACAATTTCAGTACAGTTTTCAGTATGTTAAAAAAATAATTTTCTATACGTTCCAGCATATGGCGCAACCGGCGGTAAGCCATACTACCTTTAGTCCCAAAATAAATTTTACCAAACGGAAAGAACTTTAGTCGCTGACTATTGGAGATGATTTCAACGGTGGCTCAGTAGTAGAGCAACCAATCTCTAGTACATGGAACCCCTGATTCGGTCTCGGTTCGTGTCAAACGGATTCCGTGGTGGATAGACATCGTTTGCGTGAGTTTCCTTGGGTTTCTCTACTTTCTACGAAATCTTTCACAATCATTAATTTTGTTCATCCATAGTAATCAATAATGAAATATCAATCTGGAGGACAAAGTGAAAGAAATGAAATTTCCACTGTGTGAGATTTTTAATTTGGTTTATAATACACAATTCTCTAAAGTTTCTTCTTTTGACTAGTGTTCAATCTAAGAGGAGTCTCAAAACGGAAAATCTTGAGAAACACAGTTTAAAAACACTGTCTATGAACTTGTTAATTACCGTATTTCTTTGAACATAAGGCGCACCTTTTTGTCAGCTTTTAGACGTCCAAAATTCAGGTGCGCCTTAGATTCGACGGCGTCTTGGATTCGATGTATATACTGCTATATACATATTTATTCATTACACGTAGCTTACAACATAGAATCTACTACAGTCTTAATTCTGGTAGTTTCAACTAATTTGCCTAAAATTGGTTGTATTACAACAATGACAGACTGCACAAAGATGATAATCGCTCACGATGAATGAACATTTCGTTTTACTGATAAGAAAATGCTTATCAAAGGAATGTATTCGTACATTATTTCTGCGCAGGGTTTGCCCAAGTAGGCCCAGCCCGAAAAAACCCGGTGGGTTCTTTCGGGTTGGACCCATCTGAAAAAAAAAATTGGTTTTTAAGCTTCTTGTTAGTATATTGTTGGTACAACTTGGTATCAAATTTTGGTCTTTCCTTGGGCGAATTAGCTTCCGCATTAGGGTATACAACAGCTTTCAACGTATTATCTATATAAAGTTCTGAATGAATAAGGAACCTTACCTTAGCTTGAAATAATTATAGAACAGATTAATGTATGGACTATGCTTATAGCCAGTTTGAAGTTAAATATGCAATTTTATATTTTAGAAAATACTTTCTATGAATAGTGTGCTCGCCGATTCGGTGACGCCGAGGGACGTTATCCCTCATATGTTTGACGGGTTTTAGGCCATAGGTGCCGGTATTACCAGTAAATATGTAAATACATTAGTAGAGCTATTATTTCTTATCTTTGATGGTAACACAAGCATTCTTCAGTAAAATTTGTTTTTCCTACAACAGTTTAGTTCAGTCATTTGTTGCTAACTCTTCAAATAAGCATTCTGTAGAATTAACACCACCACCATTAGATTAGCGTAAAAATTGTCAAATTTAAAAGCTTAATGTGTAGAGTTCCAAAGACTGCTTAACTATTTCAAGTGCTCAATTCCAAATTCCGTAATAGCTGAAGTTTCGATGTACAGTAAAGAAAGCTGCATTTGTTGTGAAAACAAACAACGTTGAAAGAGAAATTCGAATGGGCGGGCGCAAATATATTTATCTGATGCGACCGATGGAGTTTTCCAGTCATGTCAATAAAAGGTTTCCAGGTCTTCTTGTTAATTCTTTTGAAATTTCCAGACACCAAAAAACTGGTTTTGGTAAAGCTTTGACCAACTCGGGAAGGTTCTAGAACACAGATCCTAGGTTAATAGCTAGGTTGGGTTCTTTTCTGTACCAAAGTTTAAAATTTCATTCACATGATATTGACGAGCGAGCGTTAGCGAGTGAAGGTGGGTTAGGGCCCCGCAGACCACGTTGTTTTCTGTCTTTATTACAGCTAAGTGGGAAGGGGGGCCCTGTGGTCTAGAATCTTGCCGACTAACTCTCACTAACAATAATGTGTTATTGTATATTCTGTCATATGTTTCCCTCTCCTACAGCCGGTTTAGTTGGAACGTGACGCTACAAAATAGAAACAGTTCTTAGTTTGAAAAATAACGATAAATATATATAGGGTGTTCTAAAAATGGAGCCCAAGAACAACAGAAAGCTATTCTTCAAGTCAATATAAAGCGAAAATCCTATATAATGGCATACCTTCCAAGGCCTCTTTCAGTCGATATAGGGAATTAAAATTTCATTATGTGACAACGTCGCAGATTAACTTGGATCCATTAGCATTGCCATACGAATCCATCAAGCAGTTACATCGATTGTTATGCTAGTAAGTGCTGCTAGTGTCAACTTTAACTTCCATCTGGAAAGAACCGGTGTAACTATTTGATACATTGGTAGATCTTCTCTGTGGTTCCTTATCTGTGACGTTGGCACATAGTGAAATTCATCTCCAAACGAGGACCCGAAAGATAAACAATTATATATTTTTTGCTTTGTTTTGTCTGTGCTCTGTAGTCCATGGGCGCCATTTTTACAATACCCTATATATATACCAAGGTGTATAGAGAACCGGTTGTTAAAAAAAAAAAAAAAAAAAAAAAGAATAGCATCACTGAACAGAACTGGCGAATATCACTGTGCTTCCTGAGATGATTCAATCTACATTTGTTTATTCGTCCTTTAAATCATTAGACGAATATTTCACCTCGATCAGCTCTGACCGCCCCTTCCCCCTTTGAGTCTATTCGCCTACTCCAGGACTCTGTTCTGTATCCGCCCCTGGTGTACCAAACATACTACAGGGTACCACTTTCGGTCTTTTAAATTTAAATTTTCAGGGTACAAGCACGAGACACTAAATTTCCTGCATAGATTTTGGCGGCATACCAACGTAAAATTTCAAAATGGAGGCCATTTTATTTTTCAAAATAGCTGTTATCCTCGCTACAAACCGCTATTTTCGGTCTTTCAAGTTGAAATTTTCAGAGTAGAAGCACGAGATACTAAATTATCTGTATATATTTTGGCGGCGATGCAATATAAAATTTCAAAATAGAGGGTATCCACGCTGCAGGGTGCAATTTTCGGACTTTTAAATTGAAAGTTTGAGAGTAGAAGCATGAGACATTCTAAATTTGCTATATAGATTTTCTCGGCGATTCAATTAAAAATTTCAAAATGGCGGCCATGTTTTCAAAACAGCAGTGAATAGAAAATTGTTGCAAGTTGTGACAATGATAATCTTAAAATATAAATCACATTTTAACACATTTACCCCAAAGACATTGAAATATGTCGAAAAAGCCCAATTAAACCCGAAAAACACCATATAGGCCCAGGTGGGTTGTGCTTTTTCAAAAAAAAAAAAAAAACAGGTTTTTTCAAACCCTGTTTCTGCGCCTTAAATTCGAAGATTTTTAAAAATGACTTAAAATTAGGTGAAATTTCAGGTGCACCTTAGATTCGATGGCGCCTTATATTCGAATTATTATTACGGTAATGCATTTTTTTCTTTAACACGTATGTACTGCATTTTCCTTGCGTAGCTTGGGTGTAATAAGGCTCTTCCCAGCTAGACCTGGTGACACTACTACGCAAATCGCAAAACTATTTTCACAACCAAGAGACCAGAATACCAAAAGGAAAAAAAAAATCTACATTGGAAACTATGAAACTTATCTCCACAGGGTTAAATAGTTACAGGTGTAAATTCCTGGCTAAGCGGCTAACGCGTCTTTTGCATGGGAAACTCAGGTTGTATTCCCTGCGGGAGCTGATGTTATTCGAATCGCATGTTAAGCTGTAGGTCCAAGTCTCATATAGCCTTGCTGCTGAAAGGGACCCTAAACTGAAAATCAAGTCAAGAAATTACAGAGGATATATCTAAATACCCATGCTTCAGAACTCTATGGTACTTGTGTATCATATTTTAAATTATGAGTCGGGTACAGATACTTTGAAGTACTAATTAGCTAGCTATCAATGACATTAATTCGTTACGTTCTATTAAAATCTCGTTCTTTTTAGTATTTGTTGTTGATTAAAAATGCATTACATCACTAGCACCAAATTTCAGCGAACTTTTTTTTTTTTTAATTATGTGCGATTGCATAACTCGTACAATTAAAATCTAGAAATGCAGCAAAAGTTTGAAGAAAGGTATTTACCCATAGATCAACTATCAAACTATTAGTTTAGCGGTGTTTTAGAGCGTTTTCGTTAGGAACACCAAATCTTCAACTGAACAGAGCTATAACCACCTTCGTTAAATATTAAGATTTTTTTTTAAATTTGATTACTCGAAAACAATTTGTCCCAAAAACTAGGACTTAAGTTCAGTTTTATTTTGGGATATATATATGATGTAGTCTTTCATAATTAAGCAACGGGTAAAGTGCGTGCCTTTCGTGCAAGGAGCACTGGGTTTGATTCTCTACGGAGAGGAATAAACATAGATATTTTTGCTTACTGTCACCATACTTACGCTAGGCTATTTAATAACTTTTTAAATCAATAAAACTGACGATGTTTACTAATGTTAGACACCATTTAATTATATATAAAAAACATTATTTTACCTCATATACATTTCGTATCATCTCACACCACCTGAGTCTTAAAATTTATGACTTACACACATAAGAGAGAGATTACACAAAGTGAGAATTTACAATAGTATTTCGTACTGCATTACCCTCCAATACAGCTCGTAATGGCAGGTTTGGAGGCAAAACATCTGCATCATCATTAAAATAGTCCTGTTCATAGATGTTAGCAAGTCTAGTAGTTACTGCTATGTTGTGCAATACAGAAGAAGCAACAATCACGGCTAAAGTTGTTTCCAACTTTAAACGCAATTTGGCTTGCAGACACGGAAATCGTCGCTTCCATGTACCAAACAAACGCTCCACGGTGTTTCTCGTTCTAATATGTGCAGCGTTGTATCTTTCTTGAGCCGCAGTCTGAGGGCGAAGGAAAGGGGTCAAGAGATACCGGCGACAGGGATATCCATTGTCCCCCAATAGCAAGTCTCCTGTTTCATCTTGTTCCATTAAGGCACACATACGAGAATTGTCGAAAATGGTTGCATCGTGAGTTGACCCTGGCCAACTTGCAACAATGTCTCTAATTTTTCCCTTGGAATCAGCAACGACTTGAACATTGATTGAAAAGTAGCCCTTTCTATTTCTATATAGTTCAGCGTTGTTCCCTCCTGGGGACTGAATCGGAATTTGTGTGCAATCCACCGTTCCCACTACTCCAGGGAAACCTGCGATTTGAAAAAAAGATGCCATCACTTGAGTACGTTCTTCCCGAGTGCTAGGAAACTGCACGTGAATAGGACGCATTTCTGCAATAATAGGAGCCACCCTCTTGACTATTCTACTGACTGTCGATTTGTGGAGTCCTTGGATGTCGCCCAAAACTGCTTGGAAAGTACCTACAGAAAACAATTGAAAATTAATATATAAAGAACAAATACAACTTCTAAAGCACATTGAATTATAATACGCCTCAAAACTAACAACGCATGAGTTATAGTTCCGACGTTGTATGAGCTGAGATGACCCTACCCTCTTGTTTACTTGCGCTAACCTGTGAAAGTATTGCACCGCAAATAAGAAGAGTGCTTTCAATGACACGAAGCCATCTGCAGACAATGACTGGTGCTATGCCTTCTACTTATATTTTATTGGAGTACTGTTCATACAACGAAAAAAAACTATAACTCTTGTATGATACTACGTGAATTACACATTTATTTCTAAAGACAGGAATTAGAAATTGGGTGCTTCAAAATAACGTGGAAAATTCACACAGCTTCGTTTATCCTTTATGTTTGGGGCAATGATATTGAGATCACATATGATCACCAGCGCTTCAACCTTACTCATGTACTCCATAGAAACAGAATTTTTGGCGGTCATGGTTTAACTGTATTAGTTTAACGTGATCTTGAAGCACACAATTTTGTGTCCTCACTATAACAGGCTTGTATACCACAGCACTATATATAACAAAGTGATTACAAAAAAAAAAAAAAATATATATATATATATATATATCGAAGTGCGATGTATAGCCATGTATAGTTAATATCAGTAGACATATCTTACAATGAAACACTGCATTTTGTGGGCAGACATTCTACACTCAAGAAAAATATTCAACATTCGAATTTCGATATTTAAAACACGCAATTGCACATCTAACTTGCAGAAGGTTACCAATCAAGATTAAGTATGGAGGCGTTGTGATAGTGAAGAAAGTAAAAAATGAAATGAATGAAACCTTTAAGTTTTACGTCCCGCGGTTATGCCGACTAGGCTAAAGGAGACGGTGATGATGAGTAATGAATGAAAATGGTGGAATGAAGAAAGTGGGAGGAAACGGGAGAACAACGACAAAACCCACGCACACGGTGTTAGTCCACTATAAAGCTCACTTGGCCGAGCTGGGATCGAACCAAAGACCCCATGCACCAGATATGAACGTTCTACCATTGAGCCGCCGCGGGCCCATGATCCGTGAAGAGTCGCAAGCTTGAGTACACCACTCATTCTTCTATTTCACTATTCATTGTCATTTACCATAGTTTCATTTTAACGAGACTTAAATTTTCAAGTTTTATAATAAAAAGTGCTGGTAAAGTTAGCCTATTTTTATGGAGTGCGAATTTAATTTTTTAAATGGCAAATAATAGTATTAGATGAAATATTAATCGTAGTAAAATTTTAAAATGAGCACAAGCACAGTTCCCGAAATACAAGGGTTGAAAATGATTATTTCCAGAAGGATTGTGAAAAACCCAGGTTTTTTGGGTTTCATTGGGTTTTATTAAATTTTGTACATATATTTAAAGCCACATATCTACTTAAAATACTATATAAGCATTGATGTTGTATTATACACGTGAAACTACGGAATTCCTTTATGGGGCCGGGATGATTCACTTTTAGCGCAATTTCCTGGTTCAATTCCAGCTCCGCCAACTGCGCTTTGTGGTGAACAAACACAGTGTGCATTGGTTTTCTCGAAGTTCTACCGTTTCTTCCCGCTTTGTTCATGGCACCATTATCATCCATCTCATCATCACAGTCTCCCTTAGCCTCGGCGCATAATCATGAGACATTGAATTAAGCTTAAAAGTAACAAAAAAGAAAGAAAAAATCCGCACAAGGAATCCGTAAAGCCTCATCCTCGTTTCGTTGGATACACTCTGGACCACTGATATTCGCTCATAATTCGGTCTCTATAACCGTTTCCCCGTGATGTGAACACAAACAAGATACTATTTATTTGTATATAGTAGATTACAATTGAACACAGTTACCGAGAGCAAACAAAATTCGTTAGACAAGATTCCCACTTTTTTTTTTCAGTGGTATTCTGTTCTGGTAATAAATACACATTTTAAGCCACTTCTGAAACTAGACATATACTAAGAAGTTTGATCGAAGAAAGTAATTATAATCTCATGAAAGTTCTTGTTTCAATCCAAGTTTTGAAGTATATTTTTGGAGGTGAGTTTCTTGGATTTTACCCGAAAATCCACTGGGGAAAATTTCAACTACTCTGATTTCCAGTCAAAGTGCATTACATACGAAAACATGCATGGCTGAAGTACACGTAACATTCATGAGACTATTTTCCGTCCAAGTATCCCAATGTGTGAGAGGCAGAGGGGGGATTCACGTTAGAAAAGCATCCCAATCTACGAAAGAAAGGAAATTCAAATTAGAAAAGCATCCCGAGGTCTCGAGGAAGTTTTACGATAAACGAAAACTTAAGTCATATTTGAATGCGACATAAAATAATAAAAAAGAAACGGTATATTTCATTTTGTTATATACATTTTATTCTTTGGAATGAGCACTTGAAGAGTATCGTGCTTAGGCGTATACTCACCGTCGCTAAAGCGCCTGCTGCCTTCGGACGCACTCCCGCGCGATGCCACCAGCTTCGCCGTGCGCTGACTCGCTAAGATATCGTTAGTGCCTTCTAGTGGCCACCCAGTACAGACTGATTTGAGCTTTTTTGCAATATAGTTATGCCATGTATCCGGACGCGGGTATTTATAAGAAAATCTTTAAAGAATTGCCATTTTTTAACAATTATTTCTGGTGCCCAGCTTGAATTTTATCTATGATAAAAGAGGCAGTGTCATGACGCCCAGCGCAAATCTTTTGGACAGCAATAAGAAGAAAATCAATTTAAAACCATTATTTTGAGTGGTGTTCCAAAACCTGACATGCACGCATAAAAGGAACATATAAGGGAACTTGAATAGGAATTATTTGAATCCAAAATTATTTTTTTTTTTTTAAATTAGTACATGGCATTCGCATAGAATAGAACTGTTTGTTCGAAACATAATAATTGTTTTGGCTGCAATTTTTTTTTAAGGTAGACACGGCCCCGTTCGTTTATTTAACATTTCCTTTTAGGTTCAAACGATATTAAATTTGCTTTTTATACTAGAATATGCCTTGTACTTAAAGGCAATAGCAATACAGAAAAAAAGACAAATTTAGAAACAAAAACAGTTAATCGAAAGAGAAACTGGTCCACCTTAAACTAAAATTGATCCAACGTTTTTAATGCAATCTTTTTACATAAAAGTTTCGATCTTCGTTACTAGCTATTATTAGTTTATGCTTCATCATCACCAATCCTAAAACATAATCTATTTATTGTTAATTATTGAAAATGAAAATACAACTTACCTGTAGCGAAGAATCGTAATGTAACTAATAGTTGATGAAGTGGTGGGATCGGTGTATTGCGTAAAGAATTATATACTAATCTGTGTTCAAAATGCTGTAACATATCCAATACCGAATACTTCGACAAGCGAAAACGAACACAAAATTCTTCATCATTGAAGTATTCAAAAGGATTTTGTCTGTCTCTAATTACTCTTCTCGGTCGGATGGCATATTCTATGTCTTCCAGCATTTCAAAATCATCCAAAACATCCAAATAATCTTCAGCAAGCATATTCACCCACTCTACTCGCAGCTGATCACAACGTTAATAAGAGATTAAACTCCCGTTTTCGAAGGTTAATCTTAATCCGACGATTTGTCGATATAATCTTCAGATAAGTGTTGGTGCAACACTTAATCCTCATTTCGATGATTAACTTTGGTTTTATCCCTATTCCCAGATTAATCCACGGTTGGTGCAACCGAGCATTAATTAAGCACTTTTCAGAAAGTTCTCTTTTATATTTCAAAGTTTTCTTTGTTATGAAACATAGTTTTGTTTGGAGTGCTCTAATAATATGATTTGTGCGAGCTTTTTTTTTTTTTTTGAACATTTTGTTTAATGGTAACTATATTATATAGGATGATATACAGCTGTTTTAAAATATTTCGAAATTCTTTTTTAAAATAAATGTTTAATAATTATATTATCTTACCTCCATCACAAACCATATTTGGTCCTCGCCAGGTATGTTGCTCTTTTTACGAAAGATTCCATAGAAATCTGGGAGATTATGATGTGACGATAAACTGTTTAGAATTCTGTATTCTTCTTTAATATCGTTCAAACCCTCCTGGGTTAGAGGCTGGACTTTAATAGCTACACCTCTTCCACCTAAGAAGAATATATATATTTCCTTGATTGGTTTGTCTAGTGTCTTCAATTTAATAGTCTAATAGCAATGTACATGAAACTAAATATAAGTAGTCAGAAGAAATAATTACCATTTACACACATCTTACCTTGCAATTAAAACATTTGAAACTGTGTTCATCGTTAATGTAAATAAATACAACATAATAGGCTTGCTGTTTTATGTCAATTATCGATATTATAATTTTACTTATTGACAGCCGATATGTTAGTTTTGCATACTCTTCATAAAGGTAATTTGTAGAATATATCTTAAAGACGTCTTATATTTTATTTGATATATTCTATTTAATTAATATTATAGTTTAAAGATTTGTAAAGAAAACGATTTCAAAAACTAATTTAATCTGACATAATTTGCCAATAGTATTTCAATAATTGACAAGATAGATTTGTATCTGGAAATGATTTTCTTTTATTTACGAGTATTTTTCAAATTGTATATTCGCGAACTGTACCAAATCTAAGCAAACAAAGCATTAAAGAATGCAATTTATGAGACAATTTTGTTCAAATGTTTGAGTACAAATTTTGTCTAAATTTCTGTTTGCATTATTACTTATAATGGATAAAATTTGTTTGGTGAATATTAATTGAAAACCAGATTGTAATCTAATGTTTTTTATGCTATTTTCTTAGATACGGCATTGGAATTTACGTTTGTAGAATATTTTCCGTGTGCATTATGTAGCAATATTGCTAGCTGTGGAAAATATGTTAGAAGTACATTCAGTACAGACTTAAGCTTTAATGAAATTCGTTTGCGTATTGAAACGATCGAATTTGGAAAGCAATTCATTCTATGCGATAAAGAAAAAAAGTTATTAATTTAAAAGAATAGAGAACGGTGGCTAAATATTTGGTGAAATTGAACAAAAGAAGGTCCGTAATCGTACCATTATTGAATGAAACAACAGACAATTTTATAGCTTCTGTTTCTGAATATATAACTAAATGAAACCTATTGAGTTTACAATTGCGAATTCGTCCAAAAGAGAGATAATCATTAAACAGTAAACGACAATTAGAGAAAAGGAAGATTCTTAAAACGACATGAAGGACTCAGAAATAAATTTACCAGATTATAAAAATTGCTTTATTTGATTCGCTATTCTTCAAGATCTGGAAAGATGTAAAGAATAACTGTTGGAAGTAAGAAGTCAACATGTGATATTTACAGTTCACGGCATATAAAGCCTTACAGACAACAATTTTGAAGATTGCTGCCTGTAATCTAGAAAATATTGGACCGAGATCATTCTTTTAAGACAGAACCATTTTAAAGAGAGTCGTGTACACGATAAATAATAAGTATGTTATATAATTATAACAAAACGAACTTAATTGTGAGTCTTTATGTAACATGCAAAGTCATTCTTTTTTATTAACTAAAAATCCCTTGTTGAAGACATCTTAAAGTAGATAATTTGGAGGTTTGAAAGAGTTAATCTGGGGTAAGTACTCATAAAGCAGATGTTTGCTGAGGTGATTCAGTTCAAAACCGCTGATCTCTCTATTGTTGTTTGTTTAGAAGAATACTCCACGTTCAAATATGGATCTTTTTGGGTATATCTGTGCTGAATAACATTTGAGTTGTCAGATTAATTTCAGTAGAGTTTTCTGTAATTAAAACCAGAAAAAATGACAAAGAAGCATGAAACTAATTAATCAATTCTAGTATTAAATATCTGTATCTATCTATCTATCTATCTATCTATCTATCTATCTATCTATCTATCTATCTATCTATCTATCTATATATCTATCTATATATCTATATCTATATCTATATCTATCTATCTATCTATCTATCTATCTATCTATCTATCTATCTATCTATATATATATATATATATATATATATATATATATATATATATATATGTGTGTGTGTGTGTGTGTGTGTGTGTGTGTGTGTATGGCAAAAATTCTTATAATGATGAAATAAATAAAGAGTAACGATAAAATATCAATTTTGGTAAAGACAGTAATACAGATCATGCAGAGCTTAAATTTCATCCAGTAGATGTCAACTGCTGGAGGTCCAACGGTGCGAGGACAGTAGGGATGGGGTGGGGATTCTGCGCCACTTCATCATTTCCAATAACAATCTAGCACACCATCAATAATAATAGCGCACTCCTAATAACAATAGCGCATCCCCCTACCTCCAAATAACTTCTAAACTACCCCTAATAATTTCTACCGCACTCCCTACTTCCCAAATAACTTCTATCACCATATCAAATAACTTCTATCTTACTCATAATAACTTCTAATGCATTCTATTACTAAATCTAGTTACAAAAAATCACTAAATCTGGTTACAAAAAATCATTAAATCTAGTTACAAAAACAAAAAATTACTAAATCTAGTTACAAAAATCTGGTTATAACCGGTTTTGACTTTAAAAAATCACTAAATCTAGTTACAAAATCTGGTTATAACCGGTTTTGACTTCAAAAATCACTAAATCTGGTTACAAAAAAATCATTAAATCTAGTTACAAAAACAAAAAAATCACTAAATCTAACAACATTTAACAAGAATAAACAATTGCATTTTAAACTCTGATACATACTCTTTTAAATGTCGTTTGAATTATCAAAATCGGATAAAAAATAACGAATTTAGCATTTTGCCGCCTGTATTTATATAACCCAACACATAAGGTTTGTGCACACACACACACATTTACAATTCAGTGTGCTTGAGAGAAGCATGATCATATATGTACATGAGATTTATAGTCTGTTTCTTTTTCCTTCTTCCCACACCAACATACATATATATGCATTAGCCTCTTCCTTCAACAGAACTTTTTAGCTAGCACTCGTGAGAGATGGAGCTGTATACCGATGACGTTGTATAATAGCTGTTAGATTACGTCACATAAGGGTTGCCAACTCCATATATTTTTTCGGAACGTTCCAGGATTTTAATTTTTCAAGATATCGCTTTAAAACATATCGGGATGAATTCACCCCATTACTAATAAATATGATAATTGTTAAAAGTGAGTTGGCAACACTGATAGTCCCCCCAAATAACGTTATTATTTTATACCTCGGTCCCTAATTAACCGATTTCAAAAATTCAAACGGCAAATGAATACTAATAACATAACCAATTTTTAAAAATGCATAGAAAAAATAGAAATACTACCATAATCAGAATAAAATTTTAAGACTTTTTTAAAGAATAAAATTTTCCCGAAAACTCAAATATAAACCCGTAAAAAAATCCCGAAATTTTGAACTTGCTATAAAATCGTCAAATATTAACCGATTTTCAAAATTCAAACGGTAAATAGTTTCTATTTTCTTATAATTTTTTTCTAACACGTTACTGGTTGCCTATGTCTAAGGATAATATTACAAAAACAACTTTTATGACTTAAAAAATATAAATTTTACCTAAAACTAAACATACATTATTACTCACTAACACCTATCAACTACGCCACACATAAAAGTTAATTAAATTTTACCTAAAACTAAACTATACATAAAAGTTAATTAAATATGACCTAAAAATAAACTAAACTATACATAAAAGTTAATTAAATATGACCTAAAACTAAACTAAACTATACATAAAAGTTAATTAAATATGACCTAAAACTAAACTATACATAAAAGTTAATTAAATATGACCTAAAAATAAACTAAACTATACATAAAAGTTAATTAAATATGACCTAAAACTAAACTAAACTATACATAAAAGTTAATTAAATATGACCTAAAACTAAACTATACATAAAAGTTAATTAAATATGACTTAAAAGTAAATTACACCTCACATAAAAGTTAATTAAATTTTACCTAAAACTAAACTATACATAAAAGTTAATTAAATATGACTTAAAACTAAACTATACATAAAAGTTAATTAAATATGACCTAAAAATAAACTACACCTCACATAAAAGTTAATTAAATTTTACCTAAAACTAAACTATACATAAAAGTTAATTAAATATGACTTAAAACTAAACTATACATAAATACATTTTAATTATATCTTATAATGCCCCCAAGCTAATGTACTTATACCACCCTCTAGTATATATCTTTTATCATCATTCGAATCTAATGCTAACTTATTTACAGCTATGGTATATACATCATGCTTACAACTTCGAATTAGATTTATATTTTTGTATGTTTTCACATCATTGAATAGGGTTTGCTTATAATCATCAAATTGTAACTCTTTTGATACTACACATTTTGTTATTCCTTTTGCTTTTTTCTTCTCTTTATTTTCAACTTTAAAGGCATACATCTTTGATCTTAAACCCAATAAATTCTGTCATTATTTTACCATTGTTTTCATCCTTCATCTTTCCTAATACTTTTTTGTTTACTAATGGTATTCCATATTGATTATCCTTTCCATATTCACTTGTATCAAATAAATCAACCATTTCTTTTAAGTCTTTGTAGAAATCATCTGTATTAATTTCATATATAAAACTATCAGTATCCATATAACATAAGCCTATATCAATATCATATTTAGGTTTCATAATGTTGTAATGGAAGTCATACATTAATAGTTTTGATAAATTTAACACACTCATACCAACATATATAGGTTTGTTAAAGATCAATTTTTCTTTTTTCATATGTATCGCACACAAATCTTCAGTAAATATTGTTCTATAATCAAAGTTCGGTTTCGCTATTAACTTTTCCACCCTCATTGGATCACATTCTAAAGTAATTGATGGCCTCTTTCTAATGTTTTCCATTGTTTTACCAAATACACTATTATTCATTAACTTGTAAAAATCTTTCTCGAAATTATTCTTAGCTTGCGTTCTCATATTTGTATTTAGATTAATATATTCCTTTAACCAGTTTGATTGCTTGAACTCTAATACTCGGTGAATTTTCTTTAATATCATTCCAAGTGACATATATAATTTTAAATTTCTATAGTGAATAACATATCTTTCTTTATTGTAAAGCGTTGTTAATAATTTTGATTGTTTCGATCCTGGTGGACACATATTTTCTGGAGCTAATGGTAGATCTGTATGTTTATCATGTAAGTATTCTGGATATTCTAAATCAACTTCTAATATGTAGCCAGTTTCTGAATCATCTGGAATATTCATTATGTTTATGTAAGGTTGAACCCATTTAAAGTCTTTGTAAGGCATGTATTGACTCATTGCCCATCCATATAAATTATTTGCATCTAGATAAGTTAAATACTTTGAAAGTTCATCTTTATTATAACTTTTCATATACTTATTATTTGCTTTTACATACCTCTTACTACATTGTGAAATTCCACCTCTTATACCTTTTTCAATCATTAATATTTTGTCATAGTCAGTTAACATTTCTAGTTCGATTTTAGTTACCTTTAACATTGAATCCCACGATAAACCAGGAGCAGTGAAATACCAAGCAGGATCTAAACCATATGCCTTTAAACACACATCTCTAAAATTTTCAAATACATCGGCTAATATTAATACATCTGTCCTGTTATAAAGTTCTGTATATTCACCTAGATTTTTAATATTGAATGACTTCCAAACATTTTTCGCATGCTCGTAATCTTCATCACTGATGTGGGTGTTAGTAAGTTTATTAAAGAACATTTCTTTTGAAGGTAGTTTTGTTTCTTCTAATCTTTCAATTGAGTCAATATAATCATATGGGTACACACCTTTTTTTATTACTAAATCTAATAAATCATTAGTGAAATACTTTGACGTTTCTCTATATTGTTCTTTTGTAAGGTTATTTGCTAGTTCTGCTAAACTCCTTGACATAAACCTAAATGAATCTAGAAATCGTAAATTAATTCCATTCTTTTTATCAACCTTCACATATTTTGAGTATGTTATATATTTTTCCTCATTATTTGCAATTAGTTTTATTTCATTCTTATCATAAGCAAGTTCTTTAACAAACAGGTGAGTATCATAACCACTTAAATTGTGAATAAATACTGGAATAAAATTAGGATTTCGATAGCTTAAGTTACAATAACTGTGAGCTGCACCTCTAAACTTTCCAGTTAAATGATCATGATCTCTTACTTTTGCTTTATTTATATTTATATTTTTCAAACATTTACCTAATTCATGTTTCCATTCTTCTAATTTTTCAACCATGCTATCATTATTTTTAGCGAATTTTATTTTCTTATTTAACATATTTATTTGTTTTTCAATTGCTGGTGGTAAATCATTCAAGTTTCTCTCACATATATGACAACTATTGGAATTATTATATCTATTTTCTTCATCTTTAGTTAGACCATTCATTTCAACTCTTTTGTTATATATTTTCTTTATTTCTATTACTTCTTGTTTTAAATTCTCCACAAACACCTTTGCAGCATCTAAACCAATATAACTAACAGGCCTTTTATACACACCATTTGAGTATTTGATGTAATAACAGAAACTCATTGGTAAATGCTTTTGATACTTCACAGTTTTAGAACAATTATGGTCTACATCCATTTTACATAACAAGCATTCAAAATCGGCATATATCGCAAATGGTACCCTCAATGATCTATTATAATTTTGAAATTGTATTTGATTGTTATATGGTTTTGGAAGTTCTATTCTAACAGATTCATGCTCCTTACAATATAGTTCATGTTCTTGTAATTGTATCTCATTTCTAAAATGTCTTGTTAAACACCTATCACAAAAGTATAATTTTTCCTTATGCTTTGTTACTTGACTTCTTATTAATCTTGATAAATCCTTTATCCAACAAAAGTGATCATTATTTTCATCTTTTACATATAATAAATTGATGTGTTTATCCTGCTTATTTTTTGTGATCTGAAGTGGGTATATATTATATTCATCATCATATGCATACACGTTAATGGATATGTTACTTCTTTTTTCAAACTTTACTATATCTTTTAATTGTACAGGAAATTCAATACCCATACAATATTTCTCTTGTAATTCATCCACAATTTCTGTATAGTTTGAAGGCCGTTGAGGATGTGATTGATGATCTATAGGTTTTAAATAACATGCAATAGAATATAAGAAACATTTATTATCTTTATTTTGAACATTAATCACTGCTTTTTTATCTTTAATTGGTTTAGGAAGGTCAATATAGGAAGAAGCTCGTAATGGTACATATTTATTTAATCTGATTTCTAAATATTTAATTTGATGTAATGACCAACCTGAACCTCTTCCTTGAAATTCCTCCATCTCTCTACATAGTTTTTGTTTAGCATTGGTTATATATTCATCTAAGTCAGTTGATTGTAATATTCTTTCATTCATAGTTTTAAAATTGACTTCTTTCTTGTACTTCTTTATCTTTAATATAATCACAAATGAATACAAGGTTGACTTTTAATGGGTGGTGCTTTAATTCTTCCTTGATTTTATTAATAACTACTTTCCCACTTATATTTAAAAACTTCACTGGATCTTTATATCCTCCTATGTTTTCAATTGTGATAGTTTGTAATCGTTTCTGTATTGCTGTTTCCTTTGTTTGTACTTTAATTGGTATTCGTTGTGGTTTGGATTCTTCAAAAACATCTTGTTTAAATGGAAATATGTTTCTAATTTGTGATCTGTTTTGTTCATCTTCATATTTTATAATACGGTCAATAAGTTCAGCCTTTCTTAATTTAGAATAACCTTTTATCCCCTTCCTTTTACAATGGTTTTTTAGTTCATCAACTTTCATTGTGTATATAACTTTCAATTCATCTGGTTCATTTTGGTATTGTTCGATTTTTTTGATTAATTCACTCTTATTTAAATAACTATAGCCGCGGATTTTCTTGACTTTACATATTTGTTTTAGTTTTGTAATTGACATCTCCTTCATCTCCTCACCAGTAAAATTAACATTATTCATACTCATTTTATATGGAAAAACACTGTATCATAATTTTATATTCACTAAATTTTTTAATTCATTTTCATAATATTTTTATACCAACATTAGCATACTTATTTTTCTAATACAGCTGTTAATGTCGACATAAAAAAATGATACAGTGTTTTTCCATATAATAACACACCTTATATGAAAAAACACTGTATCATTTTTTATATTCACCAGATTTTTTAATTCATTTTCATAATATTTTTCATGTTTAAACAAATTAAATTACATTACAACATTTATAATATTATATTATTTTTATTTATTTAATTATTATGCAAATTATTAAACCCTAACCATTTAATAAACTCTAATTATTTAATTATTATGCAAATTATTTATTTAATTATTATGCAAATTATTAAACCCTAACCATTTAATAAACACTTTATTAACTTTTATGAAAATATTTATAAAAGTTAAACACATTAAATTTACACTACAACATTTATAATATTATATTATGCAAATTATTAAACCCTAACCATTTAATAAACTCTAATTATTTAATTATTATACAAATTATTTATTTAATTATTATGCAAATTATTTATTTAATTATTATGTAAATTATTAAACCCTAACCATTTAATAAACCCTAATTATTTAATTATTATACAAATTATTTATTTAATTATTAATGCAAATTATTTATTTAATTATTATGTAAATTATTAAACCCTAACCATTTAATAAACCCTAATTATTTAATTATTATGTAAATTATTAAACCCTAACCATTTAATAAACCCTAATTATTTAACAAACACTTTATTACCTTGTATGAAAATATTCATAAAAGTTAAACACATTAAATTTACACTACAACATTTTCTTTATCTATCCAACTATTATGTGAATTATCAAACCCTAACCATTTAACAAACACTTTATTACCTTTCTTTCTCAATATTTTTTCAACCAAATACTCATCCTTATATTTAGTTTTCAATAATTCTGATTCATAAAATCTTCCTCTAACTTCTTCATTGTTTAAATCTTTAATTTTATATGTTGGTGGATTAGATGGTATAACCTCATTAATAACAAACACTTCTGTTGACCAATTTGGTGTATAACCTTTTTCAAACAAACCTTTAATTTTTTCTTATACGAACATAATCACCAATCTTATACTTTAACTTAACAGACTTATATTCTTTCTTATATACTTTTTTCAATATCACATGCTCATTTTTCTTATTCACTTCTACAGGTTTCATGCCAATTGTTCTATGTACTTTGTTATTATATTCATCAACCAAACCTTGCAATATTTTTAACCACTTATAATTACCTTGAACAGTAATTTTTTCACATATTTTGTTTAAGTGTTTTGTTAAACCTTTCAACAACAGAAGCTTTTTTACCACTATATGTTGAGTAATGATTGATATTGTTTTTCCCATCAAATCTTCAAATTCTTTATTATAAAACTCTTTACCTTGATCAGTTTGTAAATTATTAGGTTTTCTTACTTTTAACACTGATTCAAATGCTTCTGTAACATTTTTCCCACTCTTATCTTTAACAGGAACAGTAAACGCATATTTTGAAAACACATCTATAATCGTTAGCAAATACTTATACCCTTTATTTAATTTTGAAACACCTTTTAACACACCACTATCCATTTCCACAAGATCAGCTTGCCATAAATCATCTATACCTTTAACAATAACACTTAACCTAGCATAATTCTTTCTAGATGGTTTATGAATTTCTTCTATAATGTCTTCTCTAATACCTTCACCTTCATATAGTCAATCGGGCTTTTTAATGAATTGGGATTTATTAGTACCACATACAACACATATACCTTTCTTAATATATCTTCCATTATTTGTTTGTTCTATTCTAATGTTATCTATTTTTGTATCTGTTGATTTCTTACACTTAACACAATACATCATACTATTTATTATATGGAAAATTATTAACCTCAATCTATAATTCAAACACTATATCAACTAACAACATAATTCTAAAGATCGGCCTAATTCAAACTATAATTCAAGCATATGTTTGTTTGATGCTGTTGCCGATATTTGATGATTAATACTATAATTAACGGGTGTCGATATTTGATGTTTAATACTATAATTAATGCTGTTGTTGATTAATACTATAATTAATGCTGTTGTTGATTAATACTATAATTAATGCTGTTGTTGGTATTTGTTGATTAATACTATAATTGATCATGAACTTCAATCTATAATTCAATCTATAATCAATCTATATAATAACTTCTACAATTCAAACACTGTTCATCTATATAATTTAATCAATATAACATTCTATAACTTAGTCTATAATTCAAACAATAATTCAATCTATATAACAATTTATAATTCATCTGTATAATTCAATTTAGAATGTTGTTATATAGATTGAATTAAAATGTTATATATATATATATATATATATGGATTGAATTAGAATGTTGTTATATAGATTGAATATAGCAAATGGTTTTATGAAAGTTCTCTTTCTATATACATAATAACTTGCAATGGTTGCCCTTCTTCCATAGCTGAATTCTTATTTGCTTGAAACGTAATTATATCACCCTTTTTAATGTTTACAGGTAAATTTTCAATCAAAGTATCACCTAAATATATCTCTAGAAAGTATTTATCCAAACTTAATTCCATGTGCATTATTTTACCATTATAGAGAAATTTGTAACCATTAGAGAGATTAAATATTCTAAAGATTGGTTCCTTAACTTTTTTAACTCTCAATCGACATATTAGGGATATAGTTTCTTTCTGCATAATCAATTTAGTAGTATCCATCCTAATCTTTTGAAAATCATCTTTCTTTATATATGTGTCTTGTAATGTTTTTAATACATCTTCAAATTTGTTTCTATCACCTTCCAATTGACTATTAACATTACTATTTATTAAATCTAGCTGTTGTAAAGTTACTACATCTTGTTGGTCAAGTGCATCACTTACATTAACAAGTCTTTTGTTTTTGAAATCAACCCATGTTATATTTGATGTAAAAACTTCACTTACATGATTGAGATTTGTAGTCCTCGTTTTAGTATTACCAAATATATCCATATTTATTATATAACAATTCAAATTATTTAACAGCAAGTAAAACAGTTATACGAGCTCCACCAAAATCAATCAAATCACCATTTTCATCTTTAATTGAAACTTTCAAATTATTAAATTTATTGTGATGTATTGGGAAAAATATCTTTTCATTAGGTTCATATATAATTGGTTCTCTAAACTCTGCATTTGTTCTAAATGTTGCAATTAAGTCTGTTTCGTTGTGTGTTGTGTCATTGTGTTTTAAAATCATACCTTCTGCTAAATCACAATGAATATTTATAGTATCAAATGGATGAAACCTTGGTGGTTTATCTCCAATATGTTCTATGTTATTAGCCAAGTTTTTATCACTGAAACCTAATACAGTGTTAATGGTATCTAAGGTTATATCACAAACCTCACTAAATATTTTAACTCTATTTCTTTTTCTGTCTTCTGTAATTTCAAAAGTATCTTTGAATTCATCAGTGTAGAATGGAAGGTTTGATTTAATATATTCTTCTAATTCTTTTAAACTATATTGACCAGGTTGAACTATGGCTTGTCTTGTAACTTCAGGTTCTTCAGTGCAAAACGTTAATTTATTGTTCTTTTCTGTAATGTTTGGTGTTAAGTATGTTGTATAAAATCCTGCAACAGCTACTTCTAAATCGTTTTCAAATGGGTAGTGCAAAGACATGTTTAATACAGATGAATAACCATTTAAATTAAATACTTTCATTTATTATATAATAAATAATTAAAATGGATAATTGGGATATTAAAGTAAGGTTAACAGAAGAAACGGCGAAGAGTAAGAGGAATGGAGAGTTGTTACCTGATGATATAAGATGTTTAATAGTTGGGCCTAGTGGATGTGGTAAAACAACGTTAATGATTGATAATTTTTTGTTGGCACCTAAATGGTTAAAATATGCAAATGTTTATATATATTCTAAAAGTTTAAATCAACCTAAATACCAACACTTAATACAACTTTTTCGAGATATAGAACGTAATATTAAAGACACAATAGCAATAATAAAAGGAAACAATGAAGAGATTATTCCATTAGATGAATGTGAGGATTATTCTGTGGTAGTATTTGATGATTTCATATTGGAAGAACAAAACCACGTTAGAGAATATTTTACTCGAGGTCGTCATAAGGGTTTGAACTGTTTCTATCTTGGACAAACATATTCTAAAGTGCCAAAACAATTAATTAGGGACAACTTAAACTTTATTTGTATATTTAGACAGGATAATGTAAATTTAAAACATATATATGATGAATTTGTTGCATCTGATATGTCGTTTGAAAAATTACAATTATTATGTAGCAAGTGTTGGAGTGAAGAACATGGTTTCTTAACAATAGATATGACTAGGAAGGTGAATAATGGTAAATATAGAAATAAAATTAAAGAATTTCTAAAAGTGTAAACTAAACGTATATGAATGCAGGTGAACGTATATTATATTATGTTATGTTATGTTATGTTATGTTATGTTATGTTATGTTTTTATTTTTTTCTTTATATAATAAATGGATGTTAATAAAGCTAAGAAGTATATTAAGTTAAAAGAAGAACTTATTAAAAGATTTAAGGAAATTAAACAAAGTAATCGAAGTAAGTATGAAAA
Organism: Thermobia domestica; assembly: GCF_964235325.1. Taxonomy (NCBI): domain Eukaryota; kingdom Metazoa; phylum Arthropoda; class Insecta; order Zygentoma; family Lepismatidae; genus Thermobia; species Thermobia domestica. Next base: position 82,878,603 of record NC_137454.1, read on the forward strand.
ATTTAAAGAACAAGATCAGCCTGTTATTGATGCAATTAAAGATTTAGGGCAAGATATATCAAAAGTAGCAGAAGAAAATAAAAATCTAATTCAAGAGTTAGTTCCAGTTGTACATAAAAGTGCTAGAGTGGATTCAAGCTTATTAGAAACACCGCCTATGTATGATAGTTCTATAAATGAAAGTGATACGCCTATAACAGAAGAAATAAAACACATGAAAAAACAAATTAAATATAAAGTAGAAGGAATAGAATCTTTAGCAACAACTCATTTTGGTAATATTGCCTCAAGATATTATGCAACTAGAGATGATAAAAGTTTTGGAATACAACCATATGATGAAGATGGGAAAATTATACATATGATAGGAAATGCGGAAGTTAAAATTCATGGTGATGATTTAGTTATTAATAATCGACATTATACAGGAACAGAAGGTTTATGGGAATTATTGACAAAACATAATCCAACAAATTATAATGATGATGATCTAGAAAAATATAAACAAATAGTAATTGATTCTAGTGTTGCATTTCATAATAATGATCCAAGTACAAGAAAACAAAAATCTAGTAAAGGTAAAAAATATAAAGAGATTATCAAACCTATTTGGGATGAATATATAAAACCAACAACACCTTCAAAAAATACACCAAAATCTGGAGAAGGAATAAAGGTATATAACGAATTATCAAAAGAATACATATGGATGGATGATGTGAGAAAACTGATTGATCGCTTGATTGTTATTGATGGGGAAGAAAAATCTGGAAATGATAACTTTTATAATGAAAAAGTAGGTATTATGGATATGATTAATTCTAAACTTGCACAATTTATACCTAATGATCCAAAAGGTATAGGTTATTTGATTAAGATATTGAATACGCTGCCACCAAAATTTTGGAATAGTGAAAAGTATGGAAAAGGATTAGTAAATGATTTGATTAATAAACTTCCATTTGAGCTGCTCTTGGAACTGCTTTAATGATGAATACAAAAGTAAGATTTGGTTTAGGTTTATAAGTAATGAAAGTAAGATTTGATTTAGGTTTATAAGTATTTTTTAGATTTAGGTTAATATGTACTTTTTATGGAAATTTTTCATAAAAAGCTTTTAATTATATAATAAATATGCAGTTAAAAGGTTTTACATTTACGATTCCTAATCAGGAACTTAAACAATTAAATATAGATCACATTTTAACTAACAAACAACTCAAACAAAAGGAAGCAAAACTAAGTAAAGGACAATGTATGTCTCTATCTCTTTCTATACCACAACTTAAGAAAATAAACAAAGAAATGAAGGCAAATGATAATAAAGTTCATTATGGTGGTTTTATATTTACTATTCCAACGATTTTAGCTTTAATAGGTGCTCTAGGTTCTGTTGCTGGAGGTGCGGCTGCTATTGCTAAGACTGTAGATGATGCAAAAAAGAATAAAATAGAATTAGAGGAACAAAAGCGACATAACTTAGCAATGGAAGAAAAACAAGGTGGTAAGCTTTCAAAAAACGTAAACTCCAAAACAGTAAAGAAAAAGAAGAAATTAAACCCTTAAGTAATTTAGACCTTATACAACTTGTTAAAAAACTTAAGATAAGAAACTTTAGAGGTGTATTTATGAGTGATGAATTGCCTAAACAACCAAGGAAGAATGAGTGTGGTATTGTTAATTTTGATACGTCTAAAAATATAGGAACGCATTGGATTTGTTATTGGAAAAAAGGAAATAAAAAGTATGTGTTTGATTCATTTGGAGGTAATCCGCCAAAAACACTCGTAAAATATCTTGGTCATAATATAGAGTACAATAGCAGCCGTATACAACATTTTAACGAGGTAATTTGTGGACATTTATGCATTACAGTGTTAAAAATGTTTACAGATGGGTATAGTTTTTTAGAAATTATTAGTCAGTTGAATAGGAATAAGGATATTTGGAGAAGTTATATTTAAGTTTTTATGGGTTTATTTTATGGGCTTAATTCATAAAACGATTATAAATATTTTTTATAATAAATATGGATAAGATAGAATCATATGAATTACAATCCTTTAAACCTAATCAAAAAACAATCGAGAATTTAAATAAGCCAAACAGGTCTATTGAATTTGATATTGACGTGGGTGATGGCTTCATACATCCTTATTATGCTGATATTTATGTAACTTTTGAAATTAGAGGTAGAGATGGTGATGGAGAATATACTACTGGTCAAAATATTAGACTTATTAATAATTTCTTCCCACATTTGTTTTCTCAAATTCAAGTTAGTAAGCATGGTCAGATATTAGATATTATAGATTATCCTGGTTTAACTTCAACAGCTGTAAACACATGTACGATTTCAAAACCAGAGGCAAATCACTATGATGAATGTGGATGGGAAGGAATTACGTGGGCAAGAACAGATGAAGAAATAGTGTTTTTGCTAAGACTTTTGCCAGGATTTTGTTCAGATTTTAAAGATATTATGTGGAAAGGAGGTTTGAAATATACATTTAAAAGAAGTGGTTCTGATGATAACGCATTTGCTATTTGGAAAACAAAAAAGCAGGATGGAACATATGAAGACAATCAACCACTTCCAGGTAAAGTTAAGATTACAAATATGGAGTTAAGAATGCCTATTGTTAATTATGAACCTAACTATGCCACCTTGTTAAGATCTAATATGTTAAAAGAAGGTAAGATTCCTATTTCATTCAACACATATCAATGTTTACAGAAATCAGTTAGTGGGAAGTATTTAGAATTCGATTTAACCACACAATTTAACTCAAGTGAATTTGATATGCCTAATTTTGTGATTGCCTTTTTCCAAACAAATAGAAATGATAATCAAGAAAGAGATTCAAGCTATTTTGATCATTGTAAAGTTCAGAATATCCATTTTCGTAATTCTAGAAATGAATCTTTCCCATTAGAATCTTTAAACTTAGATTTTGCAAAACATAAGTATTTGAAAGTTTATGAAATGTATACGGTATATAAGCGAGCTACAATTGGAAATACTGAGATGTTTTATTATCCTAAAGAGTTTTTAAAAAATAGGCCGATGTTCGTAATTAACACAAGCAAGCATAAATCAGTAACTGTAAATGATAGAACCAATTTGAAACTGACTGTTAATTTTGAAAGCGATGTACCAGATAAAACAATTTGCTATGTTGTTATGATTGGTAAGAAAAATTTAGAGTATGATGTAGAGAAAGAAAAAATAATTGAGAAGATATAAATCAATTATATAATATGTTTATTAGATTTGTTTAGTTTGTAAGTGTTTTTATGATAATATCATAAAAACTTATTTAATAAAATGACTATTCCAGATAACATTCCACGTGAGAATTTAATTGCGTTAATTGAAGATACTATATTAAATCTTGAGAAGTTATTAATGAAAAACAAAAGGAAGTTTAAGAGAATAAAATGTGTTTATATTACTCTTATTACGTTATCAATTCTATTATCAGCTTCTACAGGGTTCATCAATGTATTTATTCCTGTTACAGTATATTCAATTATTACAACTGCATTTGCTTCGGCTTCTGCTGTTATCACTGGTCTATCAACACGGTTTAATATAGCTTCAAAGAAAGAATATTATAAAAATATGGTAAATCGAATTGGGTTGTTTAAAGATGAGCTTAATGTAATTAAGCTCATGAATGGTGAATTAACAGATGAAAATGTAAGAGATATTGTTAACAGAATCAATGACATACTTAACGAAATTCGAGGCTATTAGAAACTGATTTTTAAAAAGTTTTAATATAATAAATACGATGGCGAGTCATATTGAACTTTTAAATAAACTTGGAAGTCTTGAACAAAAACAGGTTATTGGATTAAGAGAATTAGAATTAAATACAGAATATAAGATTGTGAAAATGGAAAAGATTAAAACTAAGTTTGGAAAGAGCATTTTAGTTGAATGTGAGGAGTTTAAGGTATTTCTTCCACCTAGATTTACAAAACACTTAACAGATAAAATGATTGATGAGATCGTTAAAGATGGAATAAAAATCAAATACACTGGTTTAAAAGATAATTATCCAACTGTTGAGTTCTGTATGTAAATCCAAAAAATAATAAAAATGATCAAAAATATGTTGTCAGAAGTAAAAAATGGAGTGAATAGAATGGATCCTCAAAAGAAATTTATACTTACTAATAACTTTAATGTAATTGTGAAAAATGTGCAAACCGAAGTTCAAGTTGTTTTTGATATTAACGGCTGTCTATTCAGTTTGAATTATGATCAGTGGACAGAGTTTAAGAAGTCATTGTTTCCTATAGAGAACGAGGTTAGCAGAAGATTCCATTATCAGTATCCGAACTTGTAACTATTAATATACTAATTTGTAAGTATTATGTAATTATGTAGAATTTAGTTAACTTTTATGGTAAAATCATAAAAGTGTTTTGTAATTTTATTTTACTAAATTTAGTGATTTTTATAACTAGATTTAGTGATTTTTTAAAATTAGATTTAGTGACTTTTTTGTAACCAGATTTAGTGATTTTTTGTAACTAGATTTAGTGATAGAATGCATTAGAAATTATTATGAGTAAGATAGAAGTTATTTGATATGGTGATAGAAGTTATTTGGGAAATAGGGAGTGCGGTAGAAATTATTAGGGGTAGTTTAGAAGTTATTTGGAGGTAGGGGGATGCGCTATTGTTATTAGGAGTGCGCTATTATTATTGATGGTGTGCTAGATTGTTATTGGAAATGATGAAGTGGCGCAGAATCCCCACCCCACCCCTACTGAGGACTTCTAGTATTCTACAATTATACCTTATTATTCCTCGTTTTCCATTTGATTTTAAGTTTAGTGTCCGTTTTAGCTTCGAGGCTATATGAAACGTGGATCTACATCTTAAGGTGAGATCCGAACCAAACCAGCTCCTGTTGTGGATCGAACCCGGATCTCCCACACCAAAAGTGCTCATGCTAATATCTTAGCCATGAGGAAGTCATACGCCTTTGTTTCAATAGTGGAAAATGGGATATCTATAGCCATCCTTAACCCGTAAGTACTACGCGGAGTCTGTCAGACTCAGCTTTTCGCCATAACTTTCCGTTCCATCGCCTCTCCCGATTGTCACTTCCTCTACCTTCTTGGTTATATTTAGAATGTATGCGAAAATTAACATCACGTCGTTAGTTTGTCCGCAATGTATTATTCGGAGTCTGACATAGCCTACTCCACGTAGTACTAATGTGACAAAAAAGCGTAGTACTTAAGGGTTAAAGTCACCATTATCCATTAAGATTTACTTCATTATCCATTAACACGGATTTACTCCAATAACAAACTAAGCTGAGACAATTGTTCTTGCTATCTATTGCAGAAAACAGAATTTTGCTTTTTTTTCAAGATTTATTGTAGGGAGTAACGGACGGGTTAATATCCCATTACCCGTTAAGATGTTAACGGATTTGATCCGTTAACGAACTTGGTCGAGATAACCGCTCTAGCTATCTATTACAGAAAACAGAATTTAAAAATTCTCTTTCGTTCTAAAGTTAATACGTACACACTAACATTACAGTCTTATAAGACCCACTAGAGTGACCGTAATAACATTACAAATTTATAAGGCCCACTAGCGTGATCCTAATAACAATACAAACTTTTAAGGTCCACTAGCGTTATCCTAATAACAATACAAACTTTTAAGGTCCACTTGGGTGATACTAGTAGCATTACAATCTTATAAGGCCCACTAGCGTGATCCTACTCAGTGGCAGCGGTAGGACGTTAAAAGTGGGGGGGGCAAGACATGATCTGAACAATTGTATATCAATATTAGATTTCCTGGTTGTTTCTAACAGTGTTTGATGAAAGGTTGTATAACTAATAGGATACTATCGTTTTCACTTAAAATACCGTATATCGTATTTCTATTTTATTAAGTAAATTCATAAGTGCGATACAGGTAGGTACTAGTCATTTATACTTTTAAACAACGAAAGTGTAAGAAGAGATTTGAGTTCTTGCTCATGAACATCTTAAAATTCTGTCTGGAAAAGTGTGTGATCAGATTATTTAATACATTTGCAATACAAATAAATAGAAAGGATAATATTAATCATAATAATGAATAATGACGCTTGTTTTGCAGAAGTTATATTGAAACTGGGAATTAATGAACAACTCATACTTTTAATTCCACAAATGCCATTAAATTAATGTTTTTTTTTTTCTCTTAGAAAATGAAATACAGTAAGTACTGCAAGCATATGCTATGACATTTAAAGAAATATGCAATTCCAATATTAATTGCTTTGAACTGCAATTAAAATGCAATTCCTGTAGCTTTCTTAACTCCAGGGAAGACAAATAACGAATACGTACTCACGCAACGGTAAATATCATATGGCACCATTTTTTTCTATGAAACAGTAATACATACAAAATCTTTTGAAACTAATTTTCTGCGAGAAACACATCTAACTGCATCCTGGCATATTTTTTTTCAAAAGGGTAGACGCTGTTCTAGAAGAATTGCATGGTGCCAAGAGGATATCTGGACAAGTGGTTGAGCACGCGAAGAAATAGTATCTCCAGTTCAGAAAGCTCAGACTGAAGAATTTAATGAACACTCGACTGAATTCATAGCCAATGACAGAGATGGTATTGAACATGATGAGTTTTTTACTTAGTCTTAGGAAATGGGAAGAACTTCGTTGACTTATGATCAGTTATGAAATTGTGTTTTATCTCCTTTCACGGAAACGCATTTTTTGAAAGTGGTTTCACAATAAATACAATTCTCATTGTTGACAACTTACAAGAAGAATCTCTGGTGGTTCAACGGATCATATATGATTCTGTGATGAGAATAGGTGGATCATCAGGATTAATAATTACAAAAGGTATGATAAATTCAGTGAGTTCAATGAGACAATATCAGGAGCATTTGGAAAAGAAAATAGAAATAAATGCTGGAGACGAGAAGAGGAGAGAGAAACGGAAGATTCAGCATCAACTAAAGGAGCTGGAGGAAGAAGAAAAGAAAATTAAACTGCGGAGACAACAAGAAAGATATTCAGATAAATAAGAAGAAAACTATGCGAGAAAGGATGAAAACAAATTTCTAAATGGGTTGCATTTAACAACTGCACCAGCAAAATTAATGTTTTTTTTTTTTTTAATAATCAGTAAAATCATGTATGAACTGTTTATTACTATAGGCAATATTATAATGCTGTGTAATTGGTATTATAATGTGTATTTTTTCATATCTTAAGTACTCTGTATACTGGACACTCTCGTTTGTAACTTTACATTTTGTGTAATATGTAGGCCTAATCAATATCGGCCTAATACATACGTTTGTAAATTTACAGTTCTTTGGAAAGAAAATTGAAAAAAGAAAGAAACAGAAGCGAAAGAAAACAAGGCCAACTGTGGGGGAGTGTGGAGGCTGGAGTTTCTTTTTTTTTTCTATATTTTTAAGTTATTCAGGGGTCAGGGAAATCTGGAACTTTCGTCATGGAAAGTCAGGGAACAGTCAGAGATCTTTTCTCCAAATTGTGTGGACATCCTGTTTACATTTCCAAATGAAACAATATAAATTAGGTCGTCACTTCAAAAAAAGTGGGGGGCAACTGCCCCCTCTTGCCCCCCCTAATCGCCGCCCATGATCCTACTAAATAGTTTTTACTGATAACAAGATTTTCTGAAAACTATAAATTAGTATATTTAACAAGCTTTATAAAATAATAAAAAAAATCGTGTCTAACAAGCATTATAAAATCAAAAATTTCGATAATTGGCAACATTGAAATCACAAAATTCAAAATTAACAGACATTCATTTATGTGGTTGTTACTAGTGCTCTTGAGTGTTATTTTACAAAATTTTCTAATCAATTGTTAATATTCACAAGATTGAAGATTACGAGCTGAATTTTACATACTGTAATGCAAACATAAGAGGGCAACCAAGTTTTTTCTTTTTAAACTATAAAATTCGACCCTGGATAAAGCTTTCAGAAGTAAACGAAACCGAGGTAAAAATAAAAAATAAAAAGTAAAACATGAAATCTATAATTTCTTTGATGATGTTAGTAACGATTATGATTATTAATTCCTACAAATTTCATTTGATCAGGTTGAAGTAATGTAGTTGTGTATAGTTGTTATATGGCGCAAAAAAAAAAAAAAAAATGTATCTCATACAAACAATATTTACCTTCTTCTTGATCTGAAGCCTTAAAGACTTCAGAGCATGCTCCGGATGCAATACGATCTTCCAAGACGAATCTTTCGCCAGGATCTGGTAGAGAATCAATAGCTAGTACACTACTCGACATTTTGTTAAGGTCAATCTGAAAAACAAAAATATTTTCATGAAAACGAAATTTAAAAAATAAGATTATTTATCAATTGACATTTATAATTTGTTTTCAAGATCCATTTAACTGAAAAAAAAAACAGTTTTCTGTCTGTCTTCTCATAGCTAAGGTAAATATTAGTATATGGGATGTGAGCAAAATACAAAGTTTAATTTTCATCTTCAGAGCTAGTAACATCGCGGAACAGAATTCAGAATTAAATTAATATCAATATTTCACATATCTCCAACACAGGTTTTAACTTGTCAACAGTGTTGCGATTTTAGCATATTTTTGGCTAAATCTAGCCTTTTTGGAGACAAAATTAGCCATACAAATCTACAGAATGCTTATAGCCTTAATTATAGCTTATTTTATGAAACTCTTTTGCCATTTTGGCTTTTTTTATTAGCCGTTAAATTAATTCTAAAAGGGTCAATCCATCTGAAGTGGTCCAAAGATGGGGAAAATGGTTGCTCGACCATCTCCGAAAATTATAGAAATTGGAGTGTGACGAACCTTGTGTATGAGAAGATCAATAACATCATTCACGTTGTCGTGTGTACAAGTGTTCCTGAATTGGCGGCCAACATTGTTGTCGGTGGAGTGCCATTTTTTGCATTTGCAAGCGTTTACGAAAACTACAGTTGCTCAGGACGTACGTATCAGACGAACTCCAAACGAAAACGAATATTTAGAGGAGAGACTGAGAAACACGGAGAACATACACTCTTGGTTCTAAATAAATATGCAGAGTTGCAAACCAATACATGATATCACTAGGAAAAGTACAGAAAATTACCCTTTTGAAGGGACTGCATTTTGAAATGGCATAAAATGGGGGGGGGAGATTCATAAGTTTTGTGCTGAATACTATTGCATGTAGAGTCTGAAGGAATATCCACAGCCATGATACTACTGACACCATAGATTTATGGGGCTCCGAAAGTTGAAGTTTGTGATTTTGATGCCATGTTTGGGGCGTAATATCTCAGGAGGGCAAAGTGCTAAAAATTGCTGCTTAGGCCACAAAGAAATTCTATATGTGAATAAACTATTACAAAAAATCGTGACTGATATTACATGGAGAAAAAAATGAGGACATGTTAAAAACGCGAAGAAAGCACGCGCGTGACAATGGTTGTAGCCTGGAAAAATTTAAATGTTTTGATATGTTTCATGCTAGATCTCAAAAATTACCCATGGTTCAGCAATTAGGCTGCTTTTGTTTGTATTCAGTTGTGCAGAAGCTTGCGAGTGGCGTTTGTTCCATCTTTCTAGCTCCATGATCATTGCCACATCTACAGAATGCACAATTTATCTTGACCATCTGCTATAGCGGACAAACCAAAAAAGAGAAAATAATTTACACATTCATTACAAACCATACAAGTAACTAGATATGATATTTATCTCAGCATTTTTTAAAAAATAAAGTAACTTCGTTCCTATTCATTCGAAACATGTCGTACCATGACCATGGTATCCAACATTAAAGTACCGTAATTTTGATGTGCATTATCCTGTGCATCTCCGTTCTGCTGTATTTGCATTAGAGGCTTCCGAACTTTGGATGTTTGTGATACTATAACATCTTTAGTTTGCAACACTGAATCATAATGGTGGTATTTTAAGTTTACGTTTGACACGTTTATTAGAAATATGTAGTAATCTGACGTAATGCCATTGAAAAAATATAACTATTGAGTTGGCAACACTGTTTGTTGAGTTTCTCTTTAATACATACAAAGATGCCCCCTTCTTATAGTTGTTTCGTGCAAAGTTTCCCATTTCTCACTTTTTTGGTTTGTCCGCTATAGCGGATGGTCAAGATAAATTGTCCATTCTGTGGCAATGATCATGGAGCTAGAAAGATGGAACAAACGCCACTCACAAGCTTTTGCACAGTTGAATACAATCAAAAGCAGCCTAATTGCTGAACCATGGGTAATTTTTGAGATCTAGCATGAAACATCAAAACATTTTAAATTCTTCCGGGCTACGACCATTGTCACGCGCGTGCTTTCTTCGCGTTTTTAACATGTCTTCACTTTTTTCTCCATGTAATATCAGTCACGATTTTTTTTTGTAATAGTTTATTCACATACAGAATTGCTTTGTGGCCTAAGCAGCAATTTTTAGCACTTTGCCCTCCTGAGATATTACTCCCCAAACATGGCATCAAAATCACAAACTTCAACTTTCGGAGCCCTTTAAATCTATGGTGCCAGTAGTATCATAGCTGTGGATATTTCTTCAGACTCTTTACATGCAATAGTATTCAGCACAAAACTTATAAACCCTTCACTTTATACCATTCCAAAATACAGTCCCTTCAAAAGTGTAATTTTCTGTACTTTTCCCAGTGATTTCATATATTGGTTTGCAACCCTGCATATTTATTTAGAAGCAAGAGTGTATGTTCTCCGTGTATCTCAGTCTCTCCTCTAAATATTCGTTTTTGTTTGGAGTTCATCTAATACGTACATCCTGGGCAACTGTAGTTTTCGTAAACGCTTGCAAATGCAAAAAATGGCACTCCACCGACAACAAAGATGGCCGCTATTCAGGAACACTTGTACATACAACATGAATGATATTATTGACTTTCTCATACACAAGGTTCGTCACTTTCAAATTTTTTATAATTTTCGGAAATGGTCAAGCGACAACCTCTGGACCACTTCGTATGGATTGACCCAAAGAGTACATTTTCTTTGAAACTAAAATGTAATTTTTAAAAGTTACTCTACTTCTCATTAAATATTATTGTATTAATTGATTTCTCTAGTCAGAGGGTGTTTTATTAGACAACAAACATTTGTTTTTCATTCTCCTCTCTCCTCATCCTACAATTTACAACTACTTATAATTCAATTGATACAACTTGTCCCTTGTGACAGTTGCTTTCCTCTGTTTTTTTCCCTCTATGGCAACATAACGTTCAGCCAATTATAGTTGCTCATTTCTTTCGCTCTGTAGTGGTAAACATTCCACCCTTTCCGCATGTTGCCAGTTTGAATGTAAACAAATGCACATTGTTTTAATCGAATGTCGACGTGAGTAGTGAACCTGCTGGTTATTGAGAGCATTTTTTTAGTCTCTTTTGTGTCATTTAATTTTATAAAACTGAGATTTACTTGCAGTGAATAATTTTCGTGTTTCGTGTAGTTTCAATACCGGACGCAAAATCTGGCAACGCAGCATTGAGCACCACGAGCGCGCAGCGAGCTGTTACAAGGGACACGTAGTATCAATTGCACTGTAACAATACTTATCGAAAGAATTTTAATGTCGCTCCCGTAACGGTCCCGTTTGCTACTTTTTAATTCTTTTAATTTTCGCATTTCATTGCAAGAATGAGTTTTTTAATACAAATTTAGTAAATTGTTCTGTTATTCAAGCTACAGATGTTGTTTTTGTTTATTAATGGAAACAAATAGGAGATCTAATTAGCTTGAAAACTCTCAAAAGCGATCATGATGATTCATGTGGATGTATGTAGAAATAACAAGTGTTTGTAAATATTATGACCTGCCGAAAGACGTACTACTGAAGATTGGGACAATGGCAGTCGACACAATCACAATCAATCCACAATCCAATGATGGTGTATAATGTTTCAGCGCTTCGGCTAGTTGCGACATCATCGATGATGACTTATTTCAATTCAACTGATATTATGGCTGTTGAATTTCACAAATCAGATGAGTTTAGATGGATTTGATTGTAATTTAAAGTCATGTTATTTGTTAGTCTTCGCTGAATAAAATTCAAGATTTCAAATTTTACTATAACTTATAATCCTACACACAAAAAAAAGAGGTTTCAAATCTACCATGTGGGTTAAGGTTAGCAAAATCTAGCCTTTTTTTGCGTAATAAAGCTTATTTCTGAAAGCTATCTAGCTTATTTTCTTCAGAGGTTATTGGCAACACTTCTTGTCAAGTTTGCCCCGAATAAGGTGCTATTTTAATACGTTTGAAGTTTCTTTAATAAGCACCTTTTATTTTATTTTGATTTTAGACATATTTCCCCGATCTTTCTCTGTGTACTTTTAGGCAATCTTTCTCCATTGCGAGAATCAAAATGTGAGAATCAAAATCAATATCAAGAAGTATGAGAAGAGCATAGGTAATTGTGGAAATTATTAGTTGCGTTATTTCTTTCGAAGACCGATACTAAGTTGCGTGCCTTGATTCAGTTAGCAAATATTCTTAGGTGAGGATAGTCTTTGCATTACTTTTGCTACTATAAGCCTTGAATTTTAATACACATGAAGCCATTTATTGGGGTGAAACTATGCAAGTCAAATTATTGTCAGCGGTTTAGGGGAAGATGTACGAGGATGGTTTGATAAGTAACTTGATTTGATACTAAAGAGAGCAATTTGATTTTTTTTTAACATACCGGTACTTTATTTTTTGACACAGTCCTCTCGAAGTTCAACGCACTTGTCCCAGCATTTCTCCAGTTTCGTGATTCCTTCGCGGAAATGAGTTTTTCGTGGCTTTTAAAATACTCGTTTACTTCCTGTATGACCCTGTTCATTTGATTCAAATTTTCGTTCTGCCAGGAAACTTTCAGGTTTCGGGAATAGATGGTAGTCTGAGGGTTCTAAATCTGGCGAACATGCGAAAGCAGTTTAAATCGTAGCTCGGCCAATGTTTGCTCAGCGACACTGCTTGAATGTACTGATCCGTTGTCATGGTGAAATAACACCCTTTTTGGCCATTCCTTGCGTTTCTGTGCCATTGCAGCCTTTAATCGATCCAAAAGTGAAGCATAGTGTTTTCTGAGAATGGTTTCTCTCTTTTCGAGATAGTCAATTAGATGAATTCCCTCTCCTTTCCTAAAAATCTGACGTCATCACCTTTCCAGCGTATGGAACGCATTTCGCCATTTTTTGGAACCAGTTTCTAGCAGATCGAGCGTTCGGCAGTTGCCATCGAACCTTTGATGCAAATAAGTCCACATCTGTTATTATGGCTATACGTTGCACAGCAGATCAAACGCATGCAGATAAGATGTCTGTTACTATATGGTGTGGTCACATTGCGCAGTCCATTGATCGGACGTTGCTTTGTAAGTCCTGTTCTACACACGTATACCATTGTGGATCACTCTCGTATGGAGGTATATATGGTGGTCACGTTTATACGATCTTATTCAGTGTTCGAAGTGAAAAAAAATGCAGAGGCGGCATGTTTTATTAAGATTTTGACTAGACATATCGGCTATCTAATTGTTGAAATACAGCGAGGATATGTTGCCTAAAGGATTGCATTTCTATTTACATAATGACTAAAAAGCATTGGAGAGCTTGTGTGTAGTTACGGGGGAAGAGACATGGAGAAACTTTGATTCTTCGCCAACTTTCTGAAGAAAATAAAAAAAATCCCCTTTTGTTGAATTATAGAGAATTATACACGAAAATGCTCAAAAGCCGAATGAAGATATTAAAAATTTCCTGCGGGAAAACTCCTGGATCACCCACTCGACTATAACATACGTCAAACCCCAGAAGGTTCGCTTCCCAGCAGACAACCCCTAAATCCGCCCATGCTCAAAACACGGCATTTATATGCAATAAGGCAAGAAGACACACATACGTAAGAAGGAAATAATTCAATATGGTATATCAAAATATAAACTACGTGAACTTCTTTGCAGACATCTCATTTTATAAACAAAAGCTAGGAAAAAGATAATCAAAATGTCGGTGTTGTCAACTTAGAAATTATTTTACATAAAAAATAAAATCCTTTTTAAGTGTAAAGCTATTCGTCAATTACTGTGTTTAAAAATGGATTTATTAAAGATATTTAGCATCTACTTCCAGTGACGTTATGTCTTGATCACTGAAAAACCAGAGGCAGTATGGCATACCACCGCATACCGTCTCACTTCAACCTCTGATCTTTTTACTATAATTACTGATGCTACGCGTGTGTCAATGAGTTCCTTAGACATATATATCGTTATTTCTTTGTAAAGTAACTTTTTACCCTAAAACTTCCATTTGTATGCTGCACCATTCTCAATCTGCACTACGTACACTAATATAGAAAAGAACATGTATGATTTTCTGTTTGCTGAGATTTGCTCATAGAAATGAGTTAAATTGAGCCACAGATAGAGGTTTGCCAGACTTAATCGCGTGTGAAGCCGTTTTTGTCATTTTCGACTCGAAGTGGGACTTGGGAGTGAGGGAGGGTTACACATTCTGCGGGATAAAATATATATATATATATATATATATATATATATATATATATATATATATATATATATATATATATATATATATATATATATATATATATATATATATATATATTGAGTATCTGAGAAACCCCTCAAATTAGAGAACATAAACTACTCTATTGTATTGCCGGTTGCATATTGTTCAGTTCAGGCCAAGAACGTACACTCCTACTAGTTTTAAATATTTTTAGTTGGTAAATTATTAGGCAGTTTTATTTGTGAACACATGCCAACGAGTACTGAATATCTATGAAAGGCTCTTCAAAGCTAGCAAAAGTCAGCAGTGGAATGTACCGGTATTTTCTTTTTTAAAAACAATTTTGGATCAAAAGACCCAATATATTGCATTCAAAATTTTCTTGTACGCGTTACATCTGGAGAACTACATATAGTGTAGCCAAACCCAAATTATCAATTAACTCAGTATGATGTGCTTATTCCGTAGAAAATACGATAACTTAATTTAGGGGCCGTTCAAAAATTTTGTAGCCCCTGATTTAAAAACTAATTATTGGCTAAGATCTCAATCTTTTGATCCATTTTTAGTTTACCTAAAATTCTTGTTTTTAAATTATTTTATCTGTTTGTGCTTTAAATCAGGGATAAAAGTGCGGGGGTACGCCACCCCCACTTCCAAAAAATATGTACGGCGTTCCCCAAGTTTCTAAAAAAATACAATGGGCAAAGATAGGCTGGGGGAACGGCGTGGTATCTTGCCGCTACCTGTCGTCCCCCTACCTTTTCAGATTCACTTTTACCCCTGCTTTAAGGGTATTAATATAGAAATCCAGGATAGAATCCAATAGAAAACTTTTGTTACTGCAGCGAAGAACTTAGGGGTTTGATACGCCATAGAGTTTGTTTTCAATGTAAGTTAAAATAGCAGCATCCTTATATGTATAAAAATAATATCCTTGAATATGGTAATCGATTTTAAACTTACACATGGAAAGGAATTGTTGTCGGTAAACTTATTAAACACAGACCGAGATATTGTTATTAACAAAGTGATTGTGTTTACTATAGACCTAGATATGAACAGCACGTTCTCTTTATACCCTTTAATCTGGGTATGCATTATACGAGGGCTATCCAGAAAGTAGATTACGTTTTGGAATAAAAAATCAACAAAGTATAGGAAACAAATTTTATTATATACAGATGAAAGCCACACACAAATACTACTTTTCGACATAGTCACCATTCAAATTAAGGCATTTATCGTAGCGATGTACGAGCTTGGAAATTCCTTCGTCGAAAAATTCGGCCGCCTGCGACTTCAACCACTTCGTTACCTCTTCTTGCAGCTGTTCGTCGTCATCAAAACGCTGCATAGCCAGCCACTTCTTCATTGCTGGGAATAGGTGGAAGTCGCTCGGTGCCAGGTCGGGACTGTACGGCGGATGAGGAAACAACTCCCACTGAAAAGATTCAAGAACTTCACGCGTGACATTTGCCGTGTGGGGCCGGGCGTTGTCGTGAATCAACAAGATCTTAGAGCTCAACATTCCTCTGCGCTTGTTTTGAATTGCTCTTCTGAGGTTTTGCAGAGTTTGGCAATACCTTTGAGCGTTTATTGTAGTGCCTCTTTCCAGGAAGTCCACCAAAATCACACCTTTTCTGTCCCAAAAAACAGTCGCCATCATCTTCCTTGCCAACATTGTTTGCATGCATTTCTTGGGTTTTTGGGGAGAACCTGTGTGCCCCCACTGCATTGATTGCAATTTCGTTTCACAGTTCACGTGTTTCACCCATGTTTCGTCACCAGTAACGATGCGATCGAGTAAAGAGTCACCATCCTTATTGTAGGCGTCCAAAAAGTGCAACGCTGCAGCCATTCGCTGATTTTTGTGGTCCTCTGTCAAGATTTTTGGAATCCATCTTGCACAAAACTTGTGGTAACCAAGCTTTTCGCTGATGATTTCGTGCAACAAACTTCGCGAAATTTGTGGAAAACTCAAAGAAAGTTCCGTTATTGTGAACTTTCGATTTTCACGGACTTTAACATCGACTTTTTCGACAAGTTCGGCAGTCACTTTGCTGGGTCTCCCACTTCGATCTTCGTCGTGAACATTGGTTCGGCCATTTTTAAATCTTATGACCCACTGTCGCACTCCACCTTCAGTGATAATGTTGTCCCCATACACTTCACACAGCTGCCGATAGATTTCTATCGGTTTACAGTTTTTTGCTGTCAGAAACCTTATTACTGCACGCACCTCGCAGCTCGCGGGATTTTCAATCAACGCAGACATTTCAAACCGTCACAGTATCTTAACGGAGCACAGCACGAACCTCTCACTAGCACGGCTAGATGCCGACTGAGCTGCGCAACGCTCTGACCCCAAGATGGCCGCGCTAGCCCCGCCCCTAGCGGACACAGACGAAAACGTAATCTACTTTCTGGATAGCCCTCGTACATGAGAGTGAATACGGTTAAATACGGCAATTTTCACAGGGCGTAACTTGAGCATTGCACAATTTATTTTTTCAGGAAAGGGCGTATGTGCATAATTGTTGAAAACTTCTGGAAAGAACAAAAGGTACCTGTAAAACAATAAGGTTATCTTGTAAAACGTTATATCAGCCTACTATTTTGAATTATATATATTAGGGTGCATCAAACCCCCCCACTGTTCACAAAGTGACTTGTCCCTGGACTAGAAATAGGCCTATTCCATTTGAGGTATAATCCAGCTCAGCAATTTTTTATAAGAATCAAAGCATGTTTAAGGGGTCCACCATAGGCATAAACTTATATGAAAAAGGATAGTTATCTTAAAAGTTGCTCAACAGATGGCGCTACGTTCCTTGTATAGTGAATTTTGAATAAAGACGAGCGGGTAAGATATTCTTCTCTTAGCATTTGTACTATTAAGATTTTAAAATTAAGATTAAGACGAGGAACCAACCAAGAGTGAGCCAGACTATACTGTAGAGTCTAGTATCTACTAATCCTTCTGTCACCAATTCAGCAGCAGCACGCCCCAATAATCATCGTTCAGTGCGTACTGGAATAAGTGCTTTTGTCCCACATTATATTATCCAACGACCAAACATAGTAGCTTTAGCAACTCGCTTGCAAGCGACGCCTGCACAATAGGATATTTATATCAAAGCGTTGATAAAGGAAGCAGATGGAGATACATCAAAATTCACTACGTCATACTCCAGTGCAGATAGGACCCGACGAAAGGTTAATCAACAGATATCAGGATCCTTAATGGAAAACTGGACTCCTCCAGAGCTTGCCACCGTACACTGGGATTCAAAGTTAACGTCATCTTTGCCCAATAAGTACGTGAAAGAAGAACGTCTTACAGTCGTCATGGGGGAACAAGAATGAACTAAAGCTACTGGGCACACCTGTTTACAAAACTGTGGTTGGTATGAATGGGGTCATTATTGCCGAACATACAGTGGATCTGTTGAAGTCATGGCACTGTGAAGACAACATAGTAAACATGACATTTGACACTACGGCATCAAACACAGGCCATGTTACTGCTGCTTTCGTGATGTTACAGGAAAAGCTGAACCGAGCTCTTCTGTGGTCATATAGGTGAAATTATGGTTGGACAAGTGTTTAAAGACTTGAATATTGAAATCACTAAGTCACCTGATATTTCCCTTTTTACAAAATTTCATAAGCATTATGACGAATTACCTCATATCAGTGAATACCCTTTCTCACGATTTGATCCAACTCCATTTAACAAAAGTGAACAACGTGTACTTAAACATTTACAAAATGATTTTTTTTAAAAAAATTGCCAGTATAATTTAAAACAAAATGAAAATAGTTCAGTGTAAGACACAGTTGTGAGAACTGACTACCTCGAGTTCATTGAACTCTGCACTACATTCCACGACGGAGAAATATCTGGGACTCCAGTTAAATTCAAACAACCGAGTGCTGTTCACAGCGAGATGGATGGCTAAATTCATCTATGCCATTAAAATGTGTTTATTGGGAAAACATATTTAGACATTACCTCACTATGCCATCATTTACAAAGCTTAGAGACTTTGTCATATTTGTTACTCATGTGTACAGTGTGTGGTGGATGACATGCAACTCTGCAGTTTATGCTCCATGGAACGATTTGAACCTCTATCGAAATCTACTGCTGTACAAGAACATAAACCCATTAATTTCTAAGAGTGCGATACGTGCATTTCAACGGCACTTGTGGTATTCAACATCAGAGATGGTTCCTCTGAGTCTTTTCAGCAGGGCGCTACCCTTCGAATAGAAATGTTCTCTTGCCAGTAGACTCTTCGCTATGAAATCTGCTACTCCCTTACCAAATCCAAATGAACGTTATGGAACAGGATTTGGGAAACCTCGGTTTCCTGAACAAATTACCGATACTACAAATTACAAATACTACGATTTGGGATACCTCGTATATCTCTAACCGATTTGCTTGGACCAGACTCCTGGTTTATATTTCACACCCTGAAACTCGAAGATGACTTATTCGGCGACGAAGTTTCAGGCTGGCCAGAAAATCCTTTATTTTAAAACTCACTTCTCAATATCAATGCCGTGAATGTTATCAATGACTGTGCAGAACGTGAAATCAAGCTGACTGCGGATTTTCTTTCTTCAGCAAAACAAGAGGAACATTTCCA
Source organism: Thermobia domestica (assembly GCF_964235325.1). Lineage (NCBI taxonomy): Eukaryota > Metazoa > Arthropoda > Insecta > Zygentoma > Lepismatidae > Thermobia > Thermobia domestica. The sequence continues at coordinate 82,897,870 of NC_137454.1, forward strand.
AAACATTCTGCAAGTCGTTGAACAGAATAGGAAAGAAAGCCCAAATTTGCGCAAACGAGCACGAAAAGACTGGATGTCACGTGTTATTTATGAAATATCTTTGTGAGAGTTTAGATTACGGTACAGTAAATGAGATATAATTTTTAAAATATATTGTTAAAATGAGAAAATTTGTGTAATCTTTTCAATAAATGCTTTTACTTATCAAATTTGCATTTCAATTTTTTAACACACTTTTGAGTCTTTGACACTTGTAATATATATTATATTTTAACTACTTTATTTTAATATATTCTTGGCAATTGTGTAATCTTTGCAAAAAAATAGTTTTTATTTATCAAACTCGCATTTTAGTTATTTCAATACTTTTTGATGCTTCTATGTTTGATACTGCTGGTGGACCCCCTAAACGTACGTAAATTTTACTAAAATTTTGCACGAATTATTAACTCACGAAATGGAACAAAACTTATCTAGGGACAAGAATCCCCAGTTAATTTTTCAAAATTGTGGGGGGTTTGATGCACCCTAATATATATATATATAAAGTCGCATTATTAGAAACGTATATTTTATTGGATGGATATTTCCATTATTGTGTTATTCATGAACTTTATTTTAGGAATAAAGAGAAAGAAGAAGGAGCAGTAATAATATAATTTTTAAAATATATTGTTAAAATGAGAAAATTTGTGTAATCTTTTCAATAAATGCTTTTACTTATCAAATTTGCATTTCAATTTTTTAACACACTTTTGAGTCTTTGACACTTGTAATATATATTATATTTTAACTACTTTATTTTAATATATTCTTGGCAATTGTGTAATCTTTGCAAAAAAATAGTTTTTATTTATCAAACTCGCATTTTAGTTATTTCAATACTTTTTGATGCTTCTATGTTTGATACTGCTGGTGGACCCCCTAAACGTACGTAAATTTTACTAAAATTTTGCACGAATTATTAACTCACGAAATGGAACAAAACTTATCTAGGGACAAGAATCCCCAGTTAATTTTTCAAAATTGTGGGGGGTTTGATGCACCCTAATATATATATATATAAAGTCGCATTATTAGAAACGTATATTTTATTGGATGGATATTTCCATTATTGTGTTATTCATGAACTTTATTTTAGGAATAAAGAGAAAGAAGAAGGAGCAGTAATCGATATGGAGATGGTGAAGAAGAAGTAAAGACAAGTAAAGATCAAGCCGCGCATCAATCAACATCAGGTAGTACTTGATATCGGAGTCACTGCTGTCGAGGAGGAGGATTGTTGTGACCATAATTTGGGAAAATGTGTAAGATGATAGACATTGATGACCACAAGTCAGAAGATGAAAATATTGAGATATTCTTAAACACAGAACGAAACTTACAATTAAAAAAAAGTCCTAAAAAGTCGAAAAGAAAGTTCAGACATGAGACAGGACTTATATTCCTTGGTTTATATATTCAAAACGTCTAAAAGGAGCATTGTGGTTATACTGCGCTTTTTTTACTGCTTCTGCATCTGTTTGGGTTTCCTTATCGTAAAGCCATTCATGCTATACTATGCCATGTACGAAGCATGTAAAATTCTCAAACAAACGGCACAAAACAGCAGTAGTAGATGCTACGAGTTTAATGGAAAGTGCGCCGGTATTTTATTATGTTGATGCTGACAATCAGAAAATTGTCGAAGGAACTAACGAAGTATTATTGTCAATAATTTACACAATTATACAGCGTGGGACTCGTGGAATATCGGAAGGCAACTTTCAGGACTTGATACAGCTAAAAATCGCTGTATAATTATATGCTAAAACTTAGTTAGCATGCTAAAACTTTTACTTACGAAATAGATACATTTCTGAAAAGTGAAGGCTTCGATCCAAATAAGTGCGTCGGACAAGGTTATGATGGATGTTCAACCATGGCAGGACATACGAGTATAAGTGGTGTTCAGATCTTGTGATTTAAATTCAAGAAATCTCCTTTTTTTCCCATTATATTAATCACAAATTAAATTTAGTTGTAAACGATTTAAACAATGTACTACTCATGGAACACGGTGTGTAGTCATATATGCATGTTCAAAATCTAATAAATAATCTTTAAGATACGCGTTTTTTCTTGAGTCCAGCACAGAAAGAATCACCCTGTATCATACAATGTTAATTCGGAATTAAAGCAACTGACTCTACTTAAGTTAACTAGGCTTTCACTCTCAAGTCTGTTGGCTTAGTTAGTTATGCTTGAAGTAGATACGAATTGAAAAAGAGTGAAATGTCGAAGAGCCCTTCTCGTCTATGAATATGGACCAACACAACCGATATTATGAGCTGTTTGGCAATGCACTTGAAGTTAAGTACCGCTAGCCAAGAAGGAGAATATGAAAAAGAAGAATTAGAAAAATAAATACGCAGCAAAGAAGGAAGAGGAAGAGCTATACCAAAAACATTACATGCCTTTTTAAAAACTCATATATAAAACTTTTAAATGCGAGACGATAAGATCAAAGACCTTGTTGAAATCAAACGCTAGTGAAGCGTGTTGCATGCATAATTCTGTTGCCCCTTATTTCCACGTTACATTACGTAGATTGAGAGGTTATAAGGTAGAAGGGACGTACGTATAGAACTTTAAAAATAAACAGCGCGGAAAATGAACGTACTTGTTAGCGCACGGGTTATAGATCAAAGGAACGTTAAGATTAGCGGAGCGAAATAAAAATAGGATTTTTCGTCTTCCCTATGTTTTCTTTCTTTTCTCTTTTTTCTTTCTGAATTTAAAAAAATGTATGACATACTTCAGTCAGGAAGCGGAGAAGGAAGGCAGTACTAGACTTGTAATGCTTTCCTTATATTTAAAACTTTATTTGAAGTGTTCTTGTGATTATGTGCAAGTTTGAGGATTTTCTTTACCCTCGTTTGTAAATCACGTTGTATATGTATTTTTTTTTTTTTTTTTGAAGTGAAAGCGCATAGATTTTTAGATTAAGGAAAACACAGAACGTAAAGACTTTGAGGAATTTTTAATTAAGCATATTTTAGGTTACGCGTTTATTCATGTTTTAATCTTTATTCGTTTTAGTAAAAGGTTTGAGAAATTTCTCAAGAAGACCGCTGTCAAGTTTCACTTTAAGAAAAATATGGAGACACGCTTAATATAAGTATATCAAACATACATGATTTTGATTTCTATTGGCATGGTTTTGCGTAGTTATATGGCAGTCACCTATTCGCTACCTCAAAAAGGAGTGGAGCTGGTTGGTCAGTCACCTGAAAATGGACGGCTCTTGAGGCAGTGGTAAAAATTCAAATTTTATCGTTATAACTTAAGGGGGAAAGCTTCATATAGCTTCAGATAGCTTCATATAGCTAGAGTAAGCGGGGATGAAATGCCCAGTGGGAAAAAATGCCCACCCTCGAAAACAACAAGGAAGGGGATATGAAGTGGCAACAGTGATACGATTGTATGAAGGCATAATTCTATGGAAGACGAAGGTGACACCAAACTACATTGTGTGAAGAAATTGAAGGTGTACAGGCTGATTTAAATGTGGTGATACATAATTTTTACTTGGGATGTTTTTTGAACGCTTCAGATTTATGGAGAAAGAATGATTATATTGGTGCATTGGGAAATCTGCTGTTCTGATGTAATAATGGTCTGCCGTCATGCCATGCAGTATTCGGAGTATGGGGGTGGTCTGCCCACTTAGTGTCGGGGTGTATGCCCGTGGGCGTTTCACCCCACGGACACACTTGCCATTCCAGTAATACTGAAATGCTGGATTATGCTGCAGCCAATGACATAATTTTGTTATGTATCCCAAGTCACTCAGCCCATTTTTTTGCAACCATTGGATCGTAACTTCTCAAAATACATTTTTATGCAACATGTTCACATTGAATCAAAGCAATCCTGATAACAAACCCACACGCTTGCAATATGGAGAACTAAGTAATCAAGCATGGTCGAAAGCAGCGACAGTAGGAAACGGAGTGGCTGGATTCCTTGCCTCTGCAATATTCCCTTGCAATACTGATATAATTTCAGAACACGCGTAGGAAGAGTGTCGCTCTAATTCCAGTAGTTCTACTTCCAACTTGTCAAGTTCAGGCCTACCCTCTCCCACAACGTCAAATGTGCTATCCACTTTCAGTGTGGAGCGTGATGCCGTAGTAGGCCTAGAATCCCCACAAGCAAATGGAGCTCAACATATCAATAGAAACAATACAGTGATTTGAAAACATTACACCGGTATCTGCCGTACCAGCTTCTATTTCCAAGCGAAGGCTACGAGCAACGATTCTGACTGGACATGAGTTTCGCTCTTGACAGAGATCAGCAACATCTAGTACAGCAATTTCCGTTCTTTCTAAGAAGAAGAACGTAGGCGATCCAAATAAGTCGAAAAAGTCAAAACAAACTATGCACTCTACTAAATTATTTGGAAAAAGTTTAAGTTCTTTAGGCGATAATCAGTACAACCGTACAGACTCATCTGACACAGATGAAGATAACTTTTGCGGAATCTGTGGTAGACATTATTAAAAACGTACTGGACCTATGTCTACATGTCAGTGAATCAAATGCATTCGTTGTCAAATGTGGCTCCAGGAAGTATATACACGGTTTCCAAATGTGTATACTAAATGACATTCACTGTCTCAGAAAAGTAGAAACATGTAAATTCTGTTCATTTCCTTCACTGAGTTTTCTTTTTCGTTTTCTTTCTTTTTCTTTTCTTTTCTTTCTTTTTTTTTTGCTTTTACCATATTTTTCATTTGGAGTTAGCGTAGTACTCCCATAAGACTGCTTTATGTTATTAATATTGTGTTGTGCAAAACTTATATTTCACTTATATCAAGACACTTATATTTCACAATTAGAATGGAGTTAAACAAGTTTTCCATATCGAATTTTCAATTAAAATGTGTTTTTCCACTCTGTATTTTCAAAGCTCCGTAACTAAATGCTTTAAAGGTAGATTTTTGTAACTTATGCTGTAATATACTGTAATATAATTTCTTGGAGTGTGAGAACACCTATGCTAACGTGATTTTCAAATGCTATGAATTTTCGCCTTATATAGTTTGGTGTTAGGTGGGTGGGCGTTTTACTCGGACGATGGGGTACGATGCCCATTTTGCTATTACTTTACAAACATCAATGTTTCTCCTTCAGCATCAAACATGACATAATGTAGCCTCCAGGTAGAAATACCGAAGGATGTACCTTCCATTTCGTATAGTTTGTTTTCCTTTGCATTTCGATTCATAGTCGCAAATAAATAAAATATAAATAATGCGCGTTTCACCCCCGCTTATGAATTGGTGCACACTATGAGAAATATCCGTTATCCGGACATCGGTATATTGTACAAAGCACAATTTCTTTTTCCCAGTTACTAGGGATGATTCCATACCGGGACCAAGGATCTGGGTAAAACCTATATATCGTCTGAAAACTCTTGTCATGAGAAGTACGAAACCGTTTTCAAATCACAGGCAAGCCCACAACCTGACCCTATAAGGGGAGAGTTTGTTGGATGTTTGTGACCCTATGCATGACATATCCGTCAGAAGCAAGAATGAATATTACGATGTATCACGCGTAAGCGGCTGAGTCTATTAGGTTCCTTTTTGGATCATTGCTAGAACGTGACTCGGGCAAGGCTTTGATAATATCACTTTGCACCCAGGCGTACCCATTTGGTCAGTGTTGCCAACGAATTGTAAATACAATGTAGCAGATGGTTTGTTTACCACTGGACGTATATCCATGTAACGTGACATAAACATCATTCGTCACTAGAGAAACTATACTGTGGACGTATTCTTCTCTCAAGGACTCTAGTTTGTCAGTGTTGCCAACCAATTGTAAAAATGAAAAGGTGTAGAACAACTTCCATACGATAAGACGTTTATACACCAAACTTGGCAGAAACACTACACCACACTATAGCAAAAAGACGTTGAGTGTGACCGTCTCCTAACCATTCTAAGTTGTCAGTGTTTCCAACCAAGTGTAAACATCAGAATGTTGCAAATGGCATGCGTGCCACTGAACGAATATATAACAAATGTGACATAGCAGCATTAGATAATGGCAAACATAGTATGAGTGTCCCTGTCACACAAGTACCCATGTTTAGCATTGTTGCCAACAATGTGAACTTTCAAGAGTTTTGCATGAAGTCTACAGCATTGGCGGACATAATTACACTGTGACTCACTAAATTATGTTTGCGTATATACGTTTACCAAGCTGCAGTGTGTAAATATAGGGTATCGTTAGTATTGGGAGTAGTGAGTGTTGGTTCGTACGGTTTCTGTGTAGTCGTCATTGCTCGAGAAATTTTTATTTAAGTCTATAACCCCTATTCCATCATTTTTATTGAATAATGTGAATATTGGTTATAACGAGTAGCTTAAGTATTTGCTCATAGTGGCATATACGTTTTGGGCTAAAAATCGGGTGTCTGGAAATGAATCTTTATGATATGAAATATAAATAAATAAATAAATATGAATAAGTAATTATATATGAGAATATAGTAAATGTAGTTGAATAATGATACCTTTTAGTAGATGTGAGCCCAGTTTACACTTTCGCCACTGGATAGGGTCGTGACTTAAAAATAGTTGTGTGACTGTTTATGTATGATAGTAAATGTTCCAACAGTGGCCCTGACATTGAAAAATTTGTACAGAAGGAACGTTGTATCATGGTTAACTATATTTACACCTGGAAGCTTGTCTGGGTAACCATAATTATTTAAACTGAGATTAAAGCATCGCGAGTGAAATGAACCAGTTGAGTGATGAAAGGAATCGTATTGCTAGAAACCATTAATATGTCGTAATTTTTAATACACTTTCTCCTCGTTTACACATTTTAGTGACTAAAGTGAACCAGATCTGCAAATGTTTGTATGTATTAACGGTATACCCGGTCTGACGATGTGAGTAGTGTTTGTTTGTTTGTTTTAATAGTTTCGTGCAGTTCAAGAAGAACTACAGAACGGTATAACCAATTAGTGAATTATAGAGCAGTAAAAAGTATACAATACGCATGCTCTCAATCTTCGACTCGTAATAGTATTTGATTGTTGATTGAGATTTTTCCTTCCATCTTACTTTACAAAGTTAAGTTAGTTACTGTTCACATAGGTGACGAAATGGATAAGGGCGAATAATATAATAGGTTTATTACAGTAAAAGTTTATTTTATTGCGTAGCAGGATGCCGATGTCTCACGTCCACATATTTTCATTTTACTATTGCTAAACGATGTAGTAATCGGAATTAATCGACATCACAAGACATCAGAATCTTGGGACTGGAGTGAATGGCAAGATTGGCTTATATTAACTTGCCATTACGATATTATTTTTTAAAATTTCTTTTTAAATTTTGGCTATCCCCTTTTAGGATTCTCTTCACTTATTGACTTCCGAACTATTTACTCCATACTTTAACCTAAACTCTTCTCAGTTTTCTAAGGGGTCGGATATTTTTTGTTGTATTAGAATTTTCTAAATTAAGAGAGCACACCATACTTCCGGTAGATCCGTCTGTAATCTCCAAGAGCTTGGCTAGACACGGTGAGTGGTAGGAATTTCATAAAGCTATTGTCATTTGTGAAATTCCTATCGTGGGCACGGACTCACTTTCAAGCTTGGAGATACATTTTAGGCCACGCATTTAGATGGCCGCCTATTTTCAGAATATTAAGATACATGTTTAGCTTTGAAGTCGACGATTCGTCGCATAATTTTTATTAGATTCGACCGCTCTTCTTGTAGTATCTAGTATTCTATCTTTTCTTCTCTGCACTTCTGTTCTCTTTTCTAGCTGTCTTTTTACTTTCTTCTCTAAGTTTTTTCTACCTTCCCCCCTTTTTTAACTTGTCAATTTACATAACTATATAATATAACTGATACAAACTTAGAGATATTATCTAGATATTTGTTTGGATTAGCACGAGATGTTCTAAGTCATAATTCGTAGGGTTATATACTTTCGTTATATATTAAGGGGCAGTTTACCATCGTTCGTTGACCCGCTGTAGTCGTGAACTATCGCCCGATGAATGATTTAATTTTTCTTTCATTTGCTTCACAGCGAAATGACATTAAAATACACTACATAATTTTTTCTTTAACCTTGACATTTCCAAACGAAAAATTTCGGGCATAACTTCCACTATGGTCACAGACATTGTGTCCACTTTTGTTTCAATACTATAGCATAGAGATGAATCTTTATGTTTAGGTTACATGGGACCATGAATTTATTGCTAACTTCTTTAAGTTTATCATTTGTATTGTACACTGTAAAATTTTTCGGTATTATAAACGATTTACATGCTTGCCTGTTACTCATAATATTTGCTATTTGAATCATCAAGGATTAAGTAAAATGTAAACATTTCTTTTGTGGTTTCGTTAGTCATTCCATTTGTCGAGTTTCTTCGTTGTATGTGATATAGTTGTGCAACCTTGAGATTATATTGAACGGGGCAGTTAACTAGAAATTGTAGAAAATGAGTAAATATGTGTATTTTGAATTATAGATATGTAATGTATGTACGTGTTATACTGAAGAGTATAGTATAAGGGTAAAATGCCTCGTCTGATGTACATAAAGGGTCTCATCACTTTCCCCAAGAGGTTGCGATGTAAAAATACGTCCATTCCTATAGTTTCATAAATTCGACAAATATAAAACGTGTATTTATAGTTTACCGTCTTGCACTTACATGTCATCCTTGTCCTTGTGATGAAATCCAACTTATATTTGTATCTAACATATATATATATATATATATATATATATATATATATATATATATATATATATATTACTTTACTAATTGCATGATACATGTACTAAAAGGGCATGTTGTCGTAACTCATGATTAATATCAAGTATATCCATAAACCTTGTGAACCTGGAATCCTACTATGTGATCATATCCCTATTCCCTTTGTTCCGTGTGAATCTTCAAAACTCAAATAGTGAAATGACCGTGATCAGATCACATAGCAACAGTGATAAGCAATGTTTGCAATATAGTTCCAAGTTTTTTATGACAAGTCCACCCACGACGTCTATTATAATAAACAGTTCTACTAATTCATCGTGCTTCTAAGTTTATCAGTGTAACCCTTATTTTGTCGTATTCAATAAATCTCAATTTGGATTATACACATATTTAAGTAATAAGAATAAAGATTCAGTTAGCTGAATGAACTGAATAGTGGAATTTTAAGTGGTTTTCGAAAACGAACATAATTTACTGACTAGGCAAACCTAGTATATGATACGTTGAAATGAATAAGTATCATCTTATGTGTACACACTGGCGTCTCTGGCATGTAAAATTTGGGGGGGACATCAAAGAAATTGATTTAAATGGTACTTCCTAGTCTAACCTGTTTATTATCTTCGATTCCATTTTTACCCTTGCGCTTACCTTCACGGATTCCCTGAGGTATATCAAGAACTCTGTTATAATCGTCTCGCAGCCTGAATATTACGTATATTCCAATAAAAATAATATTATTTATATGTTATTCTATCGTTAGTAAAGAAATGAATTAGAATAAAATATTAAATATTTTGTACTTCAACATATTGGGGGGGCGTGTCCCCCTCGTCCCCCCGCCAGAGACGCCCATGTGTGTACATCAAAAAGGAGATACTGCGTGCATAGACGCTTAACGAGTGAAATATGGACACGCAAAACAAATGATACTATTTAAAACGACAAGAGAACAGACTCGTTAAGTGAAATTCTTTTCTTTTAAACTGTAGCAAATGAGATTCGATCTCGTGTCACTAATGTTGAGACTATAGTATTTTTTTTATATTTTCTTTTCTTCTTTTCGTCATTTAAATGTTGATAGTTATGTTTGACGTTTATGTATATTAATATATTATGTATATCTGCATGTAACTATTATCTTCTCCTATGCTTTTATCATCAGTAAATGTAATAAATATTACAAAATTATAGTTAGATGATAGTTTCCTTTCCTAAAGCAATATTTAACCACTTACCTGTAACAATACATTGTCAAATACGATACGAATGTGTGTGAGTGAATGGTAATTCTAGTCTTAAGTAGGGAATTCTAAAGTTTAATGCAAATTAATAATCTTTGTTATGTGTATATTCTAATGGGAAATGTGTTTACCTTTGAGTCATGACATAGGTTATGAAGGTGATTCATTCAAATCGGCACTGAAAGGCAAGCTGAAGCAACGGAATAAAACTGGGGATAATAACAGTTTCTCCAAAACTTCAAGAACTCCGATTTATGAAAGATATGCTCATCACCTGAATATTTTTTCCCTGGCTAACTCAAACATGCGTTTAGTTCACTGCGTAAGAATCAGTAAATCGATGAAAACTTTAATGACCAGAAACAACTAATAAAACAATTAACTTAGCACTTCTCATCATCTTCGTTGGGTCAGGGTAACTCTAACTTGTACAGTTACCTGGATCCTGGTCAGAGTTGTATGAGGGAACATGTCTTATCATGAACAGTTCAAAATCGATTCCCGAGTAGTAGAATTGGTATATGAAGTACTTTTAGTACCTATTTAAGCTTATTTACTATATTTCGATAATTATGCCGTATTTCTTCTTTCCTCCCTCTTTTATCTTCTTCTGTTTTAGGTATAGGCTATCCAATATCCCTTTCCTATAACATTTCCTCTTGTATTTCACTATCTCTAACATAATATATTTTCATCAGGAGTCCTTTTTAACCTTCTTTCTTCCTTCTATTTCTCTTTTCCCTCTTCTTCCTTTACCTTCCTCTTTTCTATATCTCTTACTCAGTCTTTCTATATTTTAAATTAAAACTGAAGGGAGGTCGTGACTGAGAGTTGTCGCTATACGCGCAGTCAATAAGCTTAGTCCATTTTCTCTTCGGAAGTCCGATATTGAATAACCATTAAAGAAATACATGTAGAATATTAGATTTAATAATTGGCTTAGTTTGTCTATCGAACTGGCATATTTGAGTTTCAAGATGGCAACAACCTAGTGTATCTTTCCAATCAAGACGTTTCACAAACAACCCTCGTATATTGGCAAAAAACAACTTTGATTCGTCTTCTTAAAATAACACAAAAAGAGTTACATTTTTCTTTGAGAAGAGTCCATGCTACCCATGCCTCTTTTTTTTTTCTTTTTTTTACCTGAATATGTGTTTTCGGGTCCTAAAAATATTCCAGGCTTTTTTTTTTAAAAGGAAAATTGGGAAATGTCCTCTTTTTGGAAGTTTAGTGCACACAACTGGTTCAACTTCAAAATTAGTAATTGATATATAATTAAAAACAATTGTTAACAACGTTAATATCAATGCAATGTTCGATTTCCAAGGAAACACGACATATCCAGCTAAGCAGGAACGAAAGAAACTTAAGATATGCGCAATAGCTATTGTAAATTACATTTTATTATTATTAAGAATGAATAGTATAAATCCTTTTATGAAACAGAGAAGTTAAGTTGAATAGAATTGTGTAAAACTATGATTTTGACTTACCTTTGTGGTTATTATTGAAGAGCTTCTTCACATCGAGGATATCACATTGTCAACAATGATACCAGTGGCTGTAATAACGTTATCTACAACAGGAGAAACCCTTCAGTTTGACAATTGTAAGGCTTCAATCCATTTTAATCCTTTTTTCCACTCTCGCGAAATATGAAGCAACGTTTCGTTGGCCTTACCCTATTTCTTGTTCGCGTATTGATCAAAGAAATCATTTTGTTCTTCTTCTGTAAAATATTATTTTTTTCTTTGTAGAAGACATATGAGAGTACATACTACATACATAATATGTTATTTCTAACTGCAAATACAAAGTTTTGTTTCAGATCTCCGAATTATAGATCAAGTATAATCTGTTCTGGCTTTTTTTATACAATGTATTTCCAGTAACAATTTTAGCAAAATAAGCTTTCGTTATCCCATTTACCTTATTCGTTTTAGGCCGGTTTTATCCACGCAGTTGCTTGATCGCCACTGATCTGCCAATACCCTTTTCACTTGGGGTTGTGTCTGGGTTTGCAGACGATACTGGCAATGGTGGGGAGGCAGTAGGTCAAAATGTTAGTACGTACTCGATTCCCGGTGGGACCTCATGTTGTTCGCATTCCACTATAAGCTGTAGGTCCACGTCTCATATAGCCTCACTGTTGAAAGAGAAGCTAAACTCAAATCAAATTACATCAAAATCGAATTTTCTTTCCTGTAGGCTTAAAAACACGAAAACGGCACTGAAAGAAGGTGGTCCCACCTCTCTTAACGACGTATTGAGCAGATGAAAGGATCAGAATTTTCAAGTTCCAACATCTGTCCTGAATTTCTTTTGAAGTCTTACGTATAATATTGCAATCACTTCTGTGTAGAGCCAAGTTTTAGATGGAATTTATTTTTGATTATGTCTGTGTTTTTTTTGGGGGGGTGTTCTTCCTCCCTCGTTCTCACTCCAACAATTATTTCATAATCATTTACTTTCGCGAATCATCAATCGAATCATCCTTTTTACGAAGCATCGAATCATCCTTTTTTAAAATCCTAAATGGTATAACTGTGGGAAGTAAATCTAGAACTTCATTTCAATTTAATTCTACTATAAGAATTATCTTCATACGAAACGAACTATTTTTGCTTTTATTTCCACTCAATCCTTAAAGATCGTGTGGATGTGCAGAAGTTTTCAACAGACGTCATTGGATTGCAGGGTGTGCGTTGAAGTATAGTTCGAAACATGTGCATCTGCCGACTGAGTTGTGTGGGTGCTTTGAAGGCTGTAAAGGGGGAAGAAAACAACAGCTACGTATAGCGTTGAGTGCCTAATGTCAAAATGATGTTAGTCAAGAGACGAATAGCGTGTTTTTGCGCTCTCTTGGTTCTCTATGGGATGCCTTTCAAATATTTCGAACCAAAAGAAAAAAGTACACTGTGTACGGTATATATCAAAAGGTAGAAATACTTTAAGTCTACTCTTGTGTCAGTTTTGCAAGCTTGTTTCAAAACTTAAAGCGAAGTAGGAGAAGGAAAGTTGAACTATTGGTGTAAGATAAAAATCTCACAGCGGAGCATTTGAACAAAAAGAAGTTACTGCTTTGTGTATGAATGAAAGCGACTAGGCGCGATCAGCTATAAGCTTTCATATGTGATGTCGGAAGCACGTTAACATTAAAAAAAAAAAAAAAAAAAAAAAAAAAAAAAAAAAGGAAGACAAATTATGGCAAAGCTTTCAGCATCTGTTTCATGCTTAATTACATTTGGTATGGCACTTTTAATAGTTATCCGCTTCTTTAAGCTCGAGTGGCAAAATTTTTCTCCTTCTCTTTCGATTTTTAACTCATAATAGCCAGGTGATTTTAATAAAAAGCTTAGACTATCATTTTCTTGACAACATTACTGAAAGACCAGCGATGCCCATCTTCCTATGGTCCATGACGCCCCCCCCCCTTTTTTATTTTTTTGCTGTGTTCTCCGTCCCAAATCAAATAATGACTACCTTTAAGTTGAATCAATACTTTCCTCTCCTTTACGAGCCTACTTTATTAGAAATAATACATGCCGGGTTCGATTCTCGGTGGAAAAAGTGTAAAACGCTTTTTCAGGCCAGCCACCGTGAATAAGGTTTTCCTGGGTTTTTCTCATTCACACCAGGTAAATGCCGGGGTGGTACCTAACTTATAGGTCCCAGGGCGCTTCTTTCCCTTTCCAATCCTTTCTTCCTTCCCTTTCCCCGGACTGTGTGCTTGCCGAGGGACGTTATCCCTCAACCGTGACGGGCTAAATGGCCATAAATGCCAAACGCCTAGAAATCTAAATCCTAAATCCCTAAAAATAATACAAAATTTACCATTTCTCTTTTGCTTCTTTATTTATAAGTGAAAGGAGATAATGAAATGCAACGTACCATAATCATAGATAATGTTATTCTACAACAGAAAATATGAACCTGAAGAATTTTCAGTGTTGCCATCCATATAAATTACAGTGTTGCCAGAATAACAATTACCAGAAAATCTAAATTAAGGCAGCGACTAGAGGAACGAACTCAACTGCATTTGATTGCGCATCATGTTGTTTTGGTATCCTGTGAACTATATTTTAAGTAACATTGTTTAATAATTGTATGTTAAAACTATTTTGTTTATTACAAACTAAGTACAACTATTATTTAAAAACAAGTACTTTATAAGTAACATTATTTAATTTTAATAATTGTATGTTAAAACTATTTTATTTATTACGAACTAAGTACAACTATTATTTAAAAACAAGTACACAGGATACCGTACCAAAACAACATGATACGTAATCAAATGCAGCTGAGTTCGTTCCTCTAGTCACTGCCTTAACTTAGATTTTGGGGGGATTTTTTTTATTCTGGCAACACTGTAATTTCTATGGATGGCAGCACTGAAATTTCTTCAGGTTCATATTTTTTGTTGTAGAATAACATTATCTATGATTGTGTAAGTTGCACTTTATCTCCTTTCACTTATAAATAAACAAGCAAAAGAAATCATAATGAATAAAAATTAGATGAAGTAATTCTAGACATCATCCAGAATTTGAAAAAAAATATTCGAAGTGGTGAATTTACATCTCCTCCCCCCTTATAATCAAACAATATCTCCCATGAATATTTATAAGCACGCCTATGAATAGTTATAATATATAGAATAGAGAAAATACGATGTAGTTCTGATGCATTATTCTTAGTTTCAGATAAAATTGTAAAATAATTTTAGACAGAAAATAAAATTAGTTCAAATATTTCTCTCCCCCCCCAAAAAAATACTCATAATGCTTGCGTTTCATGGTACCCCCTCTGGCCATCCCTGGTACTAGCTAATAATTTCATTCCTATAAAAAGAAAGTTCTATCATTCGAATCAAATAATCTGTATTATTATCACGTTTTTTTTTAGCTATAGGAGTACAAAGGTCTATAATCGTCGTAAGGAATCAGCTTAATATTCATTGGTTGAGTGGTGGGATTAGCGTTTAGCGTCCCTTTCAGCAGCGAGGCTATATGAGTTGTATACCTACGTCTTAACGTGGATTCAGAACCACATGAGCTCTCACCGGGAATCGATCCTGGGCCCCCTGCTCCAAAGGTATGTAGGCTAAAAATATAGTGATGAAGGAGCTCGTTCACTATAGTAATCAAACAAATGAAAACATCCATATACTACAACACACAATCTTTGTGAGTTAGTAACACTGTAATTTGTGAACTGCGATTGTCTTATATTAGTGCTGTGTTTAGTATTGTCTACGAGACGGGAAGTCTTTATAAAGTCGAGACGAGACGAGAAACATGACAATTTTTGTCTCGTAGACGAGACGAGAATCGAGTAAAAACAGGAAATCTCACAAGCCTCGTAGACAACACCAGGGGCGGATACAGGACAGACTTCTGGGGAGGGCGGTGGGTTGTGACACTGCTATTTGGAGCTACTTTTACGAGCTCCAAACTCTGGAATGGGTTTTATTTATATATAAAATAAGAAAGTTTCCTTTTCTGAGGGGGAAGGGCGATCGTCCCGATCGCCTCCTTGGATCCACCCCTGAACAATACTAGTTCGACCAAGTTTTAGATCTTAAACATTTTAGATCTAAACGTTTTTTTTAGAGATATATGATTCATAGTATAAAAGCTATGAATTGAGAAAATAATTCTACGAACACAATGAAAAACATTTATCAACGTTTAAAGATAAACAAATCATTACATAATATAAAATTATTTTAACAATAAATTTGGTTTAAATGTTATATCAACCCTTTGGTGGACCTCTTGTGAAGCGGAGGGTACTTTTCAGATGAAACTATAAAAAATATCAAGGCATAAATTTCCAAAACGAAACGAGAGGAGAAATGCTTTTTGAACTCGAGACGAACGGGGAAAACATTATTTCTAGTCTCGTTTCGTCTCCTAGGCAACATTGGCTGTGTTGGGTAGTAATAAGTAGTATGCAAGGTTATATAGTAGTAGTAATCGTGTACACAGTAGACGAGATAATAATTGTGCAAAATCGGAGAACTCGCCCAGTTTCAAAGAGGGAAAATTGTGGGTGTTTGTTTAGTTGAAGTAAGCACATTCAAGACTACCAGTAAGTTAGATTTTTTGAGTGATACAGTGTCCAAGGTCATGACGGCATACCTAACTCATGACAAGAAATCATCAAACAATAGGAATAGTGGACGGAAAACAAACCTAGGAGAAAGAGGATTGTCAACACAAAAATATCCGTTGAGTTAATGCGTTATAACTGACTACAGAACTCAGATCAGCATCGCAAACGGCCTGCATCAAATTCCGATGAATACCTCATGGTCACAGACAAGAATTTATATAGATAAGCATGTTCCTCTATGCGCCATTGAAATCCGTATTAATAGTCTGTACGGCGAAAGAATCTATCATCGTTTGATTTCGTTGCAAGGAGTTGGCGCTTCCATTGGGTTTCGTATGTGACGTCGCGTCGTGCGTGGTCACCCTTATCACCATGCTTTCAAGTGCTCCACTCATAGTGGCTTCGTTTCGCTTGTCTTCAATTGTGTAGATCCAGCACGGAAAGACCAGATAGAAAATTAATCCTATTGGATATCTGTCTGCTACTCATTTGTTTATACTATTGTACCCACAAGTAACTTGTGGGTACAAGTAAATAAAATAAATTGTGGGTAAATAAATTGTAAGTAAATAAATTCTGACTCGTAAATAAAAGCAACCATACATATATAGTTCACTTCAGTTTCTTGGACTGTTATATCTAGGTTTAGACATTCCTAGACGCGGCTCTATAGTGTAGTCACAAATTCAGGTACATTTCCAATTAACACGAAGAAAATAATTTTAAAAAAAATACATAAACAATATTATGGATATTTATTCTTGTATATCAATGAGGAAATAGCGAAAAAATTAGTCATTTTAATGTGGAGTCAGCAATCCTGATTTATGAGATATGGCAACATTGCACAAGTCACAATGCTTGATGTTACCCTTTTGTTTACCTATTCTACTTGGTTCTTTCTGATGTGCGCTGCTGTCACAGAACAACACTGGAAACGCTTGGTCTTACGTACAATGTAATTGCACATTTTTCGTGACAAAAATTTCTTTCTTTGTCTCCTAGCGACAGGGAGGGTTAAAGAAAATATGACGGAGCTTCAGTCTAAGCTCTGTCGTTTGTTGCATGGAAGAAAGGAGACATTCAGAGGAGGAATTCGATCTGCTCCTTGCGAGGAAAAGAATGCTTCATATTATTTCAAGGGCGATAGAGCTCCGTGGTAGATTGTAAAATATTTTTAATGTGCTTTAGGATTTTGGAATTTAATAATACCTGATATATATGAAAACCCTACGTAACTTTCTTTTGCAAGCAGTTAAGGAAAAAATGAATATTCTTGAAATATATTTTAACCCGATTTAGTCTGAACTGTGAAAGCATACATGCAAAGCCACAGACAAATGTAAGATTAAGTTACAGACTTGACATGAAATTTATATTGTTTTTAACAATCTGAAGTTACAAGCATCATAGAGTTGTGCCAGTGTTCATATACGGGAAATTTAAGGCGGGGATCACTCATGGAATTCAATAAATTCGATTTCCGGTACATTTGCAAAACCTAATGCATATGTTGCCGTTCCCCGTAGGAAATGGTTAGCAAACACGTCTTCAACATGCAATCCCGGGGTTCAATTTGAGTTTAGGGAAGAACGTAAGTCCGATGGGGCCAAATCAGACGAATACGAGAGTGTTCAAGGATTGTGAGCTTCTTTTGTCCAAAAACCAACGCACAAGAACACTGGCGTAAACCGGCGCATTGTCGATTTTGGCCAAAGACAGGGTCATAATGTTTGAACACCCCTATGTTGGTCCCAGTGGACTTCATGCCCCTCTCTAAACTCAAATTTGTCCTCAACGGGGAGCGTTTGGAGGATTTTGTGTCGATTCAAGAGAATGTGATAGCAGTGCTGAACAGCATTTCAAAGGACGACTTTCCTACGGCGTTCCAGAGCCTCTACCACCGGTCCTAGGAGTTTGTTGCTTAGGAAGAGGTGAGTGTATAAAATTAGCGTATGGTACGTTCGTATGATAACGAGTCAAGATCGAAAAAGATAAGTGACAGTTGCTCAAAAAGCAGTCATGTTGACTGTTTTCCTTTATTATCGTGGCGATGTCTACTTGGAATTCCTTCCAGAGGACAAACAGTCAAGAAACAATATTATCTGGGCGAAATGAAGAATTTGAGACAAAATTTGTATTGCTCACACGATGGGAAGGGAAGCGAAATAATTTTTTCTCATCTTGTCTCGTAAATTTGTGTTCGAAATTTATGCCCTGACTTTTAAGAAACTTCATTTAGAACAGAGGTTCTCAACCTTTTCCACTGGCGTATCACTAAAGCGTATGATTATTAATATCACTATAAGTCGTACGAGCCACCAATATCGGATCGCGTACCACCAATTGTACGAGTGCCATTGATTGAAAAACACCGATCTGGAAGTTATCAGAAAATTTCCGCGTCACTAGAAGTTCACAAAGGATATGTTAGAACAACATTTAAAAAACATTCATTATTAGGGTACATTGTATAATGATTTGTGAATTTTTAAAGTTGATAAATGCTCTTTGTTAAATTAGAACAATCCACTTTATCAATTTAGAGTTTTTACATTGTCAATCATGTAAGACTGAAACAGTATTCCAGATCTAAAACTTGGACAAACTAGAATTGCCGTCGATACTCCTGAAATTTCTCGTCTTGTCTCGAATTTGAAAATGTAGTTCTTGTCTCTTGGACGACACTAGAAAAAATATTCGCAGAAACATGAGTGTTGTGGAAGAATAGTTCTTGGTTTGTACCACAAAAATCCCTGTACTCAAATTTCTGACCAAACCTCAAGGATTGGTTGATTGGGAGTTTAGCGTCCCTTTCAGCAGAGAGGCTGTATGAGACATGAATCTACAGCTTAACGTGGGATCCGCGGGAATCGAATCCGGGTCTCCAGCACCGAAGACACGTATGCTAATCATATAACTGTGAGAGAGCTATCAAGAATTCAATGTCATTGACTAATTACCGCGTTTGTCTAATAGGAGCCCGGGTGACTTGTTTCCGAAATTTAAATGAGATCCTTTCTGTTTCAAGTGTGCCCCTGCTGGCGCTGTTGTAGGTCTGTTTTCTCGTATCTCACTCAAAAGAGGAGACACAAGTTGCTGTGGCCGAGATCCTTCAGCAGTTTGTTTACAGAGTTCTTTCCCCAAAGCAAAGGGAAGGTATCCTCCTTAAGAGGACGGCAGGGATGAGGCCGAAGTATGTTTCGCATTTTTTCCGAGGACACACTTGAAATAGAAAGGATCCAAAATAGAAAACATCATTGAAGCTATTAAACACGTTTTCTTGAGGTCATTGAAGCTATTAAACAAAATTAGCAGTAGCTCAAGGCTATGCCGTAAGATGCTTGTAAGGAACGTTAGGACGATTGGAAACCTATGTATTGGCATGATGAATGTATCGCATCAAATCGAGCTTATTTTGAAAGCGACCAAAATTAGTATAATTAAAATCAAACTTAATGCTTTATTGAACAGTTCCCGGTATTTATTTGGCAGAATGTAATATCACTAACAGTATAGTACAAAAGCTCGAAAACAATATAAACCTAACATCACTTCAATGAAACTTTCCACATATTTCGAGGCATCCCTGTAAGTCAATCAAGGCTCATCAGGGCGACGCGGCGCATAGTTTAGGAAACCATGGTTTAAACCATGTCTCGTTTAAAATTACATCTATTATTCTGTGTACTCTGCACGAGTTTTCACCTTCAACTAATTTGAACAGTTGTGTTTTAGCAAGAAGGTCATTCAGAAGTTACAGGGAAAATAGGTATAAATTTTAATATTAACTGTAAAGATGTAACCTCTAACATTGTCACTATTGTACTTTCATTCCGAATTATTTTATCTTAAGTTTTCTTATTTTTCGTATACTTTAAAATTTTTGCAACTTTTTTTTTTTTTTTTTTTTTTTTTTTTTGTCTCCTACTACGAAACTTTCGTTTGAAAGCCTCCCAAAGCCAAGATGTTGAACATACTACCCTCCCGTCTCACAGTGCGTCGACCAATGGACAAAAATTAGAAAAGAAACAATTTTCTTCGGACTTACAAATAGCACAGAATGAAGCACAAATGATTCAAAAGACAGAAATCCATAGCCACAAAATAATGACAACCGGTCAGCCAACAGAGGGCGCGCGCAAAGTTATAACATTAGACCGACCCGAGATGACACTCTTGCAGATAACTATTAGCATGCAAACTACTATATTAGACCGACCTGAGTCAATTTCTACATAGTGATCGCACTGGTGTTTCAGACCAATGCGAAAGGTGAGACTTTTTGTCACTAGTGGGAAGTTATAGCACAACTACGTTCTTTCCTTTACGACGAACGATTGGTAATCATTTTTTCACTGGTATATTTGGAATATCTTAAAAAAGCCTAAACATGTCTTGAGATCTCTGCAGAAATATCTTCCTTCAATGATTTCCTTTGGATTCAGCAATAGTGTATGTGCAAGTGTCCGCAATATTGCCTGTAATTAGTGAAATTGCGAAAGAAGACGCCATGAAAAACAAGGACATTTTTGAAAGATGGATAACAACCACCAGTGCTAGTCGGAAGAAAGCGGAATCTATGCAGGCTATTTGTAGTCGTTATAAACTTGAATACGCCACGGAAGATGTTACAACAGTTTAGAGAAATTTAGTAAGTTATTGATATGACCTTGAGCAATAAAACTGGAGGATGTCACACAGAGTTTGGTCGGTTTTCCTAGCTAAAAATAAAGAGTGGTTTGATCGTGCATGTACACTTCCGGACTATGTCTCAACAGTGATAAGTGCTCGGTATCACACTAACGTGAAGACCGATGTAGCTTGATGTACTCACGGTAGAACCAGTAAACAGTCCGCAGAGTGTTCAGTAAAAACAAGAAAAGGCGCTTAGATCCTTTTGTACCGACTAAATCGGCAGAGGAGCTTGCCTTTGCTGCCAAAGAAGCAGCAGCGAAATTAAATACACCAAGAAATGACGAATAGTCCAAAGGATTGTCGGTTATGCGGAAGAAGCTTTAGAAGTCTCTATAAAGTCTTCCGTCACACTAGGCTACACTTTATACGGAAAACTTCTCCCTTCAATACTTATTTAGAACTAATGAAGCATATGCTTATTCTATCTGACCCTATTGTCCCCTCCAAGATACAGATTCACGCAAAGAAAAGGAGGACAGATACGGATCTGGAAAACTGATGCTGTCCAGCTTCATAATTCTGTCGCTATGGAATTTGATAACTTAGACAGTGATGGTACTGACTGATCTAAAAAAAGAAGAAAAAAAAGAAAGAAAGAAAAAACTCTAGAACTGTTTCAGTCATTTCATGCACTGCTTTTCATTATATTTTAGTATTGTGTAGTTTTGAGTTATATGGGTTCGTGTTTACGAGTGCCGTAAACAGTAAGGGCTTTATGCAGAGTCGTTGTGACGTATGTTTAGCGTCATACTAAAGGCCTTACTAGTGCAGAAAACATATGTTAGTCGAACTCTTTAGTATGACACTAATCACGCGTCAGAACTACTCTGCATAAAATCTTATATGTCTAACATAGTTTTTTGACGTCCCTGAACGGGATATTATTTTCTATATAAGTACAGTTGTCAAGTTCGATAACTTCAAGAACAACTTTGCTTCAGTCTAAGTGATCAAAGAGCGCCTTGCGACACAATAAACATGTGATAAAAGCTTCAGTATTATTTGTTTTATTTTTGTCCATTACTCCCATATGCTCGACGCACTGTGCGTCTGTATAAATTTCGGAAACAATTTCATATACATACATTCATACGATATTTTTGAAAGTAACATGGATTTTTCACTTGCACGATACCAGCATTTTTAAACATTTAGAGCGACCAAGATTTTGGCAAAAAAAAAAAAAAAAAAAAAAAAAAATCCAATCACACACACATACACTTTAATGAAACTGCACCACAAAAATGCCAGTATAAGAAATTGCTGTAGAAACACTTAGTTTTACAGTATTGGTAAATATTTAAATGGAGATTTAACATGACTTCTTGATTTAAGGGTCATTGAATGTAAAATATTACTGTATTATAGAATATATGTGCGTTATGTGCAGGGCCGGCCCTAGGTAATTTGCTGCCCCATGTAATGGCATCATTTGCCGTCCCCCTTTCTCCAGAAAGAACAAATCTTAATAGCCAGGATTTTAAGTATGCTATCCCTCATAAACAACGATGGGGAGGGAAAGAGCATTAGCATTCAGAAAAGACTAAACATTACAAACACAATCTCGTGTCTGTTTTTCTTTAAATAATAAATCTATTATGTTAGTGAAAGATAAAGCAAACACACCTACAGAGGAAAGATGGCAATCGTTTTTATAGCATTCAATATCGAGCTTCAATCTCAATATATCAGTTTGCAACTGAAGTGCAACTAGCTCTTTTATCTTTATATCTTGATTTTCCTTCTACATCTGTTAGTTTTTTTTTAAACTTGTTTCCACCTTCAATAATAAGAAACTTGTTTGTGACAAAGACAAAACTAGTTTTCATATCAAAACTGAGATAACTAAATAAATGGAACAGGTGTTCGAGAATTGAGTTCTTGTATTTGACAACAATCAAGCAATTCATGGATTTCTTTGACCATATGTGAAACACCCTGTCTCATAAACAGATGGCTATGTGTCAAAAATGAGTTCACATTCTCATTTGTGGGAATATAAAGCCTAAATTGAAGAGTAAAATCATAGAATTTTCCATTAAAAAGAACGTGTGATCTGCAATATAGAGGAATTCAAGATGAATTTCACGGTGGCCATACTCCAAATCAATGCAGTTTTTGCAATAATACTAATTGCAACATTTGATTTTCCTCCGTCCACGCGTGTCGTTATTATTATTCTGTCCCAATACTTTTGACTAATCCTGTACGGAGATCCACTTGTATGTTCTTACAGCAAATTTAAAGAAACGTTTTCAAGAGAATATTATTCATATAATATGTGTTTTTATACTTTGATTCAGGGGCAGAAATGGAATTTTAGAACTAAGGAAACAGTTATTAATAGATAAAGTCTGATTGGACTATGTCTCGAGAATACAAACTCAGAGAGACACGGATGAAAGCAAACTTTCATCGAGAACCGACTTAAGCGATAACGATTGTTGCAGAACAAACAGCAAAATTAAAATCACCATTCAAGTTTCCTTTTTGTTTCTAATAACCACTGATATTCTTCCTTCTGTTGGACAAACACTTCTACTTACTAAGGGAACACTATCCCCTCGTGCATCCTTGAATTCCACTCCCATTTTGATTTCAGACTTTCTGGCCGTGGGACCATTTCTACTCGGGTCCTTTTCACTCGAGCCCCTTTCTCGCGGGGCCCTTTTGACTCGCACCTTTTGACGCTGGGCTGCTTTGACTCGGGCCTTTCTGTCCTCGCCATTTTGTCCGGGCCCTTCTGACATAGAATCGTATAACACACACATTAAGAAAAATAAAATCAGTTATCCATTTCCAAACGAGATTGCACCGTTGTTTCAAACTTTTCAATTTACAGAGGATGGAACGGAGCGAAAGTGTAAGGATTTAGAAAATACTTTTGTTGACCACACTTCGTTGTACATTTATTATCCACTAAGAATAAGTGCTAAGGGTTAATTAAGTTATTGAAGTATTTTGCTTTGTGAACAAAGCACGAGTCTACTAGCCTTGTTTACTTTATTTTTCTTTTTTTAAAAAAAACAACGTTATTTACCACTATGTAATCTTATAAACATTCAAAAGCAACAGCTGTGTTCATTTCGCTGTCGCTGTGAGACACATCTTAGGGAAGCGGAAGAATTAACCATTGCGGAAAAGGTAGGAGGTCGAAATTGATCCAATAATAGTGTTTATCCTATCAATAACCGTGAAAGACAATCATTTTTATAGGAGGAAAATAAAGGAAAGATAATAATGCGATGAGAAAAATAAGCAAGTTATCTGAAGTGTAAGTATTATTTTGCGAAACGAAGGGTATTAGACAAGAAAATAGCAACAGGTCATTGCGTAGAATAGAAAGGGGCTTTTCTTATAAAGGTACAGAAAAAAAGAATGAAGAAAAGCGGAAAACAAGCTATAGTCAATTGTTTTCGGTTCGGTGGTTATTGGGAAGGAAGGGGAAAAAAAGAGGGGAACGAAATTTTGTTGTCGGGAAGAATACCTGCAGTGTCCACAAAACAAAAGCGCGGACGTTCTAGAAGACGGACGAACAAAAACAGATACAAACAAGTTCTCCCGGTGGTCCAATTGTCTCAAGCACCTGCGTGCAACAGAGTGTGGCGGCATTTAACAATAAAAAGCGAAAAAGAGCTGTCCTGTCTATACAATAAAAGGGGGAAGTACACCGTCCAGAAAATGGCCGAAAAACAGGATAAAAAGGTGTTGGAAAGGACTTCTGAAGATGATGGCAAGGTATACTGTGAAGTATACCTGTTTCTTCACCTTCACCTGCAATGACTGTAAATAGTATAATAAACTTTCAAAAGGGACACCGCAGCACGCTGAATATAATTTGATCTGACGGTGCATCTTCATATCCTCATACATACCTATCTTGTTCATAAGCATAAGCCTGAAAATTTTATTCTTGAATAATCAGGCTGTAAAACGTTTTAACTGCATCAGAAATGAAACTCAAGATATCAGGAAAATATCGTTGCAACTATTTCACAAAAGATAAAGGACCCAATTAAGTGAAATACCTTACCTACTAGGGAGTTTTTCATATTCATTTACAGTTAAAGACTATTGAAAGCGAAAAGTAAGCACCAAGTACAAAGTTGTGAACGAGGCAAGAACTTTGCGAGTGGGCAAAATTCGAAGTGACAAGAAAGTTCTATGCTTTCTCAATATCAGACAGATCACTCTTCAAGCAATTTTCATTCACAAGTAAAAATAATGGTTATTATGTGTTGTAACGGACTGTTTCTACCGACCTACAGAGTAATAAATCATGAAATAATTTGTTAATTTTCGTTTTTATTTCAGAGTTTCACTGTTGGCTGATTTATTTTAATTTTATTATTTGTTATTTGGCGACATTATGTCAATCTGTGCTTATTTGTATTCATTTATTGCTTGTATTACTTGTATTCATTCATTATTTTATTTGTAATGAAATTCGCATGTAATATTTTGTTAATATTTCTAGTGATGGGATATAATATTCTTTATGTGCACCTAGAGTGCTGTAAATTGACTTTCAGCAGATATAAATAATCTTTGGAAGTTTTGTAATTAAGATGAAAAAAAAGGTAGAGTAATCAGGACTAGCTCGGGAAGTAATACTCCCGGAAGTAGGAACTAAGTACACGGCTCTGATTGGTTAGCGTTATCCGTGTCTTACCACGTAGCACACATATAGCAGAAATCAAACGCTTGCTCCTGTCGACCCTCGTGGCCTAGCGTACTAGCGCTACGACCTAGTAATGAAAATTGCATTTGGCGTGGGTTCACACCCGACCCAAGAAAAGTTTTTAATTTTTTTGTTTCCATAACACTTTTTCATTAAAATAAGATGAAAATAATACTCAAAAAAGTGATTTACTTAATTCAGTGCAGATAAATAGTAGTAGTAGTAGTAGTAGTAGGAGTAGGAGTAGCAGTAGGAGTAATAGTAGTAGTAGTAGGAGGAGGAGGAGTAGGAGTAGGAACGGGTTAGAAGCCCCGAAGGACTTTTGTTCCACCTTGACCCCCATGATATAAATTTTGTGATCAACTTAAAACACCAGGCTAGGATAGCGCGTAAAATAGCTGGCTAGAGTAGCGCGCGAAAAAGTACTTCTGGAAGCATTATTCTCCCAAGCGAGTCGTCTCCCGAGCGGATCGTGAGTAATCTACATCGTGTCGTCGTTGTGCAAAAAGTGAACAATGATTAATTCGTTGATATTATTTATTGTTAGGTATCAAAATATTTAGTTTATAACATAAATTGCAAACATTTATTTTTCCTGTCTTCTTTAGTTGGATGAAAGAATTATCGAGAGAAAATAATCTGCAAGAAAATGATGTGTATGTAATATATTTTTCCACACGGAATCCTACAGATAACATTAGTCGTATCATAATATATTAGATCAGGGTCGGATCCAGGACTTTCTGAGGGGAGGTGCACCAATACCTACCAGTACATTTGAATTAAATTTAATTTTGTAAATTGGCTTTAGGCATCTGTGGTGTGTATGAGAAATTACCTTGGAAATGCTAGGTGTCTGCTCTCGGTGAATCCTTTTCCTTCAACCTTCAGAAAATTGACTTGATTTCGGAAAACTTCGCTTTCCTTCAAGCCCAAACGGGAACATGACAGCAGAAATTTTTGGAAAGTGTTGCTATTTATACTGCTAGCTTCTGATTTTAGGTAGTGTATATTTAAGACGAAAGGGGGATTGCACGTACACTTTTGTATCCCCCTAAGTCCGGCCCTGTATTGGATGTAAATTTATTTACATCTGGAGATTCAAGTTGCTCTTTTATTAGTATTTAGTACCGTGCAGTTTCACCATACGGATCCTAGGAGGAGTGGTAGTAGGAGCAGTAGTAGTAGTATACTAGGAACGAGTTAGAAGCCCCGCAGGGGTTTGTTGGGTTCTGTTCTCGACATAAAATGGACAAATTAAAGACTATCCCAAATTTTTCCGTACATTTTACAGTCTGTGGATCCGTATAGTAAAACTGCACCTTTAGTACAACGTAACTATGGGTACAGCATACATCAAATTTATCTGCCACATCCGATTATTCACTTTCTTCTGAGGGCCACATACCGTCTTAGTTCCGAACCTTGCAATCTTGATATAGTCCCAAATTTAATGAAATTTTGTTGTCCAAAAGTAGATGAGGACAGAATAACTCGTCTACGTGAGGAAGAGGAGGGAACCACATTAGCCTTAGTAATTCATTATTGCTATTTTCTTAATAGTTTGTTACTAAAATTAATTCGTTAAATTATTAAGAGCGGCTGGTGGGAAGTCTTTTGCTTTGCCCCTTCCAAATTCTCCGATTTCAACAAATTTTATTTTGTTTGAAAGCTACATATTTCTATATGTTTGTGATCCAAAATCAAAACACTAGGACGAATAGGACTACTTTTGTTGCAGGTGAGAAGTGAAGATGGCCGGTCAGCAAGTGGAGTTCAATGATATTGAAACTAGAGCAGTCATCAAGTTCCTCTTCCTCCAGGAGAAGTCTGCAAAAAGCATCCATGATGAGATGTTATAAACAATGGAAGTCCACACCTCGTGATGCCACTGTTAATAAGTGTGTTGTCAAATTTAGGAGAGGACATTTTGGCACTGAAGATGAACCCTGTCCTAGGAGACCCTCAATAATGATTGTGCCCGAAACAATCGAACATGTTCATTAAATGATTCTCTCCAGGGCCGTAGCTTGAAACCTTTCATGATGAGGCAAGCATTTTTATTTGGGGCTCTCAAGAAAAATAAGAAGTTGAGCCCCATATTAAAATATGAAATTTGTTCATCCCCCTTCCTAGAATTTAAAACCTTTACAAGTATTTTTGTCACTTCTGGGGGCCCCAGTTGGTATTTTAACGAAGTAAGGTCAGATTACATTTATGCTTCATCTTAGGAAAATATATTTTGTTCAGATGATGGGGCAGCGGTAGCATTCAAAATTTTATTTTTTTTATTTTTATTTTATTTTATTTTATTTTTTTTTTTGGAAATAGTATGGTGAATTTATTTCATCTTTATAAGTTAAATTGAGGGGATAATATTTGATACAACTTAAAGCCATGAGAAATATGTGGGACTCTTATACAGGGTGTCCAATATATAATGCAACCCGGAGTTTGGGATAGTAGAACTTTTGAACCTGAAGTGATACACAATTAATGGTTATACCAAAATGAAGCCTTGTTCATGCATATACGAGGCGCATTCAGGAAGTAAGTTTACCACGCGTCCCATAGCTACTCGTATTAAACCGCATGTTGCGCGAAGCGACTGCGTGTACGTGAGAGAATAAGGTCCTAACATGGCACATGCGCCAGCGGAACTTCTCTAGTTTTCTTAGTAGCTTCGTGGCAGTGGTTGAAAATGGACGTTCCTATTCCAGCTCCCGCCAGTGATAAAGTTTTTGAATGCACAGGGCACATAGCACAAATCGAAATTCATCGTCAGCTGTGCCAGGTCCATGGGCCTAACGGCATGAGCTAGCGGTTCCTGCAGATTTTCCGCTCCTTATTGCACACCATTGTCACGGAGTTCCTGTTGATCAAGAAGTTTTGTGTTGAAGAAACTGACCCTAGAGCACAAAGCAAGGCGCACAGGATGATCATTGACATTTTTGCAACGATACAGCTGACGTTGGATTTCAATCGGTGCTATGCCCTGTACATTCAAAGCTTTATAAGTAAACGTTTTATCATAATAATTTCAAAGTTTGTTTTTCATTGTTTTCAGGAATTGCATAATGTAGACAGATCCTTAACACACCTTTTGATACACTGAAACATCAGCAAAGTTGCAAATTCAGAGTGTTAATTTATGAAAACTACGATTTCCCTAGTTCCCCCTTACAGAGGCCTCATCCAACTAGTTATCGGTGAAAATGAAAAATTATTTTTTCTGCTCCATAGTTTCCAAGCTACTCAAACTAAAAAACTGAAAATTAACGATATAACATCCATACGTATGAGTTGTGAGTCAATTTACATGTTTTGCAAAAAAAAAAAAAAAAAAAAAAAAAAAAAAAAAAAAAAAGATTTACACCTTCGGTTAAATCTGGCAACACTGTGTGGTTCCTAGTGTACTTCAATCGTTGCTCCCTAGTTTAAAGATATATGCATGAACAATGCTTCATTCTTGTATCACTTCAGGTTCAAAAGTTCTACTATCCCAATCTCCGGGTTGCATTGGATATTGGACACCCTGTAGTAGAATTTATTTTTTTTTACCGAAATGGGCGAAGATCAAATTTTTGTTTCATTTGTCTTAGTGTGCTGTTTTGGAATGCGGTGAACTTATTCCATACTTCATTTATAGGGGAATCTTCATGTTCGTATCGTATCATATAAAATATGGAAGTTTTATCATGTGGGCCCTCTCGGAAAGCAGCCTGCCTCCAAGAATCGGCTCTGTTTCTCTCAGACCAAAGAATTGTTGCAGGAAAGATAGCAGAGGATAAAGGTATATCCTGTGAACGTGTTAGTGTCATTATTCGTGAATTCAATGTTTCTTCTAGACATGTCTTTGGGGAACATTGCCCCCTGAGCTCCTGAGAGCGCCCCCGGAGAAAACCAAAATATTACGTCTATAATGTAATAACAAATAGAATAGTACCATGTGAAAGTATGTGGCCCTCCGAATATTAAATGTGCCGCCTGGTACATTTTTTCTGAAAGAAATACTGTTCGTGATCATCTTGAAACGAGAAAATTTTGCGCCAAGTGGGTGCCCAAATGTTTGCATGGATGCCAGAAGCATACAAGGGTTTTTGCTTCTAAAGATGTTTTAAGGATGCCACTAATTTTATTGCACGTTCGCTCATTAGGATGAAATCTGGATCTATTTGTATTATCCAGAGACAAAAGAACAATCAAAAGAATGGCATCACAATGGTTCACCCAGGGCAAAGATGTTTCGAGTGCAAAAGTGCAGTTTAAAGGTTCTGGGATCAAGATGGCGTAATCTTTGTTGATTATCTACAACAAGGTAACGCGATAACCCAGTTTTACTAGATAGGCTTCACTCAGAGCTGAAGAAAAAACGCCGCGGCAAGTTGTCCCGAAAAGGACAGTGGATTCCCTCACAAAAGAAATATTGCAACGAACAAATGGCTACAATAGGGTTTGAACCCTTAAATCAACCACCTAATTCACCTGACCTAGCCACATCTGATTACTGCTATTCCCAAATGAAAAAATAATGAAGGGACAAAAAAATCAGCAACATTTCTGAAGCGATTGCAACTGCAAATACTAGTTCGATACCCAACCGAAAACTTAAAAAAAAAAAAAAAAAAAAAAAAAAAAAAACAAGCAAACTGCATTGAAGGGGAAGAATGCTGAATAAATCCGTCATAAAATTTTTTACTTCTTTTTCTTAGGAAAGCTAAAAACTTCTCAGCATTCCCTCGTATTAGACTTTGAGTTATTAATTTAAAAGAGACTACTCATAATTAGTAGTAGTCAAAGAAAACTTAAACTTAACATGTTTGGTAAAGACATATCAAATATTAAGAAAGTTGTTAAAATACAACTTATAACCTTACTTTACTACCCATGAACGGTTTCAAACATTTTATCGGACACACTTTGTGGATAAGCACTATCTGTTTACAAAGTGTGTCCGATATGTTAATGTACTTTCTATCTCTCTATTATTCCTAATTATATAAAATGGTCGTATTATTAACCATATATACTTTAGGCGAGAAATATACGAAACAAATTTAGTTAAATCATCATCATTGTTCTTAGATTAATTATTCTTGCTCTTAGGTATCGTATAGATTCTGGATAGAAATGACACAATAATAGTTAATTAATTAATAAATACAAACTTCAATTAAATTATAGTAATACTGTTAAGAATGTTCAAATGATTTTTTGGGTACTGTATTTTATTTTTATTTTATTTGAGAAGAACGTAACAGGTAATTCTACTCAATTACAGTGTTCATATCAGAATTATATAATATAGCTATAATACATTTACAAAATTTATCTTGATTCTTACTATGTATACCCAGAACATTTTTACATTTACTCAGCTTGTTATACACTGCACCCATCTTCCAGGTTTGTGACTGTTTTATTGCATTTGTTCGATAATTCTTACACTGAACGAAATTTCTATTGCCCACACGTGTTTCCATTGGGTACCCTGCGATGAAAAGCAGAGACCAAATCCTTAATGTTTAATTTGTTAATTAATATTTTGTACTAGAATATCATGTCATTTAACACTCCTCAGTGATTGAGAAACATTGTGTTAAATTTTTCATTAAGGGAAGTACTATTATCATATATAAGGAAGATGCCTGTTCTCTTGTATACCAGAAACCGCAGAAATTTGTTTTGACTCTCTATTTTCATAAGTCTTTTTTTGTGTGTGTGGGTTCCATAATATAGGCAAGTATTATATATATATATTTTTTTTTTGATCTAACAAGTGAAAAACACAATTTCAGTAAAGCATTCGACTTATTAAATTCCCATCTCATTCTCAAAATAAACCCAAGATCCCTATTTCCGTCATTTACAATTTGATTTATATGATGCTCAAACGATAGTTTGCTATCATATATTATGTTCAGATCTTTGACAGTTTGTTCTCCCTTCATTTGTTTGCTATCTATCTTGTATTGAAATTTAAAAACATTCCGCTTCTTAGTAAAGGACACAGTTTTTCATTTATTTTTTATTTATGTTTAACAAATTGCATTTACACCACTCATTTACTCTGTCTGGATCTTCCTGCAAACTAACACAGTCTTATGCTGTTATAATTCTTCTATATAATTTTAGATCACCTGTATAGAGTATTTTATGTGACGTTTTAATACTATCAGAAAGGCCATTAATGAATATTATAAAAAGTAAAGGCCCAAAATTAGATCCTTGTGGAACTCCAGAAAATTGAGTGAATTCAAATGATCTACAGGATATACAAACCACATACTGTTTCCTGTCCATCAAATAGGACTTCATAAGAGCAACTAACTGACCAGAAAAGTTGAGAAATTTAAGTTTATTCACTGAAAACGTGTGGTTTACCTTATCAAACGCTTTCGCAATATCTGTATAAACTACATATATTTGACTATTCGCTCCAATGTATCAACTATATTATTAATGAAAATAGTGAGATTTGTTAGGTGGATCCACCGGGAACGAATCCATGTTGATAATCCGATATTATTGATTTA
The DNA here is from genome assembly GCF_964235325.1 of Thermobia domestica. NCBI lineage: Eukaryota > Metazoa > Arthropoda > Insecta > Zygentoma > Lepismatidae > Thermobia > Thermobia domestica. The sequence continues at coordinate 82,929,981 of NC_137454.1, forward strand.
ATATGATTTTCAAATTTCTTTAAATTATGGCTTCAAATATCTTTGCAAACGAACTTAGAATAGAAACCGGCCTATAATTCTGAATTTTCTTGGTATAATTATTCTTAGGAACAGGGAACACTTTTGTATGTTTCTATTTTGCTGGAAACGTGCTAGTTTGGAGTGTTAGTTTGAAAGCATGTGTAGAGGTATCTATGATTATCAGTGACAGAGTTATGCGTGTTCTCATACATTTACATTTCCTAAGCATGGTTCACGCTTCCTGAATTTATTTACTTATAAAATCCATATCGATGTATTACGCACTCCTAATGCTACGGTTCTTCCCTTGAGATTAGAAATGGTGAAGACAAATAGTGATAATAATGAAATAAGTGAACAAAGAGCAACAACGTAACTCCGATGCCCTGAGCGAGATTCAAAACTGTAACAAGTATGTCTTGCCATCGCACGTCTATTAACTAACTCTATAGCCTATGAAACCCGGAGGTTCAATGTCGCGTACACAAAAGCTCTCCACTGACTTCTATCCTTAGCCAATTGGATCCAGTTTCTACTTTCTATTCTATTTCTGAGAGATCCATCTTAATATTGTCCTCCCATCTGCGCCTAGGTCTTCCTAATGGTCGTCTTCCGGTTGGTATTTTAGTTAAAATTTTGAAAGCGTTCCTACTTTCTTCCATCCTGGCTACATGACCTGCCCACCTGAGCCTCCTAGACTTGATGACCCACTGTTTGGTTGGGTCCGAAGATTCGTCTCAAGATCTTGTTCTCAAATATATTCAATCTATGGTCTTCCTTCCGAGTAAGCGACCACGTTACTTAATCATACAGAACAACAGGCATGATTATAGTTTTATATATTTTAAGCTTCAAATTCCTCGACAGAATTCGCGACAACAAGAGATTTTGAACTGAATAATAACACGAATTCCCTGCGTTTAGTGGATATTTAATTTCTTCGTGAGTATGGTTTCCGTATGTTAATATTGATTCTATATATTTGAAAGTATCCACTTTATTAAAAGTATTATTCGATATTTTAACACATCCATAATTTGCCGTATTACGATCTCGAAGAACTTCCATGTATTTAGTTTTCTCTGCATTTACTTCTAAACCCATGTCTCTGCAAGCGTTTAACAAGACCTCTACATTTCTTTCTATTGTTCTCCTATCACCCCCTATTAAATTTACATCATCAGCATTGAACCCCATTCAACTCTAGGCCCTGGTTGCTATCTTTGATTTTCCTCTATTGCCCGCCTATTACCTCAGATAACTCGATCATACAAAATTGACCAATTCTCTACCATTTGATACGAATATCTAACCCCTGAAAATGATTTAAGAATCATTTGAGAAAAAAATTATGATACTTCTTAAAATTTCTTGACTATCACTGTGAAGGGACTGGCTTCTCTACATATCCTAGGGAATTCAGAGTAACGTATATTTAAGGAATACGAGTGCTCGTACTAATTCAAATATACAATGCATATCTGTGTTATGAAGCCATATTTACTCTATAGTTGTAAGTATTTTACATGTAGGTGCGCACGAGACAAAAATGAGACTGTCTCGTCGTGAAAATAATGTGTCGTCTAAAATAAATGTATATCTACTATTGCTAAAGCTTTATTTCGTCTCGAATCCTCTCATACAAATTCTGTCTCGTCTTATCTAGTGCACAACCATATGTTTTACACTTTCTTATTTTCTTCGTTGCGTTATGCTTGTGTAAATTTCCATGTATACTTAATAGCGTATAGTTTTTTTTTAAAGTCTCTATTGGTCCTGTATAGTGTCAGATTCAAATGAACTTACGCTAAGATGAAACTCTTTCTCTTTCCCTCTCTCTCTTCTTCTTCTTCTTTTGTAAATAATGAAATTGAAATTTATTTTCTTACAAAGATATATTTATATTGTATCTATGAAGCTAATAAGACATTTTAAGTTATCGATGATGCCATTAATAAAGATATTTAGTCTCTTTAGTCTCTCAAACTCTTATTATTCAATATTTGTAGACTGAAAATGAAATCCGTGCTAAGTGCCAAAAATTGAAAAGTTCGGTTTAATGTTAAAATGTGGCCTATCTGCCTAACACTGCTCAGTGAAAAACGGGCTCTTTAATATTCACTGTGGAAGTAGTTCAAATAATCGCCAAAAGAATGCGCGTGGTCCTATGTGCCACCAGTTCTGAAATAAAAATCTGGGCGTTTTACTCAACATTTTCATTTTGGCACTTAGCTCAAATTTTGTAGTCAGTCTACGTTTCTTGCTATATTTCAAAACACAAACAAACTATATCAATATTATATTTATTTATTTATTTATTTATTTTGTAAACATACACACACACTATTACGTGAAAGATAAAAATAAATCACAAAAAATTAAATAAAAACTTACAATACGAATGTATATAATAATCACATTTAAGTCTTATGATTAATTAATAATAAAAATAAATACAAGGAAATAGTTTTCTGTTAAACAAAAATAAGATATACTTATTTTTCTTCTACCATAATTAAATGCAAATTATGCTTTCACGTGTCGATTCACCTTTGGCTTTGTTTACGATTCTCACATTATGTTTACTACAAAGTTTTTTAAAAGTATGTCTAGCATAAGCACTGGACTCTCAGCTTATACTGTTAAATTTAGTATAAAATGCATGTGACTAAATTTTCATTTACAATTTTCATCTGTAAATGATTTATTTTAGTAAATATTTATCATCTGAAATTATCATGCGAAAAGATACGAGTGATACTATTTGATCCTATATTTATAATATCTACAACATGCAATATTATAGAAGTATATTCATTCGTCATTATAGGAGATAAAATTCCTTTACTATGTCTATTATAAATACATTTAATAAATTCCGATGATTCAAGACTTCATAATAGCTTTATTAAAGGAATAATAATTTTTATCATGTGTGCGAACATACACGTATATGCGTAATTAAGTCATAATTACTTAATTGTACTTACATACTTTATATCTTAGACCTATTTCTCAATCTATCCCTTCAATCCAGCTTCCAAATTTCAATTTTTTAACATTTGAATCACAGTACGTTGGACAAGATGATTTAATATACCCGTATTCAGCACATGGTTTGTCCAACTAACAAAGCAAAGTGCTTACTATCTAGTAATTCACTATTGCTTGTATAATATATTTTATTACAATATGTATCAGTAAAGTTATGAAGTATAAGCGTTTACTTAACATTATTACATACAGTTTAATGATTTCTGAAGTATCAATGTAAATGTTCAGTAATACATTTTGGCTTCGAACATAATCATTATTATTACGTTCACGTTAATATCGTTATCAACATTTTATTAACAACATTATCATTTAATCAATGAAATTTTACCATGACAGACAATAATATTATCTCGTAGACATAAGGAACAGTATTTGTGTAGAATCATTTCGTTCTATTTAATAAAATTGTTCTTCATATCTGTTTACGGGTTACTTAAATGCTGTCTGGATAGCATGCGATTCTCTGTTCAAAGATGATATGAATCTTGGCCTACATTAGATCTCATGTAGATTACGTAACAATTTTCTATAGCTAAACCTTTACTTTAGACACATGTTGTAAATATTTTCTGTGATACGCTCTCATTTTTACTATAAGGTATTGAATAGTGTATACTCGAAATCTTTTCCTGGGTTTCATTTTAAATACTTGCATTGCAATGTTCCGCATACATCTACAATGTACATATTAGAAACTTATATGAACAAGACACTATTTAAAACTTCAAGTATGTTACATTCTCTTTCGATACAAAATTCTATGTTTTGTGAGATATTATAGTGAATATTAGAGCAGCACAAAAAGAAGAAAAAAACGTTTGAGAACAATTTACCTCACAGGTACCCTTATTTTTTCTTCACACCTATAACATACAAATGTGCTATTGAGTTCATTATATTTTACATCTATTAATAATAGTCTCGAAATACTTGTTTCATTCAAAGATGGATTTTTATCTCCATTCTTTTGTATTATATAATTAATGGACACTCTTCCGTGCATGAGTCAACGTGGTTCACAAGAACTTATAACAAGAGTTTTCCCACTTTGGAATTTTAATACATTGAAATCGGAATGCATAATTCATTGGAATGGACAATATTATGCTTTAACAATAATGGAAATTGTTTTAGGCAATAATAAATTAAAAATGTTGCTAGAACTAATTGTACTTAAATCAGTAGAAATAATTATTTAATTGAAAAGAGTATTTGTAGGAACTCATCATTAATATTAATATATTACCTTGTTTCAAAAAAATAAAATGAGGTACTACATATTTTCTAAGTCTTTTTGCTACTTACAGTTTACCTCATATTACGTCTTCGCTTGAATTCTAAGTATATTTTCTCCACTTTATTTTACAGTATTTTTCTGATCTCTATCACTTATTTTTTAAAATCTCTTTGTTTAATTCTATTTTGATTCAGAAGCTTTATGGGAAAGTGGTATCTTAGATTCAAGATTCTTTTTCCTTTTCAGCTTGATTGCTTTTTTTTTTCGACTTCGATCGTTACGTTTCAGCCATTTCTTCACAAACTTTATTCTTAAACATTCCTATGGTTCCCGTGGAAATTATATTGATATTTACGACAAAAAATATTGTTGCAATTAGTTTCTTATTGTTAATATTTCCAACCATAAATTTCCCGAAAATATCAACGTTTTCCATAAATCTTTAATAAATCTTGACGATTGTTGTAAAAAGATAAGCTACATCAATATGACCATATAATATGGAAGCATGATTCCCATAAAAGTAGATTTACTTAATAAATACGTATATTTAAAAGGTATAAATATTTGTCTGAATTGTGTTTTCAGTCAGATAGAACAATAGTAAGAAGATAAATAGCTACTTCCTACTTACGAATGTTCCAAACAATATATGAATAATATATGTATATATATAAGATATATAACATATACCGTTTAGTTCAGTTGTTCTAAGATATATTGTATATGCATTTTCTTAATGGATACAATATCAGTCTTTGCAGTGAAATATTATAATAACGTTATAACCGCTTAGAGGTTTCAAATCAGGAACATATTTTCTCTTAAAGCTACAGGAACGGGCATTTGCGCTAAGAAACAAACGCTTAATGTTTTATTTACAAACTGTTACCCATTCTTCAATCGTGCAATTTTCACATACGACGTAGCAACACCAATGAAACCTGCAATTACATCTGTCTGTACGACGTTCCTTCATGACATTATACCCTCTTCCACAGCATAGAGAAGCACATCCGTCTACACCAAAACTTGTTTTGTTACACTTTCGACCTGTGGTTCCAGGAAAACCAACACTAGCGTCCTTTTCACAAAAGTTTGGCGAACGTTCGTAATAAATAAGATCTCTTTCGAAAGGTTCTCGCCGGAGACCAACCATGTTAGAGAACATGAACCGAGCGCCGTTTCCTACACTTGACTGGTCTACAAGCACAGCATACTGAAATCGTTCTTTTAGTGCTTCACCCACACGACGAAAATCTGGGGCTGATTTCCAGCAGGTTTTCAGTTCACAACTTCCTGACATGCCATGACACTTGCATTTTACTTGGATATTTGAAGCCACTGCCTATAAAGAAGATAAAAACAGAAATAAATGCATTAATTATAAAATATATCGATTTTTTAAATTTATAGTCCATCACTTTGAATAAAATTCAGAGCTTATATATAAAACACAAACAAGCAAAAAAAAAAAAAAAAAAAAAAAATCCAACTCTTGTTACTTTTCAATGCCTTCACAACCAGTGACTTACACAAAATGATCTCTCTTCTGAAAATCGATGTATAGCTTTCATTTTCAGTAATTTTAATTCGGTAATTATAGCGAAGTAAAAATATTGAAATCAGAGTTTTATGTAGAGTTTTGATGATTTCTTCTTTAGCTACTGAAATTGGAACAACCGCTTTTCTCAATTTACTAATAAGATAGCTCATTTTTTTTTTGTTCTACTTTTACGATGGCTGTAAATGCACTACTCGCAACAAAGTTGGTACGAACGTGTTACTGAATGTAGTTGAAAGACTTCAACATGTCTACTGCGTTGTGTTGCACTATTTCCGAAATCTATGGAAGTCATCCTATGACATTTATAAGGTTGTTTAAGTTGGTCTGATGAAATACGTGCAAAACTGGTGTTTCTAAGGAGTTCATTCAACAAGTTAAACTAGCACGGGCTCATACCTCCCAAGACCTAATAATACCACCTGACCAATAGTTAGATCTCCGTATCTGCCACGTGCCGACGAGCGTTATCTTTCGGGATGTGCCACACAGTCTGATGAATAAGTCAAACTTCTACGGATATCTCCTAAAAATTCAGTAACGATCATTTTTAAGAAGACCTCATACTAACTTCTTCCACTCCTCCGTAACGGAGGAACGACCACTACGAATTTAATCTGCTGACTTTTCCCAGCTTGAACAAAATGCCTTGACCTATCGTTCCCACGCACTTCCTGCAACTCTTCATTGCATTAACGTGAATTTTTGCTACAGACCATAGAACTTTTATCCATGAGCATTACTCAAATTTCGTAAACGTGATTTAGGGTACTTTATTCAACTCTATCCACTTGAACTCTATTTATACAGAGGTACGAATACTCGCGGTACTAACTGTTTTCTGGCTTTTCTTACCTCGACGCAGAGGTTTGAACTATCAGTTTCCAGACCTTTCTCTTGCACGATCATCCGTATACTTATCTTCCGACATTATTGCCAACATTTTGTTATCAACTCTTGTACATAAAAGTTTGGGAATAACGTATTCCTATCGATAGCGATAGGATATGCCACAAGCATGATAGGTTCAACGAAAAGTAAGAAGAAGGTAAACTAATTTTGCCACTTGAAATAACATAGCCTACTTCCTTTTCAAGCAAAGTAGAATTAGCTTTCTGACGACCGAACATAAGAGATTTAGTCAATTTTTGAAGATTGCTAGATCCCATAAGTTTCAATAAGTTTTTTTCGAAGTTATTGGAACCGAGTGAAGTAGCTCAAGTGGTAGAGCGTTGGCTTCGCATTCGGGAGGTCGTGGGTTCGATTCCCGCTGCCGACCACTCTGACTGGGGTTTTCCAGGGTTTTCCTCACTTCTACCAGGCAAATGCTGGGATGGTACCTACTAAACAGGCTCTGGTCGATACTTTCCCATATCCTTTCCATTATTATTGCTGTTGTTAGATATCCAGTGTAAAATGACCTTTAAACTGTATCTGGTGATTGTTAAATAAAATTGAAAAACAAATAGAAAAAGTTGACACTTAGCTAAATTGCGTTTTTGCACTTGAAAATGATAAATTTACAAAATTTTAAATAAAATTGTAACTGCCATAACCAGAAGACTAAAATGCAGAGGCTGTGTGCAACGAAATTTCGCTAGAGTTGCTATCAATTGCAGAAAAAAAAGGAAATTTTAAGTAGTAATTATAATTCAAAAAATAATAATATGCTAATCAATAAATGAAATATCCGTATATGTAATTAAAATATACGCACAATGAAATATATACTATAGCGATGTTTTTATTTTACTTTTTGCAAAGTTTGATCTCAATGGTGTGAATTCGGTGTTTTTTTTTTTGTTTGTTTGTTTTGAAAATCTGATTCGAAATTTGACCGTCCATAACTTGGGAACCGAAAGCCTCCACAACATTATATTTTATACGTTGATATTGAATGTCAATGTCTATCATTATGCGAAGTTTGATTCCTATCAGGTGAATTCTATTCCTATATTCGTGTTTTCAAAAAAATGACCCAAAAATTGACCGTCCATAACTCTGGAGCCGAAAGCCTGCAAGCATAATTTTTCACGCTCTCATTATATAACAGGTCAAGATCTACCACTATGCTGTTAAGAATTAAATTCACACGTCTCACTTCAATATAGTTAAAGACAGATACCATCTTAAACTACCTTTATTATACTGGTAAATCCAAGGATGTTATAAATAGAGGATCTGCCCATATGTATCTTCATCCTATTAAATCGATGAAGCCAAATAAACAACAGAGCATCGGCACGTCTGATTGGCTACTCTCGTTTCCGACATTGTCTGATTGGCTACTTTCGCTCCCGCCATGTTTGTTGGCTCAAAACATTGCGATCCTATTGGGCGGAGTGGGCAGAGTAGGGATGGCGAAACTGTGACGTATGGCTTCAATATTTTATTCTTAGGGCAAATCCTCTATTTATAAGATCCTTGGGTAAATCACTATGTCGATATTAGGAAAAGGAAGTTATCCACTTCGTAACTAATAAACAGTTACAGTTTCAGTTATCTCCCTTTTGGAAGATTTATAAAGGAAGTCCCAGCCGTAGTGTCTTGTGGACTATTTCACTAAATTTGTTTTTAAATCAAATTTATTTGAAATAAAAATATGTACTAATTACACGAGCCAAAATGGCAGAATTTGCCTGTTTGAGATATTGTTTTTTTTTTTTTTTACACTGTTAATGTATAATAAAGGTTAAGCGGCGCATGAATATATTAAAATTGAGAAACAGTGTAATAAAATTGTCACAAATAGTAAAATTGTCAAAAGTAATGAATTATAAATAATAAACATTGAATGAAAATTGAGAGCAAAGCTCCCCAATACTTATTGTTTACAGCACCATCTCTTATCCTAATAAACATTAAGGTAACATTCCACAACACATCGCTTTCCCTCATCTTGAAACGATAGTTATACCATTTTATGAAAGCATAACTACCAAAATCCACTTGGCAAAAATCATTAGAACCCCAGATATGCTCTTTGTTCCAGACGTTTTTAATATGTTTTCCTAAACTAGAGGCAAGACTAAATCGCTTGTTCTCACTTAAAACAGGTTATCACAAATATTTCATGAAAATCTTTTGGTACTTTTCATAGTATGTTTTCCTGCATATTTCTATAAAATGACTTTTATTAAAGTCGAGAGGTAGCTAATTCGCTTCGCTGTACCTGAAACTGCCTTAGCTTGTAGTGATAATCTTTTTTTTAACCGATCTGCCTGTCCTCAAAAGCTGTCACTGATCATAAATTAGATCTACTAAAAAGAAGAAAAAGTTAGTTTCGTTTCACACTGTTAAACTGTGATAGGCTTCCAAACTATGCGAATTTGATGTTGAAACCGAAACTGTACATTTATAACTTCCAGTTGTAATAGACAGATTAATCAGAGAAGGAACTTAGTTCCGGGACGCTCTGGAGCCATATCAAAAAGACAATTTTCGCTATCTCTGAAGATTTTTGCTATATTGAAAGTCATATTGAAACCTAGGGTGGTACATTCCTAACACTCTCTTTTAGTAGATAGAATGAATCTATTTTCAGGACGCTTAATCGACTGCAGGAGGTGGCTTCTAACTATTTCTTGCCATTTTTTGCTCTATAACGATGAACATTAAAACTGAAAATGGTTTATTTCTAGCATTTCCAATTTGAATTGACGGTTATGGGATAAGATTGACATTACTCTTGGGACACTAAATCGAGTACGAAAAAAAAAAAACTAGATTATATCTTACCATTTTTTTCTCTATCTAAATCAATATTGAAGCCGGAAAGTGCTAATAGATTTAAATCATTTTCCCTTCCAAAATCAATTCTTGAGACTCTAATTCGATTTTTAAAAAAAGCAAAAAAATACTTGTCATAATCTATTACCGTTCTTGTTCTATGATGATGAACGTTGAAAGCGGAAATGATTGATTTCTACCACTTCCGGTTTGGATAGAGGATCAAAGGAAGACATGAAATCTATTCTTGGGACGCTGAATTGATTCGCCGTTTTTGGTTGATAGCTGTGGACAGACAGCTGTCAATTATTATTATTATTATTATTATTATTATTATTATTATTATTATTATTATTATTATTATTATTATTATTATTATTATTATTATTAGTAGTAGTAGTAGTAGTAGTAGTAGTAGTAGTAGTAGTAGTATTGGCTGAACCTGCGCTCTCTGCACAGCACATCATGAGCATGAACCTCCTTGTCATTCCTCACAATAACTGTACATGCCCCTTTACAGACACAAGTGGAGGACGTCTTGATAACAATCAGCAAGGGGTATCATAAAGGGAATTTTTTTTCGATTACTTTTTTCAATATCTCGCACCATTTGCGAGATTTGAGCCTACTTTCGGTTGAAGTTTCTAATTCATGTATGATCAATGTTTTCTTTCTTCTTGCATGCAGTATGTAATAAGCAAATACATTACACACACAACTAATTATAATGTTAGTGAAATATGGTGTTCATTGGCCAAAACACTTTAGGCAATAAAGATTTATCTTAGACTGGAGAAATAGTCATCCTTCGTTTTTTTCATTATCATTTGGTCATGAAACAAACGCCGGAGAGATATATTAACCCCGTGTACAAATGTGTGGTGTTGGAATGTATAACTCGTAGGATATATCTTATTTTTTAAAAATTTTAATACTTTCAGTGTACCCCTAAAAAGTGTAATAAAGAAATAAGACCATTTTTAAATATTCAATTAGAAGTAAACAATCTACATAAAATTTGCAATCGATCAGTGAAAACGGCATCTTTCTAGAACTTGTGGTTTCCGACACATATTGTAAAAAGGAATTGGCCATAAACATATAAACGTCCACAAACAAATAAACTTTTCTTGACCACAAACACATAAATCTAGCATTTTAATATATAGATTATTATTGTGGTCAAGAGTAATTATGAATAAAACAAGGAATTTATTAAGGTGGCGTAACTATTAGTGTTTGTTGTGCCTGTTCTCTTAAGAAAGACGAGCTGATGATATTTCTTTTAAACAGCCCAGCAACAGAAAGACGAGTTTTATTTCTTTTTACATCATCATCACACTTCTCAAGGCTTTTCTACATTACCTTAAACAACCAATTGAAAAGAGATCAACGTCGAGGTGAATTAGTTATGGACTTCTTCAAACGGAGACAACAGAAATAGCCAGAAGAGACAGTGAATATATAAGAAGGAAAAGAAGGTGGTATGATGGTTACAAAGCCGCTTTGAATAAGAATGACGCTTTTTTGATAGAAGATGACAACAGCAGGTGAGGAAAAAATGTTGTATATCATAGTTGCAGGTTATTTTCTTTCATCTTCCATCTTGAGCAAGGGTTAATTACGCTCCTTCTGGAAGAAAACTTGTGTTTTTGTTATGCTCTATAGTAGATATATGAAAAAAAGAGAGAGATATCAAAAGTAGTGTACATAAGAACTTAGTTGTAAGACATGATTGTGCTTGCATACTGTATATGTGTTACATTCATAATTTAATAGAGTTATGGCTTGCTTTTTTTTTTTTTTTTTTTTTGGCCTTTGTATGGATAAACAACTAAAGATGGTAGCCAATTTGTGCTGCAAGTCCATCATTGTTGTTACGTTTTTCCTTTAAGCAAGCCACACAGACAAGGATAACACTTATTCACTCACATCATGCCGAAAGCAAAAGGAGGTGAAACAAGCGTGAGGCCTCTTTCTTATTTCTTTTTGCGGAACAAAGAAAGAAGGAGAGACAGGGTGGTACTCCAAGGAGGACCACCCACCCTCAGAGAAAAACCTCATTACACCTTCTGTCCGTGGTTTCTTCTTGAAGAACAGCCCAGATGATGATCACGATGAGCTGAAAGGATGTGATACTGAGTAGTTGCTTTTCGTTCATTGCCTAGTTGGTTGAATTAGCTCAAAGAAAAGGAAAGAATGTTTTACTAGTTCAAAGTTTGTCAGTCACTTCCAGAAAGACCATCCGCCGTGGCCAAACAAGGAGAGGTGGGAAAAAATCCCTACGTCAGAAAGTAGCTCTATCCTTACAAATCAACAGTCATGTTCCATCATCATTATGCTTTTGTACATACAAAAGAACTGGATGAGGAGTAAGAGGCGGGGAAAGACATCAGATGAAATATTTTTTTTTATTCTTTTAAAAGAAAAAAATCTTTCTGCTTCTATTATCTCCAAATACTTGTTTTAACTTGGCATCTTCCATTATATAAAGTTACAGCTGTGTAATTCTTTATATAATCTAAACCTCTTCTTCTGTTCCTTCGCCAACCATGTGCTTTCTGAAGCTATTGAAAATGATTGGTCAGAAAGAAGCTATCATCATCATCTCATCATTTAATAACTGCTCATTTCTTAAGCTCTTATTAATGTTATTATAACAGAACCTTTGTTCTTCATGTTCTTTCTGCTTTTTCCGTTTCCTCACAATCCCCACACTTCTTTTCCTATATGTGTGTGTTCCAACATCTCTGGAATGGAATTCAGTTCCACAAGTTCATTTCGATATAGGATGAGAGAAAGATCCTATCCTTTGAATCCTTTGGGTTGCTTGCTGCACAACCCCTGTAGTTAAGGGCGCCGATTTCTCTGTAAATTTGGGGGGGAGGGCCCATTCAGATGCAGAAGGTATATATATGAGGATTTTAAGACAAATTGCACTTAAATTGTTCCAAACAATAGGGGCCCGCATGAGCATTGGGGAAGGGGGCTGGCCCCCCAGGATCGGCTCCCTTGAATGTAGTTTTCAACGAACTTTTTAAGTTCGTTACTGAATTCTCCATGTTTGTGTGTGTGTGTTTGTCTGCCCATCTGTCTGTTATTTGCGATTTTTTCAATTTTGAATCCTCCATTCAATAGAGCATCAGAAACTATCTGAGAAAATGATAAAATTTTGCGTGTCACTCTTACTGTTCCCGAGATATTGGCCAAAAAATGGCCGATTTCCGGAGATTTAAGGTGGCATATCTCTAAAGGAACGTAAGTCATAGAGAGATAATATTGGTGTTGATCAATACCTAAGAGAATGCTGAACATTTTGGTACCAAATGGTAACCGGTGGCCACTGGTTTGGCCATTGGCCAGTTGGCCACTGGCCACCAGTTAATATCGGCACCAAAATGTTTACCATCCTCTTCGGTATTGACCAACACCAACATCATCTCTCTATGACTTACCGTTCCCAACATATTGGCCAAAAACTAGTTACGATTTCAGGAGATTTAAGGAGCCAATCTCAGGAACCGTAAGTCAAAGAGAGATCATATTGGTGTTGATCAATACCTAAGAGAATGGTGAACATTTTGGTACCAAATAGTAACTTGTACCCACTGGACAACTGGCCACCGTTTCTCAGATATTGGCCAAAAAGTTCGAATTTCAGGAGATTTAAGAAGCCATGTCTCGGGAACTGTAAGTCATAGAAAGATAATATTTTGCGAATTTTTACGAGAAACAGAAGAAGGTGCGGATAAAAAGATTTGCTTTTACATGTAGGAACAATCACAGTTCCTGCTCCATCTCTCCATTCTTTTAAAGTTCGTTCTGGCAATGCTCTTGGAGCATTCTCAATTGGTTTAATACGCGCACTCCATTCTCTCTATCTCTGCTTTTAATTTGGAATCGTTTTTGATGAATAAAATTTGCGCTTTTGTCATTGTATTTAATATGTAGATTCAAATGATTCATCTGGTACATGATTTTTATTTATTATACCTAGGTACTTTACTTTGAACGGACAAAGTGAAATATGCCAATTTCATGTCAAAGAATCATAAATATGATTTTATGTGCTCATCTCCAGTTCCATTCACATGTTTTGGTTCTGAAATTTGATATACCACTACACAGGACTTCAACAGTGTAGCAGTTGCCACAATGCTGTTGTGAACGCAGTTACTAGCTATATTATTATTATTATTATTATTATTATTATTATTATTATTATTATTATTATTATTATTATTATTATTATTCAACTGCACTTGAGTCATATAAAATTACTCTTTCATTGTAAAAATGAACAGACAGTTTTGTATATAGGTTCGTTAAAAAAAAAAAAAAGAAAGAAAAAAAAACACAAATAAGTAATGCGTTTCCTTTGAAACTTAAGAATTACTCTTGATTGAGATATAAGTTGATGAAACGTCTTTTATAACTTAAAAAGAATGTATGTTTCTTTTCTCATTAGATTTTTATTCAGCCCCAGTATGTTGTGCGACAAATCAAGACTGCCCATTCGTTTTGACATGTCACACCTCACTAAATTTACCTCACATTTGCCCCCTGCCTGAACAAAAGCTAATGCTTCTGGGGCCGCACAGTGGGGCCAAACCAGGCAATTCTTGGCAAAAACTTGAAAAATGAAGTAAAGGATTGACTCGGTATAATTTGTTATAATGACACCTTAATCATATACACATAAGATAGTGTGCAGGAAAGGAAGTGATAGCAGCTTACAATGAGCTCATGGCACGTGTAAACTTGGTTATCCGCCAAAACCGGAGAGGCGCTGCTTATTGACAGAAGTTAAGAATGTGACTTCGAATGCGACTATCCCTATTTTGCGTATAGATATTCAGTCGCTGGTAAACATGGTGACACGACCCACATGTATGTATCGTTTTGTATATTTCGAGGGTTGATGTGATTTGTAGTAGTACCCTACTACTTAATATCATATTTGGAAAATGCTGTGATACTGAAAGCATAAAAACTATGGTCAAACTATGGAATGACATTTTAGTAGAAAATATGTCATAATATGACTGTAATTTTTTAAAATGTCGTAGCGGAAACACTGTTCTTACTGTATGCAAATAGAACACTTGCACTTTTGGAAAATATAGTGCATGAAAATGTTTTAGGAAAAACGCATTCTGGATGTAGTGCTGCTTTTGAATTGAGCTGGGATGAATGTGGGAGCAAGTGTTAGGTTAATAGACGTGTGATCCCCATGCACGCACTGATAAAACTGAATATAAGTCGATTTTGGAAGTTTTGCCCCCCACACTTCGTTGGGGGCTTCACCCCCAGGCCCCATCTTGTTTCCAACATCTAGTCATACTTCTCTGGCACTCACCAACAGAACTAAACTCTAGTCAACAATATTTGATTAATGGGGACGACATTTTTTTTGTGATGCGTGCACAGAGGTGACATTGGAATCAACTGTAATGAACCTCCGCTTGCTCCAGCTCAGAGGGTTCCAATCAAAGCCCTGAAATGAGCCCACGTATTACAAGATCCAATATATGAAACAAACTGAACAGGTTACCGATACGTTTAAATCATAATAAGTTTAATATATTTGATAATATATTCATATCGAGAACTTGTGATGATATTATTTTTATGTATTGAAGTGTTCTTGCATCATCATTATCATAACGAATCCTCCACAACTTTGAAATAAATTTTGGGAAACATGACATTTTCTTTAGTTTCATTACTATTTAGTTGTGAATTGTATAATTACACTTTTCCCTTTCACACAAGAATGTAAGCCAATAGTAAATTGTCAAATCAAAGCATATTGCCAATGCGTGTGTTTATGCCAATCATATAATATGTTATATAATTTAAGCAATCCAGGGAACATTCGCTCGTAAAATTTCACGAACGATGACAAAAGAAGCTATGATGTATTTAGTGCTAATCACATCAGATCCTCTTATTACGAGCATTCGAAAAACACCACAGGGAAAAACGTTTCATTTTCATAAGGATGTATTAGGCTTATTAAAAGCTGCACATGTTTCGCTCCAGAATAATCCATTGGGAAGTAGCGATGAGTCAGATGGTTCTGCTGTCGAAGTAACATAAAAATTTCAGTCCACGGATTTTCTTTGACACTTTTAAATACATGTTCATATAGTGCACCCTGGTGCGTAACACCTAAAAATGTATCTTGTTGTTGTTTGCTTGTACACTCATGTCCAAAATGATTGTCGCATACCTATAACTGTATTCTTGTAAGAATATAATTTGATAATGATTTTGCAGGGTGCTTTTAATATTGATACTATGTGTATAATCGGGAAATGTATATTTGTGGTAAATTTTAAAGGAAAAGAATTATACATACAAAAATGAGAAAGAGTAAAACAAAATGTTGCTAAATGGACAAGGAAGTTTAATTTTTGTTTTATTGTTCTTATTTACTGCTCTTTTGACATGAAATTTGCCACATACATGTCTTTCCCTATTAGACCCCCTATACACATACTAACAGAAATACCAGGCAGATTCGTTATCAAATTATATTCCTGCAACAACATATTTATAGACATGCGATAATAATTTTGGACATGAGTGTACATTTATTTTATCTCAAAATCTATCATCTACATATTAAATACATTATTGTAGCTACTGCACACACCGAACTCATTGGTTTTCTTACAGTTTTCTGTTTGATATTGCGCATTCCTACTTTTTGCCAAGAATTCAGTGCTTTGGCCCCACTGTGAGCCGGTGAAATGATAATCTCTCCCGCGAACTCCACCGGATTCAAGTACAGATCGTGGTTCGAAGCTTACTTAATAATAGGTCCCGTCCTTCGTAGCTACGACATCGCATAAGGATGCAAAACACTCTTGCCTAAACTGATTAAATGGCTCGTACCTCAATATTCCCCACTCTAATCCTGGATGAGGCCTTGATTAAAACTTATTGTATTGGTTATTTAAATACACTTTCAAGTTTCTCATTAACTTCAATTAAGTTGACTTTTAAAAACCACCTAAAATTTCAATGACATACTGTGGATTATAATCTATTCGTCCATGTGGTATCCCTGTTACAAACTAAAAAAAAAAACACACACACACACACTTGGCGTAACAGCCCATTTTGTGGGCCTAAACCTACTTCAACGCCATCTGCTAGCGAGTGGCTGAACTATGTCCAGCCAACTACGAGTGCGTGGTCAGCGCGCTGCGTCGCCCTGTCCTAACAGGCGCATCATGAGTTTTCTAGACCTAGTCGCCGTAACGCCTTGTTTTTACGTGACTCCCCAGTTTGCCTCACGACACTAGGTGGACTCCGAAAATTGGGGAAGCACCGACCGGGAATCGAACCCGGGATCAACACTCTAACCGCTAGACTACGATGTCCTTCCTGTTACAAATTACAAACTTAAGTATTTGATAAAACATGGCGGTATACGCTACCTATGCGCAATGTGTTAGCCAAGGATGTTATAAAATAGAGGATCTGCCCATATGTATCTTCACACTATTAACTTAACGAAGCCAGGGGGCGAGGTGGCTCAGTGGTAGAGCGTTCACTTCCAGTGCTTGGGATCCCTGGTTCGATTCCAGCTCGCGCCGTTGGGCTTTGTGGTGGACAAACACCGTACTCGTGGGTTTTCTCGGGATTCTCCCGTTTCCTCCCACTTTCTTCTTTCCACCTTTTCAGTCATCTCTCATCATCACCGTTTCCTTTAGCCTAACCGGCATAACAGTGGGTCGTAAACCTTAAAGATTTCGTTTCATTTTTTCAACGAAGCCAGGAAAAACTAAGCATCGACACGTTTGATTGGCTACTCTCGTTTCCGCCATGTTTATTGGCTCAAAACATCGCGATCTTATTGGGTGGAGTGGGCATGGTAGCGTGTCAAGAGATTTTTAGGACTTCTGTCGTTTAGAACTAGTGTACCTGGACTATTTCTTTTTAGGACTTTTGCACTTCGGAACTAATTTATATGAGGTTCGATGTAATTTAGGTCTTTTGCCTTTTAGGATCATTGCCGCGATTCCTAGAGAAATAACTGTATGCGCTGTCTGTCACGGATTGTCAACTTTTGGGTCGTTCACTTAGGACTGAATACACCAGTCATTTCCAATTGGATGCTCTGTGACGTCACAGTTTGCGGCTCGGATTCTGAGTACACGGATTGTGAGTCACAGACAACAAGGTTAAAGCAGCAAACACTCCGTTGATAGAAGACAGAGGTGACACACAGACAAGGTGTAGTCAACTATGTTGCAGTTACACTGCTCGTGGATTCAGGTATAATCGAATACTACCAAAACTTGTTTTATTCCATTCTACTTACTTCGTTCGCACATATTTTTTATTCAACTTGTTCTGCTTCTCCTGGCTCTGATGGTAAAAGCTCACTTCGTCCTACATCGGCTACTTGGAAATGACCACCACAGGCCATCAGAGTTCTCTATATCCGACTGCATCGAAATCCGTAGCGGCATCAAAGTGTCTTAGTCAAACGCTGCAAAGGATATATATCTTAACTCCGCAGTTGCAGCTGAACAGGGTCACAAAGAGCACAATAACGTTTTCACATTTAGTTTACGTACGATAAGATTTTCATTATTGAGGAGTCCTTGAAAACCTCACCTGACCGTGTACATTTAATATCGTCCAAGGAAGCTGCTGCGATAGCTCCCAGAGCGCAACAAGTGCAACATATGGCCGAAGTAATGATGTGATGGATGGTTGGTTGAACTGGAATTGAATGTCTCTTTCAGCATTGGCTATGTGCAACATTTAAGGAAATGCGAACCATCGTAATGTGTTCAAATTTGAAGGCTTTCCTACAGGAAATCGAATCCGGGATCTTGTGGGACAACAACGCGCAAGCTATTGACTAGACCAGCAGGGAAGGCAATGACGTGACAAAGGATCTTATATTATGAAGTAGCAAAGCTCAACGCCTGCGAACTGAAGTGGAAACACATACAGTGAACGACCAGTCTGATGCTGTGACATCTATAGTTGAATCTCTCAGTCAGACCCTCTTGTCAGTACCCACTGGGTCTTTCAACAGATTTCGGTTCCGGCTCATAGAAAATAAGGCAAAGTCGACCCAGAACGTGGCTCCAAGTTCCCAATATTATCACAGTGAACGTGACCGACTGGCACCTCCTCCATTTTAATCTCTTGGAATAAAACCAAGGTCTGCTTGAGAAGACACTCTGATATTGCGTTTCTGGGATGTGCCCTGTTTGTTCTCTGTGGAAATGGTGCGAAATGCCATCAACGATTGAACAATATGTTAGTGTGACTCAGGCCCGTATCCACGGGGGTTTAGGGGGGCGGGCCTCCCCTAAATTTTGGCTGTCCCCCTTAAAATTTTCACGGTAGGGTGGCAAATGAACCATAGTATGGTGATGAACTATAATATGGTTGGATTGGTCCCCCTAACTTCAGTCGCCGCCCCCTACAACTTGGAGCTGGCTACAGGCCTGGTGTGACTTCTCGCGGCGGGCACTTTACCTTCGCTTGTGCACTGGATTTTAGGCAATTTATTTCTATATACAACATATCACGATTACGTTTGCTAGGGCGTACTACCTACCGATATGTGCATAATTTTTTTTCTAGACGAGGTAGTGAAAACACTTGAACCGAGAAAGTTATTGTCTAGCTGACGTACAGCTCATGTATCTTTATTACATCTTGTATAATCTCATTTTTATCCAATAAACTATTACAGAAATAAAACAAAAATCTTACTTTCATTTGGTTAACCCTTATACTAGCTCACAAAATTAAATTAAGGACCTTTGAGTCAACTGTAGTACCTACCAGTCTTCCTGCTTGATTATTATGCAGATTAATTCTTGAGTGGATATCTCTGGCCTTTTCCCTGGAATCCAAGAAATATCTGGAAAATTTTACACCAAAATCTAAGTTATGGGAACATCCTCCCCACTTCCACATTCTATTGCTTCCTGAGTTTCCTTTACTGCGCTGATGGCTTCGCTTCCTAAACCCAGCAGAGTCACATCCACACGAAAGCAATTGTCCCATGCTGCACGCTCTGGCTACAGTGTGTGACACACCCGCAGAAGAGATAGCGTAGGCAAATGCTGATTCTTTGTAGCCTGTAAAAGAGTGTAATAAAGAAGGAATTAATTACAATTATGTATAATTCATCCAAAGTAAATGTAGACTAACTGTATCTCGCGAAAAAAAGAGAAATAAGATAATATGGATGGTCGCGATCATTTCAAATTTTAACAAACATGTTATTAGAAGAGTGCCTAAGGTGGCATTGGGGATGTTAGCCTTAATTCTAAAATTATACTCTTCAGTTTTGGTTTTCATCAACGAATAAATAAAACGTATTGAAATGTAGTGAAAGTAACTGTTCCAAAATGCGAATGACTATCTAACTTCTTGAAATTCGGTAAATTTAACTTAAATTATTTGTACTAAGAAAATATATTTAATTAAATTGTATCACTACTCCGCAATGCCATACCTACATAACTGCGTGATGTAATTATGACGTATTTGCAACTGAAAAATGTAATCATTTAATCTGAAAAACTAAAAATTTGTTAGTCAACAACATCCAAGTGACCAATAACAACGTATAATGCTATTATTTCGTGTGTGGAAACTGAGAATAGATTTTTTTTTTTTTTTTTTTTTTTTGTTATAAGCAATATTAACTTGAAATTTTTCGAAATAACTAATCTCGAGCTTCCCTCTGTAGCTACGGAAGCGATCACCAGCTAGATGGCGTTCGTACAGCCTTATACCCTTGCTGTGTCACTTCATGATAAGCCGTGGTCATTAATGCACGCACGCTGTCTAGTAAACAGTTTCCAGCGTCAATTTGTAATGGATCGCAAGCTTCATTGTTGGTTGGACCACATGTAATCGCTTGGCCATAATACGCTAGGCCGCTATAGATCCCGGAACTTCTTTAGCACATATCTTGTTTTACTGACGTCCTCTTTGGATGTGATTTCCTTAGTGTGTGTGTGTTGTGAAGAAGGGTGCCGTGCATAACCTTTAATTTTAACACTAACAATGGCTCGTCCTAACAGAAAGTCATTGCTCCGACACTGTTATCGTATGGGAGAAGTGCTGAAGTTTGCATAGGAAAGAGTATATCTTCGCAAAAGCGGCACATTCCTCACTGCAATACCTTCACTTTGCTACACATCAACTGAGCGAATGATACATGTTTGCGTACAGCTTTGTTGCTCTGTGGAACCCAATTTGAGTATTGTTGCTATTTGCAAGTTGTTTGAATTGAAACGGATCAGAATTTGTACACCATTATACAATTTATAAAGTATTTCAAATTCCGATTCACATTGTCTCAGAATGTGTTCCCAAGTGATTGTTACGGAAATTGAATTTTTTTCTAGCACACCATGTCACTACTTCGTTTACTTTCATATTGCTGGCAAACTATTGGGTGCTATTTGAGGAAAGGGCATCGGCGCAAATCTGTCTTCAACATTGGGGGGGACGGGTAAGACTGTTCCCATATTATATATATATATATATATATATATATATAAAAGCGATGTTCAAAATATTTATGAAGTTGAAAAACATGCTGTGAAGGATCAGAGGAGCAGAATTGTCTTCAGTGGCGTATTTAGGAGTCTATCGGGCTCAAGCACCCCCCGAAATAAATTTATTAGTTTTTCACATTCCACGTACAACAATAATCCTTCTTACCATTTCTAAGAATGTTATTGACTTTCCATTTTCTTATGCTTCTTGTTCAGAAATAATACTGTATTTGTCAAATTTTATTTCATGTAAGAACTGCGTCCTTTTGTTCTTTCTTTCGTCCTTTCTACTTTTCTGTTTCTTTTCTCGACGTTACTTTCTTTCATTTCGCCTATTATACTTTATCGGCCGTTGTCAGTTGTGATTCAAGTCGTCCGTCATCAGTAACACGAAAACTAAGAGGAGTTGAGAAATGAAACTTGTGTTGCATTCCAACTTGCGCGTATATCAACATGACGGGACTTTAGTTATTATAACAAAGGAAAAATTATATCGTTTAGTTATTTTTGAAAGAAGGAAATGTTTGAATTAAAGAAAAACAAAATGGGGGAATAATTAGCCCGGGAATAATTAGCCCGGGAAATTAGGAAGGCCAAGCGGATGCTTCCTTTTTCTTGTATGAATAGAATAAAGGGTTAGATTCAATCCTAAATTTTTGTACGATATCATATGATCATGATCATCTTCGGCTCAGGAAGGTTTCATCTCATTGGGTGCCTCACACTTTGACTGAACAGCAGAATCGCATGCGTGTGGAATGGTGTGAAGAAATGCTTGCAAGATTTGATGGAGGCAATTCTCGACGCGTCTCTGACATTGTTACTGGTGATGAGACTTGGATCTACCAATTTGGCCCTGAAAATAAACGCCAGTCTACAGTTTGGATCTTTCCAGACGAAAATCCACCCACGAAAGTGAAGCGACTCCGAAGTGTGGGGAAGAAGATGGTCATAACTTTCTTCTCCAAATCTGGCCATGTTGAAACTGTTCCACTTGAAGAACAAAGGACTGTTACTGCTCAGTGGTACACCACTGTTTGCCTAACAAAGTCTTCCAGAAGCTTCGGGAACGGCGTCCAAGAACTGGATTGCGTGGGATCCTGTTTCATCATGACAACGCGTCCGCACACACGGCCAACATCACAATTTAGTTTTTAGAACCTACAGAGGTCAAACTTATGACTCATCCACCGTATAGTCCTGACCTGGTCCCGTATGATTTTTTTCTGTTTCCCAGGATCAAAGATCGCACGCGTGGGAAGAGGTTTCGCAGCCCTAAAGAAGCTGTAGTGGCTTACGAGAATGAACTTTCAACACTTGAAGAAAAAGACTGGCAATACTTCTTCCAAAAGTGGTTTTCGAGGATGCAAAAGTGTGTACAGTGTAATGGTGAATACTTTGAGAAAATGTAAGTGTTAAATTGATTTTAAGTATGTAAGTTATTTCACATCTCAAAACTTTCATAGTGACCCTCGTAACTTCAATTTGTACATAAATTAAAATGTATTTAATTCTCAAACTCAGGTGTGCAATTGCCCACTTCCTTCCTTACGTTGGGCATAGCCCCTCGAAACAAAATCCTAAATACGCCATTGGTTGTCTTCAACATTGGGAAGTGGCCAGATTTGAGGCTTGTTCTAGAGAAGGGAGATGAAACTCATATTACGGTAGATGAATTTGATCAATTGTTGTAGAGTATATTATATATTAGGCGATGTATATGAAGTAGTAGTACATATCAGTATTACAAATCACTGCCGTGAACACATTCTGAAATATGAATACATACATATTTGTAATTAGTATGTTTCTAATTAGGCATCCACAAAGATCCACGTTAAAATTGTTTTATAATAATATAAATAATGACTTCCCCAAAACCATGAAGAAAGAATATCAATTATGTATGACGAAACAATACTCTTTGTGCAAAATGATGAAATCTCAATAACATTACAGGAATCGTTACAGAAATCTGACGCATGTCATACACTCTTTAGTTAGAGATGTAACCTTAAGATAATGGAGAAAAATATTAAAGCAATTGAATTATTTCCTTTGCTTACGAAGCATCCTCTCTCTCTCTCTCTCTCTCTCTCTCTCTCTCTCTCTATATATATATATATATATATATATATATATATATATATATATATATATATATATATATATATATATATATATATAAAGGACATGCGGAAATACGTAGGAACAAACCATGGTTCGAACTAGCAGAGAAGAGAAAACAGGCAAAATTACGTTGGCTACAAAATTTGAATGAAATAACTACACAAAATTTCGTAGACATCAGGTGGGAAATTTCCAAAACTTTTAGAACAAAGAAACGCGATTTTTTGAAAGCTAAAATTTAGTAACTTGAAGATAATAGTAAAAATAAAAACATTTGGGACATGTATAAAGGGATCAACGAATTTAAGAAAGGCTATCAACCTCGTGCTTATATTAAAGAAAGCTGATGGGACAGTTCTCACTGACACAGATAGCATTTTAAATGGATGGAAAGATTTCTTTGACGATTTGCTTAACACGCAGCAAAAACTAATGTGAGTGTGGAAAGGGAGATACACACCGCAGAACCGTATATTCCAGAACCCAACCGAATAGAAGTAGAAATAACTATAAAGAAATTAAAGAAACACACACCTTCGGGTGTAAACGAAATTCCGGCTGAGTTAATTTTAGCTGGAGGCGAAAAATTGTGGAAGAAGATACACAAACTCATTCTCCTTATCTACAACAAGGAAGAATTGCCACAAGAGTGGAAAGAATCAATCATTGTTTCAAACCACAAGAAAGGCGACAAAACTGACTAATAATTATCGAGTCATCTCTCTTTTGTCAACATCCTATAAAATCCTTTCAAGCATTCTATTAGCAAGATTGATCCCATACGCAGATGAAATTATTGGAGATTATCAGTGTGGATTTAGACGAAATCGATTAACTATCGACCAAATATTTACCATTCGCCAAATACTCGAAAAGAAGTGGGAATACAGTAGCCTGGTACATCAACTATTAATTGATGTTATCAAGACTTACGACTCGGTTAAGAGAGAAATATTGTACAACGTTCTTACAGAATTTGGAATACCGAAAAAGCTAATTAGATTAATTAAGGCATGTTTAAATGAATCCCAAAGTAAAGTCCGGGTAGGAAAATTTTTCGCCACGAGCTTTCACGTCGAGAATGGCCTGAAACAAGAAGATCGGTTGTCGTCTTTACTATTCAACTTTGTCCTGGAATGCGCTATAAGGAAAATCAAAGATAGCAACCAGGGCCTAGAGCTGAACGATGTTCACCAGGTTATGCGTACGCTGATGATGTAAATTTAATAGGGGATGATAGGAGAACAATAGAAAGAAATGCAGAGGTCTTATTAAACGCTTGCAGGGACAAGGGTTTAGAAGTAAATGCAGAGAAAACCAACTACATGGAAGTGCGTCGGGACCGTAATACGGCAAATTATGATTGCGTTAAAATATTAAATAATACTTTTGATAAAGTGAATACTTTCAAATATCTAGGATCAATATTTAACAGAGGAAAATCATATTTACGAAGAAATTAAATGTCGACTAAAAGCAGTGAATTCGTGTTATTATTCAGTTCAAAATCTCTTGTCGTTGAGGAATTCTGTCGAGAAATTTGCAGCTTAAAATATATAAAACGATAATCATACCTGTTGTTCTGTATGGTCTCGAAACCTGGTCGCTTACTCTGAGGGAAGAACATAGACTGAAAGTATTTGAGAACAAGATGCTCAGACGAATATTCAGACCCAAGAGGAACGTTAATGGAGAATGGCGGAAACTTCATAACGAGGAACTACGTAAATTTTTACGGCTTACCAAACATTGTTAGGGTCATCAAGTCTAGGAGGCTTAGGTGGGCAGGACATATAGCCAGGATGGAAGAAAGTAGAAACGCCTTCAAAGTTTTAGCGGTAAGAACAAAAAAAAAAAAAAAAAAAAAATCATAGGAAGACCTAGGCGCGGATGGGAAGACAATATTAAGATGGATCTCGCAAAAATAGGAATATAAAGTAGAAACTGGACCCAGTTGGCTAAGGATAGAAGTCAGTGGAGAGCTTTTGTGAACGCGACATTGAACCTGTGATTTCCATATAGGCTATAGAGCTAGTTAGCTTACGAAGCATGAGTAGATGCCTAGGCTGATACTGCAAATAGATTAAATGCGCATTTACTGAAAAGATGGGTTCTACTGACATTGGATAGTCTGTATACTCTTCGTGTGCTAGGGTCTAGGGGAGAGGGGGAGATAAGATTTCATATTAGGTTACGTCACGCACAGTCGCACGTCATTTTCGTTAAAAATGTACAACAAAATACTTTGGTTTGTGTAATATTTACCTGTACCTTGGGCAGAAAGTACTCATACATATGCACTATACTTAGTAGAATGTTCATTTCTTATTAACAAAAGAAGAATGTTTTTAATGTATGTAAGTGATTATTATGGGATAGTTGTTGATATGGACATTTTTTATGGTTACCTAGTCAGTGAGTTTGTGTACTTAACAGTTTTAAGAAAAGGATATTTAAGTTATATCAAATAATAAACCAGTTTAACATCGTTTATAGACGTTGTCAGTTTTATTAAAAAGGTGAGATTAATGGTATTTAAATATCGAAGCTAATATTTTTATGTCAAAGAATTACTACCACTTCAAATTTTTATCTCTGCAAAACGAACCAGGTTTACGACTATCTTTTTGATAAGTCGTTGTAAAAATTTGGTTTACCTCACCCGGGACTTTGTAAATTCAGTTCCCGAAGAAGAAGAGTAAGGTTGAATTTACTTTTACTACAGTTAATGAATACGAACTTAACCATATTGCGAAGTGGTAAAGTAATCATAAGAAAAATGGACAACGAAACAATACAGCAGGAATCAAATACTAGTGACCAAGGTGAAACTAGTGTAACACCAGGTTTGTCATCAGAGGATCGACTCTTGTTAGCTGTACAGCGACAAATAATGCAGATGTCTACCGAGATAAAGCAGACCATAGAGCAGAAGTCTGACGAAGCTAACAAGCGATACGAAGAATTAAAGCAGACCATGGAACAGAAGATAGAACAGAAGTTTGACGAAGCTCATAAGCAAAATGAAGAATTAAGTAGACGAATGGAACAGAAGTTTGACGAAGCTAACCAGACCATGGAACAGAAGATGGAACTGAGGTTTGACGAAGCTAACAAGCAATATGAAGAATTAAGTAGACGAATGGACCAAAAGTTCGACGAATCTAATAAGCAATATGAAGAATTGAGTAGACGGATAGAACAGAAATCAGATGAAACGAAACAGACAATTGTCCAGGTGGTGAACGACATATCCTCACAGTTCGAGGAAAAGTTAAAAAGGATATCCGATGATTGTCAAGAAAAGCACAATCAACAAAACCAAGAAATTAGTGCTTTAAAAAAAGATTTAGAAGTAATAGAATCTTCCATTAAACAGCAAAAGATCCAGGTTAGCAACAACTCTAATAACATACGTGTAAATACACAGTTGTTAGCTACTATTCAGGAAGAGATTAGAACGTTACAGGCTAAAGACGACATTTACCGTAATAACCTGGGTAGTGATCGCTTTGAGTTTCCCCACTCACCAGAGATGAACTCGCCTTCGCCGGGGTCTGATGAAGATATTATACTAGAAGAAAGTTGTCCGAAGAGTACTGATGAGCGAAACATAGATGGTGTCACGACACAGCATGTCACGGATAGGAACTATCACTCAACAAGAACAAGGAATGAGAAAAGGAAGGTAAAATTAAGTGTTAAAATGAGTGAAATTAGAGCTATGAGCAAATTCAGTGGTAAGTGTAATGAGAATGCTACTTCTTTCTTAGAGAAATTCCAAGACGAATGCAATATAATGTGCATCGATCGATCCCAATATATGAAATTAATACCCCATGTATTACTCCCACCTTGTTCCTTATGGTTTAAGGCAATACGTGATCACATTAGTACATATGAGGAATTCAAAGCGGCATTGATCGCTAATTATGAAAATGACTTTTTGCTGGCAAATAGAGATGCCACCCTTAGAAATCAACACTTCAATCCTCGATTGCACAAATCTCTTGTAGAGTTTGTTGTAAATGTCTACAACGAATTAAAGGTCGTTAATCCTTTGCAATCGGAATCGAGAATAATAGCATCGATTCGAAATTTGCTTCCATTTAAACTGCAACAGATCTTATTTTCCACACAGTGTATGAGTTTCAGCCATTTATTGATGCTTGTCCAATGCTACGAAACTCAATACCATGCCATGAATCCACAATCAGGAATAGGTAAAAATAAGAATAATTCAGATCATTTGGTGCCTGTTCGGAATTTAAATATCCGAAGTGTAAATAATACAGAACCTAACCTAAGCCGAGTATACTCTAGCAATCAAAATGAGCAAAATAGACAAGGTTATGTAGGGACTCCGCCTAACCTAACTAATCATGGTAATTACGATGTCAGATCACTCAACCGCAATAGATATAAAAATAATCGAGGTACTGAGCGAAATTCCAGAAATGCAGCGAACTACGTGAATAGACGTAATTGGAGATCAAGAGATGGCATTCCATATCAAAATCGGAATCATGATGAGGGACATGTACAACACAATGTAGAACCTAATCATGATAGCGCAGTACAGTGTACGTTATTAGAACCGTATGCAAGTTCGAACGTAACCTGATTACCGTTACTGAAATTAGGTTAAATTCATGTTAGTTGTAGATTCTTGTAAATTTTTATTTTTGAGTTTATGTGTAAATATCAATAATGAAAACAATCCTTATAACTTCGCTACATAAGCAATATGAGGAATTATAGTTCGATTTATAATTGATTAAAAGCAAAGATTATTTATATTTGATTGATTTGTGTTGAAAATTTAATTGTCAAAGATTTTGTTAATAATAAGATCCATTCTATAAAATCAATTATTCAACGACTACCTTAAATAAGATTCTTCTTTATTATAACATCTTAGTGCTACGATGTATACCTTTAAATGCAACATCTGATTTATTTGTTATTTAATGCGCCCGTAAAGATTAATATTATTTGTAACCCACGTTTGTCCTTTACATTTTTCGAAATCGCAACCTTCGACGACTAATTAAATAAGCGACGATATTTTTAATAAGAAAATGTAATAATAATATAGTAGATAATAATGAAATAAATATAATTAATGTAATTAAAGATAAATATTGATGAAATGAAAGAATTGTTATGAATGTATTTATATATATATGTATATGTGAAATATAATGAATAGATATATAAGGTGCGATTAAAATATGTTGGACACAAGCTATGTAAGAACATTAATGTAAACGGACCAGTGGTTCTTGAAGATAAAAGCCAAGCCTACTCATGACTTTTATATTCAGTCCCTTTGTCGAGCGACATTTTATACAACAAAATACTTTGGTTTGTGTAATATTTACCTGTACCTTGGGCAGAAAGTACTCATACATATGCACTATACTTAGTAGAATGTTCATTTCTTATTAACAAAAGAAGAATGTTTTTAATGTATGTAAGTGATTATTATGGGATAGTTGTTGATATGGACATTTTTTATGGTTACCTAGTCAGTGAGTTTGTGTACTTAACAGTTTTAAGAAAAGGATATTTAAGTTATATCAAATAATAAACCAGTTTAACATCGTTTATAGACGTTGTCAGTTTTATTAAAAAGGTGAGATTAATGGTATTTAAATATCGAAGCTAATATTTTTATGTCAAAGAATTACTACCACTTCAAATTTTTATCTCTGCAAAACGAACCAGGTTTACGACTATCTTTTTGATAAGTCGTTGTAAATGGAAAAGCCAAGAGAAACAAATTCCGTCTCACTTTCCTTTGTGGCAGTCGGACACAAATCATCACACTTATCTGCAAAAAGCACTTTTCAAATCTGATTATTGCGAGAGCCTCAGGTCCCAATGTTGGGGGGGACATGTATCCCCATTTCCCCGGAATTTGTGCCCGTACCTACAGCTGAGACAACTTTCCAGCATGAGGAGAGGGATATATCCTCCTCTGGCATTAATTGCAATTTGTGCCCAAGTAGCGGAAGTGGAATTAATACATATTGATGAGACTACTAAACGCACTACACCATGAAGTTCAGTTTGAAATACTACAGAATACGATTCTTTAAAAAAAAAAAATGGAAAAGCCAAGAGAAATCAATTTCATTTTACATTCCTTTGTGGCAGTCGGACACACTTATCCCAAAAAGCACTTTTTAAGTCAAATTATTGGGGGGACAGTCCCCCCCAGGTCCAAGATTGGAGGGGACATGTCCCCCTCGTCCCCCCTGGGATTTGCGCCAGTGGGAAAGGGGGATATAACATATCCAGTATTAAATTAACTTTAAATTGAGCCTTTAATGTGTAAAATATTCTTGCTGTGTACTCTATTATTCTTTTCTCTGCATACAACTAAATTACTTCTTGACTCGCCTTCATATCAATTTATTTTGAACTGCTTTCGGTTGCTTTGTACACCAAACAATGACGCATTCTTTACTACATATTGCCCAGTAGTTAGCGTTGTTAGAAACGAGTTAGTATGGAAGAAATGTGAAGAAGTAAATCATGAAGTTCGAATAACTTTGGAATGGAATCGAACGGGATGAAATTGAGAATACCTAGATAGTTCTGAATAAATCATAAAGAGATGTATCGAATAATACCTAGGACATTTCATTGTGTTTTCCTAATTCTCCCCACCCTTCCCTGGAAGCCGCGATATTATAAACATTGACAAAGGCTCTTCATACTATGTAACGTATATTAGAGATGAACATACAATCGTGCAATGTGTAACCTGATCAATCACTTACCTATTCCCAGGTAAAATTCTAAAGGATAGATTGTTATTACATTACATTGACAACATCATTGTGTGAGCACGTGGTAATGTAGTTTTGAATTCATTTATTTGAACGATAGTATGTTGAAGGAAACTAATACCAATAAATCATAAAAACAGAGTAATAAAATATTCTTTTTTTTTTAAAAAAAAAAAAGAAAAGAGATAGTTGGGTAGTTTTGTAGATACATAAATGTATTTCTTATGAACAATTTTGTTCAGTAAAATCTCACTCCCTTCTTTCTTTTAAACGCCATATTCTTGTAACCGGGTAGGGCACATTGGCTTAGTGGTAGAGCGCTTATCTCTGGTGCGTGGGATATCTGGTTCGATCCTCGGACACGTAAGCTCGTAGGGACAACATTTTGCCCGTAGGGACAACATTTTCTCGGGGGTACTCCCGTTTCTTATCACTTCACCAATTCTTCCATCGTCATTCACTTGTCTTAATCATCGTCTTCTCTAGCCTAAAGGGCATAATCGTAGACTGAAATATTTCATTTTATTTTTTTTCTTGTAACCGAAATTAGAAACACTTAATAGTTTAGCTCGAAGTAAAGACTCAATTAGTAAAATAACATTCACTTTTGTTTGATTTATTCTCTAATTATGGATAAAAATTTAGGTTTTTTTTCGTAAGAGTTGGGGGTCAAGATTTGTCGAACAAAACTGTATCTACCGATGGAAAGTAAAAATTTTGGAGAGAAATTTACATTCTTCCTTCAATATATAAGCCATATACGTACACTTTTACTGCTCTTTTGAAAAAAATCTCATTTATTTTTTATACCTTTGTATAATACATTCGTTATTTCTTTAATTGAGATAGTATATTTTACATAATTTTGGGATTGATTGTAACTTGACATCCCATTTTCAGCGCCAGTGTTATTTAAGATGAAATCTACTGTTTAAAATGGGATATAAATCACTATTCAAATTTGCTTACAAGAAAAATATTCCGTTGGGATCGAACCCAGGGCCATAAGCACACACTGCATGCTCATCAGCCATTTGGTCATGAAGGAGTGCTTATGTCTTAGAGATAAGCGAAAAAAAAAAGATCCAGAAGGAGACACATTAACCTGTTATTTTTATTTATTTATTGATGTATTTATGGTAATTAAATGCAAGATTTTAAAACTATAATACATTTAACAAAAAAGAAATGCTGTACATGAGTATGCCACTAAATGTATATAACACAGTAAAATAATGTGATGAACGGATCAAACTAAGTTTTAAATTTGTATCGTCGACTTATATTGCTTAATTATGTCTTGAATTTTACTCGTTAGTGACATAGTAAATTTATTGGTGAATGAAAAAGGTATTTCACTTTGGCAACAAACCATAACTAGTTTTATATATGCACGTGCTCAACTCAGGATGAATTTAGATTTGGCCTGAAGTCTATTTTACATAAAGGTATGCTCTGAGAAGCAAATAGTAAAACAAGAGAAAAACAGAAACCTGAAGAACTATTTAAGTATCTTATGATTGCGTCATTAAATTGGGTATAAACTACTCACCTGTAACGCAATAAATTTTTATGATCTAATAAAGTGCGTTGGTATTTTCGATATTGTCAGGAAAAAAAGAAAGGAAAAAATATTATAAACACTGTGGATATTGACTGTCTTTTGTTTCTGTATGGATTGTGAAAGATTGCCTTTAGTGTGATTTTGTTCAACACTTGTATTCAAGATATCTACGTAGCGAATGAGCGAAATGTGTAGTCATTTTAAAAAATCTTCATTTATTAGGTTTTTATTATTATTTTTTTTTTAAATACTGACCTCTAATTTCTATTTAAGCAGTATTTGTCACATTTTATTATCCCCAATGAATTGATGTATAACTTGGACAGCCCATAACTCGCGAACCGAAAGCCTGAACAACACTGTATTCCACAAACTTATACAGGGTGATTAAAACAACTTTGGGATCTCATTTGGGTATAGAATTTCTAACTGAAGTCCAATTTTGATGTAGTTTATGGCAAATAATCAAGGAAGGATGGGAGATTTATGAGACTATGTTTACTCGTTTAAATTCATCCTGAGTAATATCGATTACGCCTCAAGAAAAACAGCAAATTTTCGCCAATTGGAATGAGGTGTGGTGCGTTGTGGAGATTTGAGTTTTCTTCGTTAGATGGCAACCTCGCCAAGGTCAATAAGAAATAGGAAACTGAGGCGGTTGCATTGGGAATTGTGCTGTACAGTTCTGTGCTACTGTGTGAGTTAGGGTTGTTCCGATAATCGAGTAATCGATAACAATTCGATAAAATTTCAAAACCGTTTCATCGATAAAGAATTTTAATTTTATCGAATTATCGAACTTTCGAGACTCCCGAAATGACTGAGACTCTCGAAATGATCGAGACTCCCAAAATGTTCGAGACTCTGGAAGTGTTTGAGGCACTCGAAATGTAAGAAACATTAGAACTCGAACTGTTCGAGAGTCTCAAATTGTTTGAAAGCAGCACATACAGAAATATATCAATATGATCGCATTTGTCGAGTCGCTTGAATATTTGGAAAAGTTCGTGGTTATCGTAGTGTTCGGAAGAAACAATGCATTCGAGGTTATCATAGTTGTATATAATATGTATTACATATATGCAGGGTGTTCATATTAAAACTTCTCTCCTTAGCAATGAAGTGAAGAAAAAGTTTTTTCCCCACAGATCTGTACAAGGTTTCAGCAGTCTGTCAGAAGAGAGAAAAAGGAAGAGAAAACATGCATCACCTAAATGGAATTGGAATCCAAGACACCATTAGTCTACTAATAGTCACTTTGCCGATTGCGCCAATAACGGGGCAGGCAGCAAAATAATTTTACATATGATTTCGACAAATACAACTTTGCATTAACTTATCAGGTGAAAAAAGTTGTTTGATTAGTTTGGCTGCAAGAAGAAATCATTGGAGAGGTGAAGGAACCGAACTGTCCATCACTACTTTTGATAATACTCGAAATGTCGATAATACCCGAAACTTCTATAACACTCGAAATGTCGATAATATCTGAAACTTCGATAATACTCGAAATGTCGATAATATCCGAAACTTCGATAACACTCGAAATTTCGATAATTTCAAATACTCGAACGGTTTCGAGTAACCGATGACAATTCGATAAATTTTCACTCCCGAAGTTCGATAGGTCCTCAGCCTTATCTAACACCCCTAGTGTGAGTATGATCAGCGCACAGTGAGAATAGTGTACTCTTTGGAACAACATGAGTTTATCGTTAAAACTTTGGAGAACGGAATATGTTGTTATGCAAAGGGCATTCAGAAACAAATTTGCCTCACATTCTTCACCAGACAGGAACATAATGTGGTCGCTAGTGAATAAATTGGAAGAAACAGAATCGCTTCTGAGTGAGACAGGGAAACATCGGACCCCGCTGGCGGGTGTTGTGAAAGATGTCAGTTATCGACTCCTTAGGTCACCCAAGAAATCTCTACGTCGTTTGTGGCAAGAAACTGGCTATAGGTATTGAACATGTGATTTGTGGGTGTTACCACTAACACTTAATTTGTATTCTCACTAACACTTAATTTGTTTTCTGCAGTTTGGATTAAAAATCCAAAACCTCATTCTATTTGTACATACTGGCGATTTTTTTTTTTTTTTTTTTTTTTTTTGAGGCGTGATCGATATTAACCCGGAAGAATTTAAACACGTAAACATAATCCCATAAATCTCCCATCCTTCCTTGATCATTTGCCACAAACCACATAAAAATCGGACTTCAGTTAGAAATTCTAGACTCAAATGAAATCCGTGAGTTTTAAAAAATCACCCTGTATAATAGGTGAACACCTATCACCACGCCAAGTTTGATCCTGATCGGATGAGAACTGCTGATTTTTTTTTTCGAAAATCTCACTCAAAATTTGACCACCTATAACTCATGGGCCGAAACCTGCAAACACAATTTTTCCCAACGCTTATACGTATAACGCATTAACACCTATCACCATGTAAGATCTGATCCCGATTGGATTCCTTCCGTTGATATTATTATTATTATTATTATTATTATTATTATTATTATTATTATTATTATTATTATTATTATTATTATTATTATTATTTACGAAAATCTGATTCAACATTTGACCACCCATAACTCTGGAATCAAAGGGTTAATAAATAATGCCTGTTTTGAAACAACACGCATACTATTAGAGATACATACGGAAATTTATTTACACATATAGTTTAGAATTTTGTCTCTAGGCTCTGCTTACTCTATGTATCACCTTAATTTTAAATACACTTTTCTTACGTTTGTTTTTCCAGGCTGAAATGCACCTTGAAAAAGTCAACACCTCGGGTGTAAATCCAAGTTTTCAATGTGGTTTTGAGTTGAAAAGTGAGCTGAATTGCTAGCCTTAAATATGCTATTTAAGGGTTTCAAATAAAACCAAATGGAAAGGGACTAAGTCGACTTAATGGTGAATGAGGTATGATTGTTTATATGAGTTCGGCAATTTTGATCTGTGCAAGATGAACAGAGTGGGGCCTGGCATCCTAGTGTATTACAATCTTTCTGTAATTTTATTTATGTTTCACCGTTTTGTGTAATATTTGACAATACCTTTCCTACCTTACTGTCGCATGTTCCTCCATGTAGTTTATCACTTAGACTGCCGTGTTGCCCACACCATGAGCTACTCCTTTATTATAACAGGGCGCCGAGTAACCCACCATGTGGGAACACACTAGTTTTGCTGCCCACGGCGTGCAAACACCTATCACCAGTTATTTTTTTTTTATGGTAGTTCATTTAGTCGGCCTGCTGGTATAATAAAACACTAGCGACCTGAGGAAATATTGGTTTATAATGAAAATATGCACTTTTTTGTCACAAGGGTAATATATATTGATCACACAACTCACTGTACATATTGGATTGTCTATGGCGTGGGAGGGTTAATTTTTTTTCTTATGGCAGCAGTCTAAGCGTTATGAGAATCGCTCCATTTTCATCCGAAAACAGTCATCATAATTTTTGCACTTGATTTGAAATGTCTGATTTTCTTCGTTGCTAGGAATAATTTTTGACGCCATTTCATAGACTGTTCTATAGAGTAAGGGTCGTAGAAGTATACCCACTTTTTCATATCATGTTACAATATTATTGAAGAAGTAATCTTTGCAATTTGTAAATGCTTCCAGAAAGAATTGGCAATTGTTTTCCGCTGAGCTATCATATCCTTTGTAAGGAGCTTTGAAAACCCATTTGGCACACGTCATTCTATAATCAAGTACATTCATATATTTAACACATAAAGTATATTTTTATAGGTACAGAACGTATTCCATTTCATTTACGGAATTAACAATAAATTTAGGAATGATAAAAAAAAAAAAAAGATCGAAAGATTGCAATCTTGGCCAAAAATTTTAGGAACGATCCAAAAATTGCACCAAAAGATTGCGATCTTGCCAAATAATTAGTTTTTTGGTTAAGGGGCCACAAAAATTTTGAACGGCCCTTAAATCGAGTTTTCGTATTTTTTACGGAATAAGGACATCATACGACTTACATGATAGTTTGTGTTTGACTACACTATATGTAATTCTCCAGATATAAGGCCTACAAAAAAAAATTTTTGATTGAAATAAATTGGATCTTTTGATCCAAAAAAATAAAATCATTATCACTTTCTCCAGACACACTTGAATAAAATAACTATGAATGATATTGTTTCACTCCAGGATTAAATACATGCTTGGAGCATTTTACAGAACACTTCCTCAGCTCTCGTGAAAATATAACTTTGGTCATATTTATTTCTTTTTTCGATGCATGTTTGTGTTTGGTCAAACAGTCACTTTCTGTTCTTCCCACTCCTCCGTCACTTGCCCACAAAGGGATTAAAAAAAAAAGTTGAGTAAAGTCTAGTATAGGAAGAAACTGGTAACTATCATGAAAGCACACTGAAGGTTGTTGTCAAATGACTGCAAACGCTTATCTCATTCGTTTTCCTCTCGATCCATCTATTTCTCTCCATTCTTCTCAACGACCACATTTCAAAAGCTTCCATAGTCTTTTTTCTTCGCTTTGGCGTAATGTTCATTTTTCTGCCCCATACAGTATAATATTTCACACGAAACATTTTATGATTCTTTTTCTCAACTTTTTATTCAAGGAACCACAAAATAGACCTTCCGGATTTCCTATTAGATGCTTCTTTCGTTATTCCTATCCTTGGTTTTATTTCACATTCGTACTTCATATCATCTCTAATAATATTACCCACGTATCGAAAATGTAACTTGTTCTATTTATCCTCTTCCTACTTCGACATTTGAAAGTGAATAGTTCCTGAATATTATAGTAGTAATAGAGAATGTAAACTTTAATCTATAAATATGAAAAGTAGAAACATATTACCCTATCCGTACTTTTTAAATATTTAAGTAACACTCAGAACCAGGGAATGTGCCCGCGTTATGCGTATGACTTTAATATTCCAACTTCTGCTTTTCCAGGCTACCAACTGCTACTGTTTCCGCTATTGCTAGATAGTATTATGCAAAGAATTTTTGAAGAATAAACTTTAGAGGGAATAAATGTTTACAAAGGGAAAAAAACTAGGCAGTTAGCTACACTTAGTTTACGTGCATCATTGAATAGCTCGTAAGACAAAATGAACAAAGAGAGAGAAAAAAAAGATTCATGTACTAAATCTTTTACCGCTTTCCATGGTTGATTTTTCCAACTGTCTTACGACAGATTATTAGAAGGGTGTAGGTAGAACGTGTGAGAGGGGAGGAGATACTACGCACTAGCAATAAGTTACTGTTCTTCAGCCCACAGGTGGTGAAGCAGAAAGAGAGACGGAAGAGAGGGTGCGATGCGAGAAGAAGGAATTTCAAATTACGAAAATAATGATGTCGAGATATTTTTTGGTGGGAAGGGTTACTTATAGGGTGGTATGAGGAGGAAAAATATAAGACCCCTTTCAATTTCATATATATTTTCCTTTCTTTCAAAGCTTAGTGGTAGGGAAGAGAGACACTGGTAATGTAGAAACGGGGGAAAGGAAATGCATACATACAGGTATATATATATATATATATATATATATATATATATATATATATATATATATATATATATAGGTGCTGTTGGGTGGCCTCCACTTCGCGTGTGGTCAGTTTTTAATGTTAAGTGGACATGGGCATGGTTTAACACGTGGTATTACAACTTTAAGTTATCCGCTCTCTGTAATTACGAACAGGCGTCCACGTAGGCACTTCTTCCGTCCCCTTTTGGAATGACCTCTGAGGTCAGGAAGGAACTACACTCATCCTCAATCTGAAAAGCACGCCTCTATGTTTCAGGCGAATAGGAGAGAGAGAGAGAGAATTCATGACTATATTGTCTATATAGGTGCATTTAAGGGATAATAATAATTGATGTATGTGTTATAATGTGCACGCACTTTTCAAATAGCATGTGTGTTTATTCTTAATGGAAATATTAGATATATTTTATGCGTAGAAAACAAACACGAAAGAGTGTTGCTTGCTTAATTGCTATTGCAAATCGCAGAATTATTTTTTAATTGAAATATGGAATTAAGCAAACTTTTGAATGGAGAGTAATTTGTCATATTGTTTGTTAAATTGTCGACAATCTTTAAAAAAAAAAAAAAAAAAAAACTTTTGGTTAATTTCGATATGCATAGAATACAGGAACTTGTTCAAAGGTTGAGTGTTTTGCATGACACGTTTTATATTAAAATTTAGAAGGCAGATTTGATTGGTTTGTGGATGTAGAGTTTAGGGTCCCGTTCAGCATCAAGGCTATAAGAGATGTGGACCTACAGCTTAATGTCGAATACGAACCACGGTTTGGGTACAAAATCCGAAACATCGCAGCCACAATCTACGGGTCACAATCTCGTTTGGCCAATACGTCGCCGGCCAAAAACTCGCGGGTCAATATCTCACCTAGCGAAAATCTTACACGACAAAATCCCTCCTGGTCAGTACCTAACTGGACGAGAAATCTCGCCGGACGAAGTTTTCCTATAGCGGTTTCTTTAGGTATCATGTTGAAAATATTGCTGTATTAACACTCGTTTCTCCACCTTTACATTGAAATTTTCTTCTTTTTTTTTTGGTGATTTTTCCACTTATCTTCAGATCAGAATTCGTAGGTTTCCTTAAGAAAATTTCCCTCGACTGACAAAATATTCCCTTTTCTTATCAAATTTTCCCTAGTTTGTTCAGTGTCCAATTCCTATGACAGAAACTGTCTGATAGGATTAATTTAGCAATAGGAAGTGCCAAAAAAATTGTTTTTCGCTTCTATTTCTTTTACTTTTTTCTTTTCTTTTCTTTTTTTTTTTTTAGAATAACGCCTATTGCGTGAGAGACCCGGGTTCGATTCCCGGCGGGAGATCATGTGGTTCGGATTTCACGTTTATCAGTAGATCCACGTCTCATATAGCCTCGCTGCTTAAAGGGACGTTAAACTCAAACTCAACTCAACTCAACTCAATTTTTTACAATAAAAACACAGCCAACAATGGGTACTATTTGTGCAATTTATATTACTTTGAACACACACACATTACTGCTATTGTGTCGATTCATTTCTGAAAAACAAACAAAAATTTAAACATTTATATTGGTCAACCAGTCTGCGCGAGAATTTTCCTGGATTTTTCACGTTTTATGGAAAAAATCCCCTGTTTCTTTTATGCTAAATTTACTTATGAAATTTTCCCAGTTTAAGGAAATTTCCCTCAAACTACGAACACTGCTTCAAATCTGGTACTGATAAATGAAAATCTTCTGGTGAAGTCTGACGTGTGCAAATGAAAACAAAACCTGTAAAGTGAGTGTCAGTAAATGTAATTGTTGGGATGCTCATCAGATATCCTTCTAAAGCATGAAAATTTAAAAGAGATAGAGAAAAACGGCCCTTTCTCATTAGGCGGCAGTTTGCCGCGCAGGGTAGAGAGATATTGCAAGCAATGGAGCTTTTCACATGCGCGGTGGTTGTCTCCCGTTTTCGCGGCGAGCAAAAACAGCCGCCTCTCCCTGCTAGAAAGAGGTCTAGGTCAAAACCCCCACAGCCAAAACCCCCACAGCCAAAACCCCCACACTCAAGAAATGTCAAAACGCCCGCACGATCGGTCATAACTCCCACACAAATAGACAAATCTCTCAAACGAACGAACGGTCAAAACCCCCACAACCAAAACTCCCACACTCAAGAAATGTCAAAACGCCTACACGATCGGTCATAACTCCCACACAAATGGACAAAACTCCCACACAAATGGTCAAAACTCCCACATGCAGAAATTGTCACAACTGCCACACAAATGGACAAAACCCCCACACAATCGGACAAATCTCCCACACTCTGAAATGATCGTGATTGCACGTCTTTGTTGCGGCTCTTTATGACGCCCACTTTAGTGTTTCTGTCATTAGAAAACAGTGCAAGAAGAGTAGTTGCAACATCAGTTTAAGCGGAATAAAAAATGTTATTAAAAAGTACAAGGGCAAAACATGCAACCAGGATCATTTCAGAGTGTGGGAGATTTGTCCGATTGTGTGGGGGTTGTGTCCATTTGTGTGGCAGTTGTGACAATTTCTGCATGTGGGAGTTTTGTCCATTTGTGTAGGAGTTATGACCATTGGAGGTTATGACCGATTACCAGTGTGGCGGTTTTGGCTGTGGGAGTTATGACCGTTCGTGCATTTGGGAATTTTGTCCGTTTGTGTGGGAGTTATGACCGATTGTGTGGGTGATTTGACATTTCTTGAGTGTGGGAGTTTTGGCTGTGGGGATTATGACCGTTCGTGTATTTGGGAGATTTGTCCATTTGTGTGCGGGTTATGACTGTTTGTGTGGGCGTTTTGACATTTCTTGAGTGTGGGGGTTTTGGCTGTGGGAGTTTTGACCTGTTCCCCTAGAAAGCAGCGGCTACCGCTTGTCGCGTATAGCCAAGCGAGACATTGCAAGCAATGGAGCTTTTCACATATAGGTACGTTCAGCCGCTTGGGTGTTGGGGGGAGAGAGAGAGCAAGTGTTGCCAGGAAAGAGTAGAGAGTGACGGCGATAATATGGGTGTGTATACATGTACACTCATGCCCAAAATAATTGTCGCATATCTATAACTGTCTTCTTGTAAGAATATAATTTGCAGGGTACTTTTAATGCTCATAGTATGTGTATAATAGGGAAATGTATATTTGTGGTAAATTTCATAGTAAAAAAAATATAAATACGAAAATTAGAATTAGTAAAACAAAATGTTGCTAAATGGAGAAGAAAGTTTTATTGTTCTTATTTACTGCTCTTTTGACATGAAATTTGCCACATACATGTCTTTGCCGATTATACACATACTAACATTGTATGAAATATCAGGCGAATTCGTTATCTAATTATATTCCTACAACAACATATTTATAGACATGCGACAATAATTTTGGACATGAGTGTAATATATATATATATATATATATATATATATATATATATATATATATATATATATATATATGTGTGTGTGTGTGTGTGTGTGTGTGTTTGTGTGTCTGTGGTTATGTTCTAGCCTAGGACACCTGGAGTAGTTCAACCAAACTTGTTACATAAAATATATGTTAAATGATGACATGTAAAATAAACCAAAACTACCGATGCTACCGAAGTGTCCAATCCATAAGTCGTTGATTAAAAATAGTTCAAATCAATAGAAATTATTTTTTCTATGTAATAGAAGATTGGGATACATAAATGTTCGTGCAGCGCTGGGCAAATGAGCTTGTAATTCTATCAATTTGTGGTGTCCCAAAATTAAAATATATACTATCAAATACTATTTCAGCAATATTATTTCTACATATTTTACAGTGTTTTTCTATATATATATACTAGCAGCGTTCACCCCGCTTCGCTGCGGTCACCCCGGAACGCAATAAACTTTGTTACTTAGATAATTTTTACTTTTTCGCTTTCAAGTGATATGATAAAAACCATAGAAGATTGCAGTAAATGTTAACATTATATCGCCTGTCATTTATGTTAACCCGCCGAGTGACACGGTCATGCGGGTTGCATATAAATACGTTTATTTTTACCTATGATGAACTAACAAAGGATTTGTACGTTATGGACACTTGAATGGTCAATTATCTCAAGACACTGGTAATTAAAAATTAAAGTGATATGATAAAAACCATCTAGGGTCCAAATCCTAATAACCCCCCAAAAATGAAAGAAATTGGTTCAGCCGTATTAGCGTGATGAGGGAACAAAGGATTTGTGCGTTCTCTTTTATATATAAGACTAGCAGCGTTCACCCCGCTTCGCTGCGGTCACCCCGGAACGCAATAAACTTTGTTACTTAGATAATTTTTACTTTTTCGCTTTCAAGTGATATGATAAAAACCATAGAAGATTGCAGTAAATGTTAACATTATATCGCCTGTCATTTATGTTAACCCGCCCCGCTTCGCTGCGGTCACCCCGGAACGCAATAAACTTTGTTACTTAGATAATTTTTACTTTTTCGCTTTCAAGTGATATGATAAAAACCATAGTAGATTGCAGTAAATGTTAACATTATATCGCCTGTCATTTATGTTAACCCGCCGAGTGACACGGTCATGCGGGTTGCATATAAATACGTTTATTTTTACCTATGATGAACTAACAAAGAATTTGTACGTTATGGACACTTGAATGGTCAATTATCTCAAGACACTGGTAATTAAAAATTAAAGTGATATGATAAAAACCATCTAGGGTCCAAATCCTAATAACCCCCCAAAAATGAAAGAAATTGGTTCAGCCGTATTAGCGTGATGAGGGAACAAAGGATTTGTGCGTTCTCTTTTATATATAAGACTAGCAGCGTTCACCCCGCTTCGCTGCGGTCACCCCGGAACGCAATAAACTTTGTTACTTAGATAATTTTTACTTTTTCGCTTTCAAGTGATATGATAAAAACCATAGAAGATTGCAGTAAATGTTAACATTATATCGCCTGTCATTTATGTTAACCCGCCCCGCTTCGCTGCGGTCACCCCGGAACGCAATAAACTTTGTTACTTAGATAATTTTTACTTTTTCGCTTTCAAGTGATATGATAAAAACCATAGTAGATTGCAGTAAATGTTAACATTATATCGCCTGTCATTTATGTTAACCCGCCGAGTGACACGGTCATGCGGGTTGCATATAAATACGTTTATTTTTACCTATGATGAACTAACAAAGGATTTGTACGTTATGGACACTTGAATGGTCAATTATCTCAAGACACTGGTAATTAAAAATTAAAGTGATATGATAAAAACCATCTAGGGTCCAAATCCTAATAACCCCCCAAAAATGAAAGAAATTGGTTCAGCCGTATTAGCGTGATGAGGGAACAAAGGATTTGTGCGTTCTCTTTTATATATAAGATATATATATATATATATATATATATATATATATATATATATATATATATATATATATATATATATATATATATATATTTATATATATATATATATTTATTTATTTTGACTTATTTTATATGTCGAGGTTAAGGCTATATGTAGATATATATATATTGTTATATAAAAATTCGTAACTCAGACTTTAGTAATAATACCGTAATGTATTATTACTAAAGCAACAGAGAATTCGTGATGTGATATTTGATAAATATACCGTATTTTATATATTTTACAATTATCTTAATACTTTTATGGGCGTAATTCCTTGAATAGTCCTTTGAATTCAAGGACTAGAGCAGTGCTTTAAAGAGATTTGAGTCAATAGTTGGAACGATTAAAACGAACGAATAAACCCGAAATACTATAATAATAATAATAATAATAATAATAATAATAATAATAATAATAATAATAATAATAATAATAATAATAATGCCTACAGATCAGCCTTGGGGGCAGTAGTTGAGTGTTGGCTTGAGATTCTGGGATAGATCTCAACGGCCGACTAACCTGACAGGACTTTATCCTGGTAGTAGTAGGCCCCCCCGTATATCGAGCCGAGTCAGCAAAAATTTTCTCGATTCTGATTGGCTGAGAGAGGTCACGTGACGTTAGGCCCCGCCCACGCGGGAAATTCAAATTTTCAGGTCACGTGGTATGACGTCATGAGTCACCCTGCGGGGAAATCCCTCACTAATTTGTTCCCTTTTACGGGTAAGATGTGTGTTTCTGATTGGTTGATAGCTGTCACGTGATTTTAGACCCTGCGATATTTGAAATTCGTTCCCTTTTACGGGTAAGATGAATCCTGTACCTTGAATTTGATTGGTTGATAGCGGTCACATGATCTTAGACCCTGGGTTTTGAAATTTGGGTATCCTCTTTGATGAGTACTTTGGTACTACGATACATGATCTTAGACCCGCTACACGCTGAACAGGTCACATGGTATGACGTCATGTTTTACCCTTGCGGGGAAATCCATTACTAATTCGTTTCCTTTTACGGGTAAGATGAGTGCTTTGGTACCTTGATTCTGATTGGATGATAGAGATCACGTGATTTTAGGTCCTAGGATTTTTGAAATTAGGGTGTCCTTTCTGATGTATACTTTGGTATCTCGATTCTGATTGGTTGATAGAGGTCACGTGATCTTAAGCCCTGGGATTTTTAAAATTCGTTCCCTTTTTATGGGTAAGATGAGTCCTTTGGTACCTCGATGCTGATTGGCCGACAGAGGTCACATGATCTTAGACCCGCCACACACCCCATGAGTGAAATATAGAGCGATATGTCGGTGATCCTGTATTTTAGAATTTTGTTCCCTTTTATGGTTATCCTTAAAGTTCCCATGGAGGGCTCAACCTCCTCCTTAAATAACCCTTTTTTTTTTGGTATCATGATATTGTACAGAAGTTTA
Organism: Thermobia domestica; assembly: GCF_964235325.1. Taxonomy (NCBI): domain Eukaryota; kingdom Metazoa; phylum Arthropoda; class Insecta; order Zygentoma; family Lepismatidae; genus Thermobia; species Thermobia domestica. The sequence goes on from NC_137454.1 coordinate 82,974,030, forward strand.
CCTTAAATATTATCGTTCTCTTTGACAGATAAGATGATTCTTACCTTGATGGAGATCCTGTCCTTGAATTAGTAGCCTATGTCTCTGGAAGTAACAATGGTGAAAGAGAGGTGTCGCTTGTAGATTTCTTATAACACATTGTTGTGAGTTTAAGCGATTTATTGCTCAGTAAGCGCTTCATTAATGGAAACAGCGTTGCCAGATTTTTTTCTACCTAAACTGCTCCGATTCTTTTCGAAACGGTTCCGCAGAGTACAAGAAATTTTAAACTAAAAAATTTTTCGAACTAAAAAAATTTTGTAACTAAAAAAAATTTTAAACAAAAAAATTTTGAAACAAAAAGTTTTCAAACAAAAAATTTTCGAACCCAAAAAAAATTTCGAACTAAAAAAATTTTGAAACAAAAAAAGTTTCAAACAAAAAATTTTCGAACCCAAAAAAAATTTCGAACTAAAAAAATTGAAACAAAATTTTGTCGAACTAAAACATTTTTAAAAACAAAAGTTTCGAACTAAAGATGTAAATCACATCTAAAAATTTTCAAATCAAACTTTTTATCGAACTAAACTTTTAAAATTTTCGAACTAGAAATTTAAACCAAGTTTAAGAAAAAATCCTAAGAAATGTTTTTTTCAGGAATCGAACTCAGGTCTTTCAAACCAAAGATGTGTATGCTAACCGCTTAAATGAATTCGGTTTTAATCGATCTTGGTGGGTTTCGAACCATGGTCCTTGAAAAGGATACACATATACTTTAAGAAAATAAATCTGACAGTGTAACGCTTCTCAAATCAAACTTTTTATCGAACTAAACTTTTAAAATTTTCGAACTAGAAATTGAAACCAAGTTTAAGAAAAAATCCTAAGAAATGTTTCTCCAGGAATCGAACTCAGGTCTTTCAAACCAAAGATGTGTATGCTAACCGCTTAAATGAATTCGGTTTTAATCGATCTTGGTGGGTTTCGAACCATGGTCCTTGAAAAGGATACACATATACTTTAAGAAAATAAATCTGACAGTGTAACGCTTCTCAAATCAAACTTTTTATCGAACTAAACTTTTAAAATTTTCGAACTAGAAATTGAAACCAAGTTTAAGAAAAAATCCTAAGAAATGTTTCTCCAGGAATCGAACTCAGGTCTTTCAAACCAAAGATGTGTATGCTAACCGCTTAAATGAATTCGGTTTTAATCGATCTTGGTGGGTTTCGAACCATGGTCCTTGAAAAGGATACACATATACTTTAAGAAAATAAATCTGACAGTGTAACACTTCTCAAATCAAACTTTTTTATCGAACTAAACTTTTAAAATTTTCGAACTAGAAATTGAAACCAAGTTTTAGAAAAATCCTAAGAAATGTTTCTCCAGGAATCGAACTCAGGTCTTTCAAACCAAAGACGTGTATCCTAACCGCTTAGCTATGAATGAATTCGGATTTAATCATGCTTGGTGGGTTTCGAACCATGGTCCTTGAAAAGGATACACATACACTTTAAGAAAATAAATCTGACAGTGTAACGTGGATTAAAATAAAATGCTGATAGACTTCTTTGTGTGACGACATAGAAGCACATATGATTGAAAAAATGCAAACGTCAGCGAATCGCATTACTTTTGTTTTACTACGAACGTGTCAGCATGATTCATGGAAAAAAAAGCAAACATTGACATTCTCGTATGGAATATGAGGAAAATGAAATGTCGTCACAGTTACGACAAGTAGTGACATGATCCTGACAGAAAGCATTTGGGATCAGAACTGTGATACTAGATGTTGTAACTATTGAGAAACTTGAATGACGTCACGATCGATTGTTACACATCGTTTTCGTTCGTGATTCATGACAAAAGCAGCGAGCGTTTTGATTGGTTCGTTGTGATGTCATTTTATAAATTTCCTCGTTTCTGATTGGCTGACGGTGACATCGTTTTCACAACGACCTAAATAAAAATCTAAATTTCATTTTTCAAATCCTACATCGCTCTCAACTATCGTGTGAAGAAGATCTGCTTTTTTAGAAGTGTCTTCATTTAAGAAGCTTTACTACACCGACTTTGTGTTCATTGAATTTGAGGTAAGTTCAGTGAGTCACCCAAGATTCCAAAATCATTTTTATTTTATATTTGTGGGGTGGATCACTCATACACTGTTTTACTTTTAGTACGAAATATTTAGACTATGAAGAAATTAGTGGAATGGGAAAGTGGGAGTACGAATCAGGAACCCCACACATTAGAAGTAAGCACGATAAATGATATGGTTTAGCGTCCCTTCAGCGAGCACCCGTCGGGAATTGAACCATGGCCAGAAAAATGTGTGCGCTTAGTTTTGAAAAGAATGCATTACAAAATTTCAGAAACTATGTCAGAATAATATGGTTCGATTCCCTTTAAAAGCATTAGCGGCCCCTTCAGCTTAACGTGATATTCGAGCAACCGCCCGAGATTGAACCAGGGCCAGAGGCGTGTACGTCAATCATTTAGCTTAGTTTTGAAAAGAATGTATGATAACGCATGAGAATATTAAATTTCAGAAAAGGTTTGACAGCGATCCGATGTGGGAAAGCAAACCCACCGAGGCTTGAACCAGGGACTTCCATATCCGAAGCATGTACGCTAACCGCTTAGCCACGAGTGTATGAATATGTGATTAAAAAGATTTACGCTATACAGATTTTGTTTTGACAATTACGTATGTGTAACGTTAATGTTCGGTGAATCTCTTCAACTTGCAAACGCATCATTTAAAGGTCGTTGTGAGTAGAAAAAAAAATGCTTACGCGTACTTTCTAACATCTCAGTACTGTTGAAACATTTAATCATTTCATGCATTCTTTTTATCACTATAGAATCGTAGGTCAGTTACATGCTGATGTAATGCTCTCGAGTTTGACGACAATAAAACACTCATTTCAGTAACATAATTATTTAAAAAAACTTTGATTTCTAGTACATGTGCTTTCATAATGAGATTCTGAACGTCACCGCCAGGAATCAAACTCAGGACCTTTACATGAATTGCTTAGTTAATTATTTATCATGAATGTTATGATTTCCCGAACTAAGCGGTTAGCATACGCGCCTTTGGCGTGGGAGACCAGGGTTCGATTCCCGGCGGGGAGCTCATGTGGTTCGGATTCCACGTTAATCAGTAGGTCCACGTCTCATATAGCCTCGCTGCTGAAAGGGACGCTAAACTAAAAAATCAAAAAATCAACTCAAATTCACGCTGCTCAATTCCTTTTTTTCCCATTACATATTTGTTTTACCGTACCTGTTTGTTTGTTTTCATTTTTTAATCATGGTCCAATCGGTTTTACTGTTCGCAATGAAATCACTCGTCATTATAGACGATTTATGTACGTTTATGTATTATGAGGTGTGCACGTCAACCATTTAGCTTAGTTTTGAAAAGAATGTATGATAACGCGTGAGAATATTAAATTTCAGAATAGGCTTGACATGCCCCGACGTGGAAAAGCAAACCCACCGAGGCTTGAACCAGGGCCTTCCACGTCCGAACCATGTACGCTAACCGCATAGTCACAATAATAATAATAAAAAAATACACTATACAGATTTTGTTTCGACAATTACGTATGTGTATTGTCAGAAATGTTTTGAATGTAATCCTGGATTAATGTGTGTAACTTTGAGATGTTGATGTTGATCTCTGACGTAGAAAGCGTGAAAATGTACGTTTAGTTTTCTTTTTTTCTCTCTCTCTCTCTCTTTCAATCTTTCTCTGTATGCATCACATTTAACTTGCAAACGCATCATTTAAAGGTCGTTGTGAGTGGGGAAAATGCTGACGCGTACTTTATCACATCTCAGTACTGATGAAACATTCATTCATTTCATGCATTCTTTTTATCACTATAGAATCGTAGGTCAGTTACATACAGATGTAGTGCTCTCGAGTTTGACGACAATAAAACACTCATTTCAGTAACATAATTATTTAAAAAAAACTTTGATTTCTAGTACACGTGCTTTCATAATGAGATTTTGAACGTCACCGCCAGGGAATCAAACTCAGGACCTTTACATGAATTGTTTAGTTAAGAATTTATCATGAACGTTATGATTTCCTGTTTATCAGGTGATTAAGATTTTTCTTTCTTCTTTTCTTTTGTAGTAAATTCACGCTGCATAATTCCTTTTTTTCCCCACATTACATATTTGTTTTACCGTACCTGTTTGTTTGTTTTCTCCTTTTATTAACATGGCCGAATCGGGTTTTACTGTTCGCAATGAAATCACTCGCCATTATAGACGATTTAACATTGAGGGCAGAATGCTCGAAATTCAATTCAACGCACCACCCGTAGGAACCGATATCATACAGTATGTACATAATAGTTTCCAAGCAATGCTGGACCATTTGTTAGCCAATGTCGACGATGAGGCGATGGTTGGTTTATCAGTAATATCGCCACGGAACACGAATAAACCGTTTTGGGTGAGTTTTCGCCAAGCACGAAACTTGACACTGGAAACGATGTGGACCTCCTTTGAAAGAGTGTTACAAAGTAACAATGCATTTCTCCTGCACGAGCCATTCACCGTTCATTTTCATCGTGTCGATATTCCACGTGGCTATGGTGGTTTGCGGCAAGGAGTACTTCAAAATGAAGAATTATTACGTTGCAAGCGAGGGATTGTACGTGTAAAAAATCAAGATTCAAGGTGTTTGGCGTACGCCCTTGTTATTGCTATTGGCCTGAAAAAATACAAGAATGTAGATATGAAACGACATAAGCAGTATCAAGATCAAACAAAATGTGTTGTGGACGATGAAGTGGATGCATTATGTGCAAATGCAGGAGTGAATTTGGATCATGGTGCCAGTGTAAATGAAATTCGACAATTCCAGGCATACCTCAAAGAATATAAAATTACTGTGTATACTAGTTTCACAGGCCGTGACATCATGTACGAGGGACCGAATGACGAAAATCGCACTCCCATAAATTTGATTTGTTTGGCTGGCCATTTTGACATCATCCAATCTTTAACTGCTTGTTTTGCAACCAAGTTCTACTGTGAAGCGTGCCATAAAAAGTATAGTAAACGCAATGAGCATGTGAAAAATTGTCCTGTAACGTGCTCCAAATGTCTACAGAGACCTCTATGCGACAAGAACCAAACGCTGATATTATGCAACGACTGCAATCGTCAATTTTATGGGGAACAATGTTTTAACAATCATCGTAATATTGTATATCATCGTGGGGAACCTATATGCAAAATGGTGAAGCAATGTACTAGATGTTACAGAGTATATTCCTTTGTACGAAGTGGACAACGACTTCATGATTGCAATGAGATCTTTTGCAATGTTTGTAAGAAGATTGTTCCAGGATCCCATCAATGTTTTATGCTTCCTGATCGACAATGTTTGAAACCTGGTGTTCCTTCACTCATGCACGCAAAGAAAGCCTTGTTGATATTCTATGATATAGAATCTATGCAGGACACGAATATTGGCGATAATACGTATGTACACATTCCAAATTTATTGGTTGCAGAACAAGTATGTTATGCATGTGTTGAAAACAATAATATCCAGCAGTCTTGCAGTACGTGTGGTCAGCGCCAGCATATTTTCCAAGGAGAGGATCCAGTTTATAATTTTCTCCAGTACTTGCGGGAACGTCGTCCCAATATAAATAGGATTTTCTGCGTCGCGCACAACGCTAAGGGCTACGATGGACATTTTATTTTAAAGGCTATGGTCGAACAATGTCAATGGAGACCTGACGTCATATTAAATGGGACCAAGATACTGAGTTTAACGTTGAATAATCTGACGTTCATTGACTCATTGAACTTCCTACCTATGGCATTAAGTAAATTGTCAAAAGCGTTCAATTTACCCGCAACCAAAGGCTACTTCCCGCATTTCTTCAACACCAAGGAGAATCAATCGTATATTGGACCACTTCCAGAAACGAAGTATTATGGTGCAGATGAAATGGCCGTCGAAGACAGAAACAAGTTCATGCAGTGGTACAACGATCATCGTAATGACACGTTTGATTTTCAGAAAGAAATTCTCAAGTATTGTATTCAAGATGTCAATGTACTGCGACAAGCATGCGTTTCGTTTATGACGTCATTTGAAACAGAAACCAAAGTGAATCCCTTCTTGGAGACGATCACGATTGCCAGTGCTTCCAATTTAGTATTCCGCCGGAATTTCCTTAAACCCAACACCATTGGAATTCTACCGGCACATGGATATCGATGGAGAAGTACCCAATCGATCGCTGCAATGCAATGGCTGGCCTACATTGAAAAAACCGAAGAAAAACAAATCTTACATGCGGCCCGACAAAAAGAAGTGTTTATTGCGGGATTCCATGTTGATGGTTACTACCAAGATCCTGAGACGTTAGAGGAGCACGTCTACGAGCATGCCGGCTGTTTTTACCACGGGTGTAAAGTATGTTTTACTACAGGCCGTAATCAGCCCATCTACAGCAATCCAGAAGACACCATGGAATTCCGTTATGAACGAACGCAACGCAAAAATGCAAGACTGCGTGAATTGGGGTACATTGTACATGAAATGTGGGAGTGCGAATTTAATCAGTTCTTAAAACAAAATCCTGCAATGGCGACGTATCTGAAGAATCACCCGTACATGAACCGCAGACCATTAAATCCAAGAGATAGCTTTTTTGGAGGAAGGACCAATTGCGTAAAATTGTACCACCAAGTCGACGAAAAAGCGGGGGAAGTAATAAAATATTTCGATATTGTCTCACTTTATCCTTATGTAAATAAGTGTGCTAAATACCCTGTAGGCCATCCACGAATTTATCTACAGGGTGATGAAAACATACCACCAATAAATAAAGTCAATGGTCTAATCAAAATGACGATATTACCAAGTCGCCATCTTTATCATGGTCTCCTGCCTTACCGATGTAACAAGAAACTACTCTTTCCACTGTGTGCTGCGTGTGCGGAAGAAATGAACCCAGACCCTACAGCAACGTGTACGCACAACGACCAGGAGCGGTGCCTCACTGGAACTTGGGTATCATATGAAATCCAGAAAGCAATAGAATTAGGATATCAACCAGTGGAAATTTTTGAAATTTGGGATTATGACATTGAACAATATGATCCCATCACGAAAACAGGTGGCTTGTTCACGGAATATATCAATACATTTTTAAAATCAAAAATGGAAGCGTCTGGCTGGCCTAGTTCCTGTGTGACCGAAGAAGACAAATCAAAATTCATACAAACCGTCCTAGAGCGTGAAGGTATTGCATTGGATCGGTCCAAAATTGAAAATAATCCTACACGAAGAAGCTTATCTAAGCTTTGTCTTAATGCTCTATGGGGAAAGCTTTGCCAAAGATCAAACTTTAGCCAGACCACAATTATTGATCGGCCGGAAGAATTTTATGAAAAACTCACTTCCCCCGACATTAAACTCCATCAAATTGTACCCATCAATGATACGATGTTGTATGCGTTCTGGGAGTACAATGAACATGTGCCTGTTCAAAACCGAAACACCAATGTCGTGTTAGGTGCATTTACAACATGTCAGGCACGTCTGGAACTGTACAAGTACCTGGAAATGTTGCAGGAACGTGTTTTATATTTCGACACGGATTCTGTAATATTTACGGAGAAGCCCGGGGAGCCAACCATTGAACCTTCAACGTACTTGGGATGCTTATCGAATGAGATGGAGTCTTACGGACCACGAGCATACATCAAGACATTTGTCAGTGGAGGACCAAAAAATTACAGCCTAGAAATATACAATCCGGATACCAACGTCACCAGTTACATATGTAAAATTAGAGGATTTACATTAAATTACAATGCAGGACAACAATTAAATTTCAATACGCTAAAAGAAATGATTACAAATCAATGCCGTGGACAAGTCACCATCACTATCCCCCATAAGATATGCAGGACCAAAGACCATACCATCGTCACACGAAAGGAAGAAAAAATGTACAGTATCCAGTACACAAAACGTCGATTTAAAGAAATCAATTCTTATGATACGGTTCCATACGGGTACGTTAAAAAACAGAAGATGGAACTGGAAAAAGAAGATGAAGAAGAAAAAACTGTAAATACCCAATAAGGCCACCATTTCTTTTTTCCTTTTCCTTTTTTCCACTCCTTAACCACAAAACCAACACCAAGAAGAAAATGAAGTACCCACAAGAGTTTATAAACCATCAACACAACCATCAGTGGAAGAAAATGCAGTCATCTCGTACCGAAGGAGGAACCTTGACCATAAAGGAGCAACACCAAGAAAAATGCAGTACCCAGAAGAGTTCATAAACATCCATCGGTGAAAAAAAATGCAGTGATCCTGTACCCGAGGAGGAAGATGAGCCTAAACAGATCCATCATTTACGAGTAAGTTTTATTTCTCTCTTATCAATATTGACTCATTTTTATTGTTTCAGAAAAAAAGAAATTCTTAAAGTAATCCGTCGTTTCTTCTTTTTCTTTACAGGATACGTCTACAACATTCGAAGATGATGACGCGTCCAACATATTCATTAAACTAGATCCTGTATTTATTATGTTAATAAACATGTATAGGAAGAGCACATACTTTTCGTTAAAATACAACAAGTTGAAAAAAAAATATGTTTTATTATTTCTTGAAACCCTGAACACTTATTTTCAAATCATGGTAATCTTGAAAATTTAAGGTGAAAAATATATTCAAGATTTGGTTTACATGATTTTGTTCGAAAAAATAATTAAAGAATTTTTTAGTGTCCAAAATTTGATTTTTAATTTAGTTCGAAAAAATTTTTAATTTGAAAATTTTCAAATGTGGTTTACATCTTTAGTTCGAAACTTGTTTTTAAAATTGGTTCGAAATTTTTTTAAAATTTTTAGTTCGAAAAATTTTGATTTGAAAATTTAGTTCGAAAGTTTTTAGTTTAAAATATTTTTCGAAAAATTTTTAATTTTTTAGTTCGAATTTTTTTTTGGGTTCGAAAATTTTTTGATTTGAAAATTTAGTTCGAAAGTTTTTAGTTTAAATTTTTTTTAAATTTTTGTTTCAAATTTTTTAGTTCGAAAATTTTTTGTTTGAAAATTTTTGTTTAAAATTTTTTAGTTCGAAAAATTTTTTAGTTTAAAATTTCTTGTACTCTGCGGAACCGTTTCGAAAAGAATCGGAGCAGTTTAGGTAGAAAAAAATCTGGCAACGCTGTTTCCATTAATGAAGCGCTTACTGAGCAATAAATCGCTTAAACTCACAACAATGTGTTATAAGAAATCTACAAGCGACACCTCTCTTTCACCATTGTTACTTCCAGAGACATAGGCTACTAATTCAAGGACAGGATCTCCATCAAGGTAAGAATCATCTTATCTGTCAAAGAGAACGATAATATTTAAGGTAAACTTCTGTACAATATCATGATACCAAAAAAAAAAGGGTTATTTAAGGAGGAGGTTGAGCCCTCCATGGGAACTTTAAGGATAACCATAAAAGGGAACAAAATTCTAAAATCCAGGATCACCGACATATCGCTCTATATTTCACTCATGGGGTGTGTGGCGGGTCTAAGATCATGTGACCTCTGTCGACCAATCAGCATCGAGGTACCAAAGGACTCATCTTACCCATAAAAAGGGAACGAATTTTAAAAATCCCAGGGCTTAAGATCACGTGACCTCTATCAACCAATCAGAATCGAGATACCAAAGTATACATCAGAAAGGACACCCTAATTTCAAAAATCCTAGGACCTAAAATCACGTGATCTCTATCATCCAATCAGAATCAAGGTACCAAAGCACTCATCTTACCCGTAAAAGGAAACGAATTAGTAATGGATTTCCCCGCAAGGGTAAAACATGACGTCATACCATGTGACCTGTTCAGCGTGTAGCGGGTCTAAGATCATGTATCGTAGTACCAAAGTACTCATCAAAGAGGATACCCAAATTTCAAAACCCAGGGTCTAAGATCATGTGACCGCTATCAACCAATCAAATTCAAGGTACAGGATTCATCTTACCCGTAAAAGGTAACGAATTTCAAATATCGCAGGGTCTAAAATCACGTGACAGCTATCAACCAATCAGAAACACACATCTTACCCGTAAAAGGGAACAAATTAGTGAATTCAAGGTACAGGATTCATCTTACCCGTAAAAGGGAACGAATTTCAAATATCGCAGGGTCTAAAATCACGTGACAGCTATCAACCAATCAGAAACACACATCTTACCCGTAAAAGGGAACAAATTAGTGAGGGATTTCCCCGCAGGGTGACTCATGACGTCATACCACGTGACCTGAAAATTTGAATTTCCCGCGTGGGCGGGGCCTAACGTCACGTGACCTCTCTCAGCCAATCAGAATCGAGAAAATTTTTGCTGACTCGGCTCGATATACGGGGGGGCCTACTACTCTGGTTTTCGCAGTCACGACATGTTAATACCGGGATGGTATTTAAAATATCCAAACCTGGCCGTTATTTTGCCCAAGTCTATCAATTGTGGAAACAGTATAGAAAAATCTCTTTCAAGATACCACTTCTCTAAAAAATGGATGAACCCATGTGACTGACGTTTTTTCTGCCTGTGTCCAGACCCCGTAGCCAGCCCAAAAATGTAGGGCGGGGCGATAGAAATTAGGGGACCGATCCAACCATATGATAGTTCATTACCATATTATAATTCATTTGCAAGCCTACTGTGAAAATTTAGTGGGCCGTAAAAATTTCGAATGGCTCGGTTCCCCATGTCCCCGTGGATACGGGCCTGGCTGTGTGTTAACAAGGCACCTTTTGTGTCTGTCCATTGCAACCACCCGAGGAGAGTCACAAGATTTTGTTTCTTCAGATGCACAGCAACCCTGTTCGCATATTTTTCATCCGCAGTTAAACGCCTCACGCGGCAGTCTGCCGCAAGCGGCGACGGCATCCACGGCCTCGATGTGAAAGAAGCGTAAGAGAGAAGTGAACGAAGACACAACCAAAAATGAATGTAGTAAGAGAAAAACCGGAGTTTTTTTCTCTCAACTAACTAGCAACTCTTAAAGAAGATTGCATCAATCTGAATGAGACTTAGATCTATGGTCTAGGTGAAAACTCGGAGTATAAACATACTCATTTTTTAAATCAAAAAGGAACTCCAAAATCTCTGTTAAATGCACAACAAAATTCCTAAGGATAGCAACTCTGTTGAGATGTTGAGGGAATTGAAGGAAAATATATGAAGGAGCAGATCGCCTACTGACCCCTATCGCCTGCGTGGTTGGAGGTAGTGTTCTAACTTGTCAACCTATAGTAATAAAATAGGAATAATTTTGTCGATTTAAACCACTTCTTTCTTCGTGTTCTACATGTATGTACAAAATTGAATGTAGCGCTCATGTCAATCAATGCCAAAGGGAATTATCACTGTAAGCTTGATTATACTTGCACGAGAAGGTTAACCATATTTGCTTAAAAAACTGGGACATATATTGCATGAAGTCACTGCAGTTCAATCGAAACTCGGTAACATGGCCTCAAATTTATGGACAGCTAATTAATTCTCCAGAAATCAACAGCCAGAAAGTCTATCTATACACGAGATTTTAGATGAGATCGCTATTCAGGTTAGATCTCGTTTAGTTCGTATCTCAAGTTAAGTTAATTCCGATTTCGTACTACTGCATAAAATCGAATGTAAGTTTGGCAGCCAGCTTGAAAATATCAAGAAAACGCGACAACAGGAAGCTACGGAGAGCGCACTAGGAAACAATATTTTAACTTACAGCATTTGAAATTATGCTCGAAAATTTAAGGGAACCAACAGGAAATAGGAGGCTAAGAGATCCTAGCTCTCCTAGTTACTGATGATGTGAGATTTCGGATGACAGCTCAGTTAAGGTTTTGTCCGCCTACACGGCTTTTAGTTGGACGATGTGTGGTCAGCACATCGGCTGCCATCACTACTATTTCTGAGGTTTCAGACCGACATTCCTTCATCTTGGTTCAAGTATCTCCCTAACTGATCCACAATACTGCGTCAGTACTAAAAGTTATGTACAGTTTTGTTCAAAAATATTGGCCACCACCTTAGTTTAGATGGCCACATTCTGCTAAATTATACCGTTATCGGGAACCAAATGCTGCACCAGGTACGCTAATTACTTGGTTACCCAAAATAATGTTTTTACTAGGACTCATCACCACATGTCACTCTTACTTCATCACGGTTACTATACGAATATTAAACAGCTAGAAAGCTATTGGCTAAATAACATGTTAGAATGATGTAAACTTGAGAATGAGCTGAAGCGCCACTCCCATGAAAGGAGCAAGAAGTAAGATAGAACTGGTAATGTCCTTCACTTGACTGAAGACGAAGATCCGTAACATGAAAGAAGGATAATGCGCTGTAAGTGTCAAGAAGCTAAATGGCTTTCTAAGTCAGAAGAAAAGAAAAGTAATTGGACTTAATTAGATAGGAGTTCGTGTTGATCGAATAAGATTCGTGATGGTGACCAGTGCGTCACACTTGATCAATAAGCATTTGTCACCCTGATTTTTTTGAAAATACAAAGTTAATGTAGTTTTTATGGAACAAATCAGAAGCTCTTCTTGCACATGTTGAGTGAACCGCTTTATAATGATGACCGAGAATATAAAGGAGAATGCATTTCAAATTTCGATAAGTAGGCTGCTTCTTAGAAATATGCTTTTTAAAAACCACCATTTGAGAATGCACATTGCCAGAACGAACTTAAAAAAGAACGCAGAGATGGAGCGGGAAGGATAACTGTGGTTGTTCCTACATGTAAAAGTAAATCTTTTTATCCACACCTTCTTCTGTTTCTCGCAAAAAATCGCAAAATATCATCTCTCTATGATTTACGGTTCCCGAGATGTGGCTTCTTAAATCTTTCGAAATTCGGACTTGTTTGGCCAACTGTGGTGGACAAACACCGTGTGCGTGGGTTTTCTCGGGGTTCTCCCGTTTCCTTCCACTTTCTTCATTCCACCATTTCATTCATTTCTCATAATCACCATCTCCTTTAGCTTAACCGGCATAACCGTGGGACGTAAAACTTAAAAGAGATTGTTTGGCCAACATCTGGGGAATGGTGGCCAGCTGGCCAGTCGCCACCGGTTACTATTTGGTGACAAAAAGTTCACCATCCTCTTAGGTATTGATCAACATCAATATGATCTCTTTATGACTTACGGTTCCCGAGATATGGCTCCTTAAATCTCATGAAATCAGAACTATTTTTTTGTCCAATATCTCGGGAATGGTAAGAGTGACGCGAAAAATCCCATAACTTTCGCAGAGTTTCTGATACTCTATCGAATGGAGGGCTCAAAATTGAAAAAATCACAAATAACAGACAGACATAGAGAATTCAGTAAACGAACTTTTTAAGTTTGTTGAAAAAGTGCATTAAAAAAGAGTGCATTCATTTCCATATAAGAAAATGTGTTAATACTTTCACAGATACCGACCTTCAAAATATCGCCCCTTTGTAAGCAACTGGCATGCCGCTGGTCTAATCAGTGAAAACATGGAAGTGAAACCTATAGGAAAAGTTAGTGCAAAAATGTACCTTTAACTCTCCTTTCCCTCTTATAAAAATATCTGTTCACTCTTTCGAAGATATCGACTTTATGAGATTCATATGGAAAGGAAATTTGATGTGGAATGAACGCACACTTTTTATATTATAATATAAGAATTTTTTATGTGTGTTATTGGATGGAGTTAGGAAAAGAGAGGTTGTGAGAGCAGATAAAACTCATCTTTCCCGATGGAATGCACAAGTTTGTGGACTTCTGAAAAAAGTATATCGAGATATAAGGATACTATGTAGAAACATAATAATGCTTTTATCCAATAACTACTGTTTTAATACATTAACTTTTATTTTTTTAAAGTAATAATAATAATAATACACACTAATAATGGTAGAAATAATAGTAGTAGTTGGGAAAAACATTGTTTAAAATAAAGAAGAGAAACATGAGATCTGTATCAGTGGCGTCATTTAGGCCTTCAGGGTGCAACTGCACATGGGTTTGAGGTATGCATACAATTTAATCAATAATATAATAATATAGTAATCATGGGCGGCGATTAGGGGGGCAAAGGGGGGCAGTTGCCCCCGCACTTTTTTTAAGTAACCAATTAATGTATATAGTTTCATTTGGAAATGTAACGATTTTGTATGTGTTACTGATTAATAGGAAAAAATGCTGCCATATAATATTTGCTGTTGCGTGAATACGTATTGGTTGTCTTCCCGTGGAGTAAAGAAAGCTACAGTAATTGCGTTTTAATCGCCACAGAAAATAACCCGAAAAAATAACCTATTGGAGCACAATTTCAGCATACTTTCATTTCTTCTTACAAGGGCTCGATATGTTAGTGAGCCGCTTTGAAGCTAATCGAAAGAACATTATGCAAAAAAGTAGGGCCTATTTCACAAGTTATTCTTTAATTGCACAAAAATTGACAGTTCCTAAAATGTCTTTTCTTCTTTCTAAAGTAAGGAATATCGATTAAAAAGAGCGTGATAAGAAACAACTTCTACCTTTTCCATTGTTTTGTAGTGTAATATACGAGTGAAGTGTTGTGTTTAAGGATGTACGAGTGTATATACAATAAAATTTAGTAAATTGAACATAATTCTAGGTTTTAAGTTTATTTTGTATAACTGAAGTGTGGATTGTAAGTATTGTTGTGTTTTGATGTGTTCCAAGAAAGTGAAATCTGCACCTAATGGCAACGAACATATTTCAAGAAGTTGCAAAAGCAAATATTTCTTTAAATGTCGTAGCATATGCTTGTAGTATTTACTGTCTTTCATTTTCTAAGAGTAATAACATACATTTAATATCATGTTTGGAATTAAATATTAAGTTTTTCATTAATCCTCAGTTTCAATATAACTTTTGCAAAACAAGCATCATTATTCATTACTATGATTAATATTATCCTTTCTATTTATTTGTTTTGCAAATTTATTAAATAATCTGATCACACAATTTTCCAGACAGAATTTTAAGATGTTCATGAGCAAGGAATCAAATCTCTTCTTACACTTTCGTTGTTTAAGAGTACAAAGGGCTAGTATCTACTTGCGTTGTTCTTCTCAATTTACTTAATAAACTATTATATACGATATACGGTATTTTAACTGAAAATATAGTATCCTATTAGTTATACAACCTTTCGTCAAACAAAATGTTAGAAACAACCAGGAAAACTAACATTTATATACAAATATTCAGATCATGTCTTGCCCCCTCACTTTTAACGTCCAACCGCCGCCACTGATAGTAATGAAAAATGTGAAAATCTACTTATGATAGAAGTTCTCCCCCCTTCTGGCAAGCAGAATCTGAAAACAGACACTTGATCTCTTCTTCTTCTTTCTCACCTCAACCATAGGTTGGTGGGCAACATGGAAATTTTAAAATTTTTCTCTCGCTTTGGAGACCTGTTTTATACTTTGATAAGACCTCTTCTTCATAATTGCATCTAAATATTCTATTCTTGGTCTTCCTCTTTCTGGTTTTCCTTCTGCCTTTCCCTCTATCAGCACGTGATCCAATCGGAGTGCCGAATAAGATGGCCGAGCATGCTGTTTGTTCTTTTTCCTATTATCTTCATGATCTGTCGTCCTTCATTAGCTTTCTTTAGTACGTCTCCATTCCTTTTCCTTTCGGTTCATGATATGCACAGCATTCTGCGCCAACACCACATTTCAAATGCTTCCAGCTTGGATATTTAAGCTTTTCTCAATGTCCACGTCTTAATAAATCGTTTACGAACGTCCAGCGACACATTTTTTGATGTTAGTATTCCTCTTTTCCTATAGAATGCTTGTTTAGCCTACGCTATTCTGGAATTTACGTCTTTTTCACTCCTTCCGTCCGAGGATATTAGACTTCCTAAATAGGGGAACGTCTTAACGTCTTCGATTTTCTCTCCATCTAGCCATACGTTTGCCTCTTCCGGTCTTGCTCTTGTGCACTTTATCACTTTCGTTTTCTTCTTATGTATCTTCATTTTGCATGTTTTTTTTCCAGTTGGTCGTTCAAGTTTGAAAGTGCTTCCTGCAAATCCTCATCGTTCTCCGCTATCAATGCTATGTCGTCACCAAACCTTATTGTGCTGAAAACCTGACCATTTACTTTTACGCCTTTCTCATTTTTATCAAAGAATTCTTTCATAACCTCTTCTATATAGGCGTTGAACAGAAAAGGTGAAAGTTCACATCCTTGCCTCACTCCTTTACTTATTCTTGCTTCCTTCTGATCTCTTCCTATAGTAGGTGTCTGGTTCCTATAAAGTTGGTATATTATTCTTCTGCCTCTGTAATCCACTTTAACCCCTTCACATATGACTTTTTTCAGAATTTTTTTGCAATGCTGTAAACATTGCAGCCTATTCTGGCGCCTACTTAAACTAACAGATGCTCACAAAGCACAGGAAACCTGTAAGCTTCTGCCTTCTATTGACAGCAAGCGGGATACAGCCGCTCAAATATCGGAACGCGTGACTACGCGTCAAAATACGGAAGTGAAAAGTGAAAAGCAACGCGTCCAGCGCGTCAAAATATGGCAAGGGGTTAAGATTCTTCAACGCTCTGAACATGATATTCCAATCTACGTTATCAAAAGCTTTCTCCACATCTGCAAATGCTATCACAATTGGTTTGTTTGTGCTGTTCCATGATCAACCGTAGACTCAGTATTGCTTTCCTTGTTCCCCTTTTCCTCCTGAATGCAAACTGGCCCTTCCATAGCCGTTCTTCGATTTTCCCTTCTATTCGTTGTGCGATAATTTTGCACAGTATTTTTGATGCATGGAAAAGCAAACTTAACGTTCTGTATTCTTCGCATTTCCGTGCGCCTTTCTTCTTCGGGATAGTTACCAATCTGATTTGCTCGACGTCTCTTGGTATATTTACCGAGATGTACATTTCATTAATAAGATTAAATAGTTTCTTCTTTGTTGCTATTACGAGATTCTTAATCACTTCCGCTGGCATTTGATCTATTCCTGGGGTTTTACCATGTTGCATTTTCTGCAAAGCATTGTCAAATTCGCACTGTAAAATTGATGGTCCTAATTCCTAATTCATTGTTACTTTTCTATCTCTTCTTCGTTCACTCTGTCTCCTTTGTAGAGTTCTTCAATGTATTCCTTCCATCTTCTTGTTATCTGTTCTTCTTCTGTTGTTCCGTCCTTGTTTATGATAATGTCTGTGCGTTTCTTTTTCTCAGCGAACTGTTTCCTAACCTTTCTATATGCCGTTTCTGTATTGCCTTTGACTACATTTTCCTCAATTTCTTTGCATAAATTGTTTATCCAGTTTTCTCTGACCTACTTAACTTCTCTGTTGATGTGATTTCTGCACCTTCTGTATTCCTCTTCTTTGTTTGTTATCTTGAACTGTCTTTTTTGCTCCATCATTTCCAATATTTCTGCTGTTAACCAGGGTTTATATTGGGTTCTCGTTTCTCTTTCTATGTGCTCATCGGCAGCTTTTGTAATCCCTGCTTTCATGGCTTCCTACTTCGAGTCGAGGTCATTACCTGCTAAAACTACCTTAGACGTCTCTTTGTCTGTCGCATTTGCAAATTCCCTTTTCATGTTTTCATCACTTCTTAGCTTGATTGTGTTCCATGTTTGGTGCTACCACTCGTTTCTTCTTTAGTCGGAGTTCGTTCTAGAGTCTTAATATACAGGCCTCAAAAGCACAATATAAATTGTACATTTTTTAATATTAATATTTTAGTTTGAATCTATTATTATTAATCATTTTATAATTAAGAACTCTAGTTGATTTCTTTTGATAGTAGTGATGTAATATATCAACTACTGCTTTCAAGACTTTATTAGCGTTAGAAGAGAGATATGTATATAACCAAGAAAAATACTCGAACAAATTTCTGATCTTTTGTCATTAAATGAGACTTCTAATCTGCAGAACAGTAGAAAGTGCCAAAAAGAGCTTAGAGGCGGAAAAAATGTTAAGAAGTCAGAAAAGAAACATTGTGCTGGAGCGAAAATACGAATATTGAACCCTTTTTACCCATCCCATTCATCGTTATACAGGTTGTTAATGAACTAGACCGACAAACTCAAACAGGTGATTCCTCACATCAAAATAAGGAAAAAAGTTCATATTGTCAAAAGTGCACAGTTTCATAGCTAGAGCTGTCCAAAACCGTAGGAAATAAACTTTGGGGGCGAATATCTTCAAAATTATTAGCCATTGAGCTAAGATAGCATGTTATTGTCTTAGGCTTGCAATATCTTCTATCCAAAAATGCATGATTCGCAATCGCTCAATGGTGACGCAAAGGAGCCCCCCACTGGAAGTGGGGGTTGCCGGATATTCCTTTAAGGCAGATGGGTCCGATTCATGACAGATGGAACAACGTGCCAGCTAGTAACAAACAGTTGTTCATAGACCATTGATATTTTGAACAGAGTCAAAATGGTGAAGGATTTTTTGTATGTTGTGCGTGGTTGCATAGCCACAGCAGGTACTGAATGTAGTGGATAAAATCAAATTAAATAAAATCGTTACATATGCAGGTTCATGACCCAGAAACATGACATGTGTGCTAAAGGAGGAAGACATTAATAATACTTGATGAGTTTGGAAGAATTAGTGTATTGAGGATTTTCGAGAAAATGGGAGTCTCCTCGAAAAGAGAAACGAAAGAAAGTACAATTGATACAATGTTCCTCATCACAAATTCTCTTATCACTAAAGTGCCATATAGGTGCAAAATACCATGAATTACCATGTATCCCTTTCCCCCCTTCCATGTAGCGAACAACTGATTGTTGACAGCGAATGGGACTGATGACACATAAAAGCAACAATACTGGTTAAGAAATTCGTGTTAAGAAGGTAGATATCTCGAAAAGAGTTGGTAACTTATCCTCTCAGATTTGTTGTAAACAAATTAACATTCCACAGTGTTGGCTCTTAGGCTAAAGGAGGCTGATGATTAAAGAAAAATGAAAATATTTGAGGGAATGAGAATATGCTAGATAAAGAGAAAACCGCATGGACATACCTGAGCATGTCGGAGATCAACACGAAAAGTCCCTTGACTATGTGAGTGACGTGATAGATAGTAACAGGAAAGGGGACACATGGTATTACAAGGCAGTTACAATGGTGAGAATGTGATTGAACAGATCAGAGCCTATCAAAAGCAGCACTTACACATTGTCGTGGAACACCACACGGACATGTCTGGGAACAATAGTACTATCTACACTGACAATAATCTCCTCCTTTCGCCTCCCCCTTTCCTCTTTGATTTTTGAACATATGAGATTATCACAGGGAGAACGAAAACAAATTACAAGTAAATTGAAAACTCGTTTTTTATGGTGCGCTCGCATTTGAGACAAAGGATGATTAATATCAGGCGCTACCTTGTAATCGAGGGATCCCGGGTGCGATTCCTAGTGGTTAGAAGACATGAAATGCCAATGGTAGGTCGTAACCTTATTTGTAGTGGTGTCGGTATTGAGAAATGTCGTAAGACTATGACATAACGAGTGCAGTAAGAAACCAATCTGTACCTGAGGGCAGGCCCTAATTTTTTTTTTTAAAAATGCAACACGTTTTATTTCGAACACAACGAATTGTGGATTTGGTAGTCAATAACTGTATACATAGATGAAATCATACATAATCTATTAAAATGCATATGCCAGCAATGAGCGATGAATGTGCAAGCGATTCCGGAGAAGGTATAACTGATTCTCAGATACTCGGATGTAACGATTTGTTCCAACTATGCAAAACGTAAACCTTGACGGAATGCGTTAATAACAAGTCGATCTAGAGGTCAGATGAGAGTTATTACGTCAGTTGTGCTTGATTGTATGACGATAAACCAATAACTCACAATAGCAATGAAATGAGGACATCATTACATATACAAGAAATAGCTTTATACGCAATTCTAGAGAAGCTGCTCAAAACACCGTCCTTGGAGGATGTAAATAAGGGCATTGCAACGGCGATGCAATGAGTTTCCAATAGGTATTAACATATTTGATGCCTCCCTGATGACGTGGCTAGCGGCAAAAATTCTGGAAATAGTACTGATGTTTCGTAGACCAGGACTTTCATATGCCCCCACAAAAAGTTAAAGGGTTTAGATTCAGTGAATGAGCAGGCCATCTCACAGGACCACCTCGCCTATCCTTTGCTCCAGATACACATGATTAAGGTGTTCTCTCATGTCATGTGAGAAATGGGACGGGGCTCTGTCATGTTGGAACAAATGTGCTGACGAAGTTGTAGTTGAATCTCCTCCGAGAGTTCTGGTAAAACGTTTGGCAAGAAGTAACGATAAAACTATCCATTTGATCAAGCTGGTAAAAAATATGGGCCATTGATTTAATCTCCCAAAACACCAGCCCAAATGTTTGCTGTGAACATATTGGTGACTGATATGGATTATGGCGTGCGGATTTTCCTCGTCCCATCCATTGGCTTTTCCGGGTATTCAGGACAATATCTTTTATAAAGCATGCTTCATCACTAAAGAGTATCTCCTTTGAAATACAGGATTCTTCTCACACATCTGATAAAACACTCACAGAAGTTCACACATGGACCATGTGACAGAGGCTGTACTTTTAACCCTTTGGGGATCTTGTCGTACATTTTGTACGATACGCATTTTTCATCGTACATTGCGTTATTTTTCTTCTATTTGAGCTTTTTCGTCCGGTTTTTTTGTTTTTCAAGTCCAGATACATTGTAGAAGACTGTACGTATGGTTTCAGACCGTCCTGCGTCCAGACATAGGAGGTGATGACGTCATAATTTTGAAATAGAAATTTTCCCTTATGAACCCTATGTTCATTATTTTTTGGCGGGCTTCTTTTTTCACGTAGAAGATTGAAATTTTGCACAAACATTCAGTCCACCGAGTAGTATTTACCAGATTTTTTGTTCCGATGTCAGTGCTAAAACAGGGGGGGAACCAGAGGGGCAAAGGGTTGAAAAAAGGGATATTTTTACCCAAAAAATCCAGTTTTTCAGGATTTTCCCGCCTCACATACATGATGGGGACACGTGAATCATACCGTCTGAAAGGCAGTTCCATTTTGAAGAGAATGACGGTCGAATCATTATCCTAGGGTAATTAGGGACGTCTCAGGGATTTTTTGGAAAATATACTTATATATAGGAAAAAATGGGGCATTCTCGGTATATATATTTTTTGGCGGGCTTATTTTTGAACGTAGAAGATTGAAATTTTGCACAAACATTCAGTCCACCGAGTAGTATTTACCAGATTTTTTTGTTCCGATGTCAGTGTTAAAACAGGGGGGAACCAGAGGGGCAAAGGGTTAGAAAAGGGATATTTTTACCCCAATAATCCCGTTTTTCGTCATTTTCCCGCCTCACATACATGATAGGACCACGTGAGTCATACCATCTGAAAGGCAGTTCCATTCTGAAGAGAACAACGGTCGAATTATTATTCTAGGGTAGTTAGGGCCGTCTCAGTGAATTTTTATCCAAATATACTTCTGTATAGGGTAAAAGTGGGGCATGGTAGGGAAATTTTTTCTGGCGGGCCTATTTTTTCACGTAGAAGATTGAAATTTTGCACAAACATTCAGTTCACCGAGTAGTATTTACCAGAAGTTTTTTTCCGATTTCTGCGTAAAAACAGGGGGGACCCAGAGGGGCAAAATTTGAAAAAAGGAATTTTTAGACCCAAAAAATCCCTTTCTTCGGGATTTTCTCCCTTTACATACATGATAGAGACACGTGAGTCATACTGTCTGAAAGGCAGTTCTGTTCTGAAGAGAATGATGGGCGAAACATGACCCTAGGGTAATTAGGAATGTCTCAGGAAATTTTTTCCCTGAGATCATAGTGTTTTGTGGTAATTTGGGGCATTGTGGGAATTTTTGATAAAATTTCTCCAGCCCTTACTATTCAAGATAGAAACTTGAAATTTGGTACACACATTTAGTTTACCAAGTACTATTTATCAGATTTTTTGGAGGCCTCTACGTTCACACAGGAAGGGGGCAGGGGGGCCCAAAGTTGGACAAAAGCAAATTTCCCCTCAAAATTTTCCCTTCGACATCAATTTTCCCTCTCCTGGTATATGGTATGGGTATGCAAGTGGTACCATTTCAAGGCCAGCTCTATTCTTAAGAGAATGAGGTATGAACCATGATCCTAGGATAAATAGTGACGATGCAGTAGCTGCTTGACTGAAAGTCTAAAAAATAGCCCAAAATGCCAGGATCCCCAAAGGGTTAATAAATGATACGCACTTAACTGCTGTTCTCATAATATTTGCCATACAGTGACATGATTTGTTCCTCGCACTCGTGCAAGAGCTCTAGTGCTTACTGACGGTTCTTGTGCTACTGCTTCTAGTACATCCTCTTCCGAAAAAGCAGCTCTGATTGTCCGGGGAACACCAGTGTCGCGTATATCCGGTAGCACAGAGCCAGTTCGGCGTAGCCGCTTAGAGATATTCGCAAACATGGAATGATGAGATGTTCGTTTCGCGAGTATCGTGCTTGATATAATCTGGCTGTCGCTCGCCCATACCTACCAGCTTCGACATACACTAAAAGTATATCGGCTAGTTCCTCCATTTGATAGTTGGCCATTTTGATCCTAGCACTCAACAGTCCCGATGTGGTTGAATAATATGCTGAGTGAACACAACTGACAGGCAGGGTTGCAAATGGCACGTAACACAAAACAACCTGCTACTGACATGTCGCGGATATTGGACATACGAATTCAACGCCGTACAAGGTCTATCACTCTTGTATCATATATGAGTGATCACGATAACAGAGCGTGTCATTTGGGAAGGATAGAGGACAACCGCCCCTCTGATGAGTTTGAGAAATACATATACTTTAAACAATTATCTACTTATATTCTAGTCACAAACGTGAAACAATTATGTCGGTGGGGTCTGTACCCCCAAGCAAAATACGAAATGATGCTCCTGCACGATAGTCAGAAAAGAAAGGATGTGACAGCCAGCACAATTACTCCACTTTATCTTGAAGTACTCTATGTGGCTATGTGTATATGTTCATGTGCATGATTGTTACATATTGTTACATGACAATGCAATGGTGTATAATTTATAGGGTATGACAATTGCCACCAGTCATTTCTGTATGCCACATGACATCTGCATTCATTATGACTAACATGGCGAGAAAAGAGGACAACTGCTCTCTAAATTTTCGAATGTTGGTTACTGCACTCATTACGTTAAGGTTTTATAACCTTTCTCAGCACTCACACCATTACAAATAAGGTCATGACCTACCGTTAGCTTCGAACCAGTTGTGATCTCCAGGAAACGAACCCAGGATCCCTTGCTTACAAGTTCGGGCGTGATGTTCATCCGTTGTGGCAAATGCGGGTGCACCAGTAAACAACGAGTTTTCAATTTAATTGCAATTTGTTTTCGGTATCCCTGTGATACTCTCGTGCGAGGTGAAGGGATGGGATTACTTCCTTTCCAGAAATGTCCATTGGGTTCTCTCTTTGTCTACGTATTCTCATTCTATCAAATATTTTCATTTTTCTTTAATCATCAGCCTCCTTTAGCCTAAGAGCCAACACTGTGGAATGTTAATTTGTTTACAACAAATCTGAGAGGATAAGTTACCAACTCTTTTCGAGATATCTACCTTCTTAACACGAATTTCTTAACCAGTATTGTTGCTTTTATGTGTCATCAGTCCCATACGCTGTCAGCAATCAGTTGTGCGCTACATGGGAGGGGGGAAAGTGGTACATGGTAATTCAGTGGTATTTTGCACCTATATGACAAGGAGACTCACTTTAAATCCACGACCAAGTGAATTTGTGTGATGAGGTACATTGTATCAATTGTACTTTCTTTCGTTTCTCTTTTCGAGGAGACTTTCATTTTCTCGAAAATCCTTATTACACTAATTCTTCCAAAATCAGCAAGTATTATTAATGTCTGGCTCCTTTAGCGCACACGTATTGTTTGTGGGTCATGAACCAGCATATGTATTGGTTTTATTTAATTTGATTTTATCCACTACATTCAGTTCCTGCTGTAGTTATGCAACCACGCACAACACGCAACAAAAACCTTCGCCATCTTGACTCTGTTCAAAATATCGATGGTCTGTCAACGACTTTTTGTTATTTGCTGGCATTTCGTTGCATCTGTCATGAATCGGCTCCATCCGTACTAACGGAATATCCGGGACCCCCACTTTCTGTGGAGGACTCCCTTAAACGATTCTGAATCATGCATTTTTGAAAAGAGCAGATAACAGCTCTAAGACAATAACATGCCATCTTAGCTCAATAGCTAATAATTTTGGAGATATTCGCCCTTAAAGTTCATTTCCTACCGTTTTGGGCAGCTCTATAGCTATGAATCTGCACTTTTGACCTCTGGTCCATATGAACTTTTTCCTTAGAGTTTGTCGGTCTAGTTAAACTGGGATTGTGCTAAATTAAATTGTGAATATGGCTATATAAACATTCTTAATTTTTTCTTTAATATTCTGTTAAATTTTTGCATTGCTGTTGCTAAATATTCCTTGTTGAATCTATTTTTTTCTTTTCTTTTCTTTTCTTTCTTTCTTCTTTTTACGTTTCTTTGTTTCAACTCTTGTTACATGTTCAGATGAGAAATGGTTAACGTGCTATATCTGGAAAATTAAAAATAAAAATAATATAGTAATATTAGTAGGCCTAATTTATTTAGTGAATACGTTTGACTGGTTTTACTTTATAATTTGCGATACATGGTTACAAAAAGTTCATACTCTGAAAGATTCATGGCGTACATGTTTATTGAATAGTCCATCAGGTATTTTTTTTCTTCGAAGTTAATATTCACTTTACACGAAATAGAAATAAATTACTTTGTGGAAGTAGTTACTCGTAAAAACCCAGTTCATCTAGACCACACGGTTTTAAGGGATGTGTTGGCCTCTTGCATGCGTTACAAGTACTTTCACGGCAAAAAGGATACGGGCAGTGATGTATCTGAATCCCAGAAGGAAGAATTACTGGGTACTTGCACAAGGGACACTCATACAATTCCAATCCCGCAACTCCAGCGTTGGTCAACTGTTGAAATTGGCAGAAGCGTGCAATTCTTGTGAAATCTTTCTTGCTCAGAAGCTGATGCAGTATTGCAAGACTATATTCTGCTGTGCAGTAAGGATCAAAACAACGTATAATCTTGTTGTCTTGTTTAAGTTCAAATTGAGCTCGTTTTTCAATGCAAAATTTGCAATACTGGTGGTTATTTGGACAAGACAGCATATCTTCTTTTATAAGATTCTCTTCAAAACAGCAGTAACATTCATATAGTTGATTGCTGGATTTAGCAACATGTATTTTTTCCTCTCGGTCATTTATTTGTTGCTTAAGATAATCTATAATCTTTGTTTCGTTCTCAATGAAAGCAACTTCGAAATACAACACAATATCAACTGACGCTGGAGGCTGCCATTGAAAATCTGAATTGGTGATCTTTTTAGCATACTTGTTCGTTAATTCCTTTACAGATTGGTATAATAGATAATTATTTTTCTTTAAAACATTTGTTATTTCCTTAGTACAGACAACATGAGCAAATCTTACACGGATGTATGCTTCTGCATGTTTTCTGTATGTATTATTTACAGTTCTTAAGTTGTCACTAAAGAACTCACATGCTTTTGGGAGCAGAGAGAGAAACCCTTTCACGTTAAAATTACACGCCAAAGGAGGTTGAGAGGAATAAATGATTTCCATGTACTTAATTTTGAGCCAATCCGCTCGGCTTTCATAATTTGTAAGCACAGGAATTCCGTTGTTCTCAATGATTTCACAAATATTAATTAAAAATAATGGACTGGCTGTAGCACATTGTTTGAAATAGTCTAAAAATTTATAATCCACTGGCATGCTTAGTTCTATTTGTGCCTCAGAGAAAAATTGAGGATCATTTTCAGTAACAGACCCAACAATCAGACTGTCGACTAGGGCTTGCAGTTGTTCTTCAGTTTGAATACGTCTTCCTTTCATCCGGAGAATTTCTGGATCAATATGGGGAAACATTTCCCACAATATGTGAACAGGATCAAACTTTTCATCATTAACTTTCGCTTTTTTCCTGCTGTCAGGCTCACCACTTGTGGACCTCTTTTTAATTGGCTTTGAGCCTTTTGTTTTATCTATGGCCATAATGGACTCTTTGTATAAACTCTTCGAATAGGCACTTTTATGTAATTTAAACTCTCAGGTGATATTTAAAAATACGAATTCATTTTTGGCCTCTGTTTTAATTTATCCCATGCCCAGTTATTTCAAGTTGAACTAAAAATTTATCATTGTAGCTGTCATAGAGATTTCATCAAAGAAAAAAAAATACATAATATATTTCATTGTTGCTTTGCAACAGCTCGCTTTTTCTTATTTTTTAAAACTAATATACGTAAGTGGCCGTTTTTACATGAATCGAATGGTATGCAACCTGCAACCTACTTAGGGTAGCAGAGTAGTTTCGGTTGTTTAACTTAAAGGGCTTTTCGAAAGTGACTTAATGAATGTTTCAAGCATGCTCTGTATATTCGAATAGTGCTGAAAAAATATATAAAAACAAACGTTATTTCTATATCACTGTTGGATTTCTGGAAACGGAACTTTATAATGTTAGGTTCTTTTCGTACTACGTTTAAATTCCACATTTTTATCTGTTCTTTTCTTTTTCTTCTTCTCTCCCGTTCTCTCTCTCTATTTCTCTCTGCCTCATATCTGAACTTCTGTGTAACAGAAATCCATTGGTTTCAATTTTTCATTGTGTGTGTTTCTGTTTCCCCTTACATCAACTTATGAATCTCGTTTCGTCTCGGTTTTCTTATTTCATTTAATCGATACTAATACATGTGTAGTTTGAAATTAGAATTGCACTCATTTGTTAGCTGATTTTAGTATGGGAGAGAAGAAAGAAGGAGAGAGAGAGGGACTCTTTACCAGACACGGGATAAGAATGGGATAAGAATGTGTGTATTGAGTGGCCTAGCTGCACGGCGATAGCTGTCGTATTTTTTTAAAGAAAAAAATGAAATCCTTAAGTTTTACGTCCCATGGTTATGCCGGTTAGGCTAAAGGAGACGGTGATTATGAGAAATGAATGAAATGGTGGAATGAAGAAAGTGGGATGAAACGGGAAAACCCCGCGAAAACTCACGAGCACGCCCACCACAAAGTCCGCATGGAGCGAACTGGGATCGAACCAGGGACCCGGAGCACCGGAGGTGAATGCTCTACCACTAAGCCACCTCGCCTTAATTTTGTTTTCTTTTAGAAACGAGGTGAGAAATTCCTCTTCTCGTGGGCAACACTAAACAAAACCAAAATGTTCTTACCAAATATCACGTTTCAGGTTGTAATGGTATGCACTGAGCAATAATGAGCTCCTAGCTTTCAATCTTCTATGAGATAATAACTATTATTGTTAGTTTATTATTATCACTATTATTATTCTTGAAGATTTGATAGATCAAATATTGAAACATCCGAGTATTCAAATATCCGAAGATAATATAACGTCTGTCATCGCTGATCAATCGCCACCAAAAATTCTAAAGTAGAAAAAAGTACTGGTCGTTTGTGGATCCGATTCGATATCCTTCAGATTACTGGTCGATCGCCTTGACCAGTGAACCGCGATTCCTACGCGGTATTTGATTCGTCTTTAGTTTGTTTAAGAGTATAATATACGCGCCGTATTTGATTCAAAATAGAGGAGTTTGTATTTTGCTTTTTTTTAAAAAAAAAAATCTGTAATGTTGATAATTTAATGAATACAATATAATGCCCTGCGAGTCCTTAAATACATATTCCTGTGTTTTTCAAATCAATTTGACTATTAACAAGCTACTGTTTTGAGAGAACAGGAAAGGATGTTTATTTAGGCGACCCAGAGTAAGTAACACTTTAGATGAGGGGTTAGAGGTGTAGTTTCCTGATCCCGCGTTCCGGGTTCGATTCTCACCTTCGCCTTTTACAAATTTTAAAGTGTTTAATTTACAAGGCTGAACTACAGTTGGATGCTGCTAAATGAAAGATAATTTCCAGTGGAGAAATTTAGTGATGGTGTAATCCTGAAAATAAAGGAAGAAAAATTAATGAAGAAAACGAGTTACAGAGTTAATTCTGTTAATGGTTCTATGTTTGATATTAACCTTTAATTTCGTACATTTTTAAATTGTTGTTTATTGGCATTATATTCTCCTCTTTTCTCCTCATGTCCCAATGTATAATTTTTTACAGATATAAATAACAAGACGGATAATTTCTCCAACTCGTTTGAGTATTATCGAATTTTGCATTTTCAATATTTACAAGGAAATTACTGAATGCCAATATTTAGCGTTTTCAAAGGTCATTTAACGAATAATTAAATCGAACAAGTTCTTCTTTCGAAGTAGTATTATGTATCAATCAGTGGGGCCGGAACCTAGGAGTTCAGGCCCTGTTAGACTCCAAAATTTTTAGTAGGGTCTGGGTTCTTCCCCCGAATGATCCATCCATACTTTAATTAATTTGCACGTAGGACTACTGTTAATAAATTCAAAACTCAGCACAATGCTTTGTGTTCACTTTAAAAAATAACCTACTACATATACCTCATAATCTATCCGTATATTATTTGATACGCATATATGTATAGTCATTTGGACTAAGTTAACTTGTTTATATAATCCCTTATTAGAGTTAATTATAAGATTATTTAAGTCCCACGATTGTTATCTTTTCATTGGCGCCTCTGGTGTCCTTATATATTTTTTCTAGTATTGTGCTGTGTATTGTGATTACAAGTATCCAAAGACTCCCTTTTGTAATTTCGTCAGCCAGTGTTTTGCCTCACTCCTCACAAAAACACTCTTTACGATTTGTTCTTTTAACAGGTGGAGGCAACTTCATGCTGCTGTTCTAGCTACTGTACCAGGCGTAATTAATCTTGGAGCGGGCGTTAGTTGGGTTGCCTAACTCACGGATTTTGTACCTCAAGAGTTTATGTGGCCCACTGCACATGTATTCTATTTCGTGCCTTGAACAACACATCAATAATCCCGAACTCTGCTTTTCCACGTCATGAATTTCGGCGATTCAATCCCAGGAGCGTTGGAGAAACGAAATTGTCACTGAAATTCTGTTACATACAGACAGCTAGCTCAAATTAGGTTTAAATGAAAGACAAATAGTTTCGTATACAACGAATTAAAATAACATTCATGTATGATACTCATTGGACCACATGCTCTAAACAATAGAGATTAATCTTATACTAGAGATATTTTCCGATCCTCAACTGTACAGTAATAGTCCGTTTCAGTGCTGCACAGGCTTCCAATTGTCGTTTTCTGGTTGAAATGTTAGGTGTAAGTTGGGTTGCGTCTGTCAAGGCGGTTGTGATACCACCAAAAGTACCTAACCTGACCTAATGGAGCCATGGCAGTTAGGGGAAAGATAAGTTTCTTGTTGACTGAAGAATTGTAAAATGAATGAAGAATACAAATATTTTTAGACACCTGTTCGATTTTTTCAAGACCAGAAGGAAAGAAAATTTAAATGTATGAGTGTTCAGTTTGAGTGTAAGTGAAGGGTATTCGAAAAGTAAGTTTATAAGGCATATTTGTCAATAATAATATTTTTTATGTCGTACTTAAATAAATGCACATTGTGACCAACATTTTATTTTTCAACATAACAACCAAGACGATTGAGACTTTTGTCTAAGTGCCAGACGAGCTTGTCATTTTCGTAAAATGTGGAGTCTTGGCTGTTGAGTCAGCGTTGTTTCAATGTTTTGACATCTTTGACACTGACCTTGTAAACTTATTTTTTCTCGCACGCCCTCATATAACTCGGGCGTTAGACAGCATGGACTGTCTACTCACACCATTGCTCTAGTCTACCCTCCATCATTAAACTCTATGACATTACCAGCTGAGACAATAGAAAGGTTACTGTCAGTTCAGGCTTCGGAAGTCGATGGGACGACCCTGATAATGGAAGAATTTGGTAAAATGGGAGGAAACTGAAGAAACTCGAGAAATCTCGCGGGCACGATGTTGTCCACCAGAAAGTCAGGTGGGCTAGCAATAAGCCAGAGACCCAGACGTGAATGCGTTAACTCTGAACCGCCATTGCTTCGAACTGGCTAGTGCACAGGAAGGAGGGGAAAAACTAAATGTCATTGCTATCACGTGAAAGCATGACTTAGAAACAAGAGGACATTGTAAATCTAGTGCGTTTTTGTCAGTTCCCACGGTTTCATAATACTTTACCAAAGCAAGTGCATTGATTCAGTAAAGCAACGATCGTCATATTTTTTATTATTAAATTTCAAAAAAGAAGAAAAGAAAGAATATAAATGACATCTCAGTAAGAATGTAATGGTGTATATGAAATAGAAGAACATTGCACACGAGTTGTTGAAAAAGGAATCAAAAGAAAGAAACAACTTTGTTCTCTTTATTACAGTGACAAAAAGTAGCTTATCTACTATTTGAACGTCAACAAGTTAGCTACTTACTGTAAAACTTCTCTGGGATTTCATAATAATAACCTTGTACAAAGGAGGATGAAAGAAATAACGGCTCGAGTGACTCTCGTTTTTTATCATACCGTACAAATAAAAAGAAATAAAAAAGTAGCATTAATAATAATAAAACCATTTGTATTGCTGCATAGTCAGTGGTACTACTATTTTTTGTTTCTCACCACACAGCTTGTATAGTCCTTTCTATCTCACTCTTACATTCACACACGTATTGCTAGATTTATGGGGTCGTTACAACAACATACATCCACCTTATGCGTCTAATATTTTTAACTAGGTTATTGTAATCTCCATTGCTCCTGTAGTAGCAATAAATTCCATTGTTAGGTTACGTCATTCTTGATTCTTTGCATTCTTCCATTCCACATACAACAGAACTGGAAAGATACGGCAAATGAAGCAAGAAAGAATGAACAGCAGAATGAGGCAAACGTAATCATCTTTTGTATTGTAAAAATTCGTTGAATTAGGTGTTGAACGAAGGTTAAAATACCGATTGTGGTATTTAGGATGTTATTCTATTTGAATTAACCAATAAATAAATAAAATGTACGTTCTGCAAGACCCCAAAATGATGGTGTTGGTAGCCGATGCATTTACCATTCATCACTTACATGGAACGTGTGTCATCTGTGTGGGGGAATATAGACACTTTTGCGAACAGTGTTTGGAGGCACGGTGACTCAGTGGTAGAGCGTTTACGCCTGGTGCATCGGGTCACTGATTCGATCCTCAGTCAAGTAAGTTTGTGGTGGACAATATCGTGCCCGTGGATTTTCTCGGTGTACTCCCGTTTCCTCCCACATTCTCATTCTACTAACTATTCCACCCTCATTCATTTGCTTTAACCATCTGTCTTCCTTAGCCTAAATGGCATAATTGCTAGAGTTGTTTCTGAGAAAATCGTCCCCCTCAAAAAAAAAAAAAAAAAAAAAAAAAAAGTTCTCGATTTTTCCAATATGGGTTTGTTATCGAAAAATTGATTTATGAAATATACACAAAAAGGTTAGAGCTATTTTAAGAAAATTTCATTGACTTTTTTTTTTTTTTTTTTTACCCTTTAGTAAACTACCCATATTCTTAGGGGTAGGAAGACATTTCGAAGTTTGCCAAGAGAATCACATAAAAATGTTAAGTTTAAAGTTTCAGATACACGGAAAGGTATGGCCTCTACTGGTGTACTGTACATATCAGGACAAACCAGTGATACCAACCTGAAACATTATAAAATCCCATTTTGAGAGGCCGAGATTTCCATTATGCTCTTGAATTTTCGATGCTCTACAAACTTTTTCAAAATTTATAAAATATGATAAGTGAAATTACCGTGTTACTCACTCTCTTGAATATATGAGTGGCATCAGACCTGTGTTAATAAAAAAAAAACTGTTTATGAATAAGTAATTGAAGGAGATAAATTGAAAATGTTGAGGAAGACAAGTACATTTTGTTGTTATAATTTTGTATTTACATCACGCTTTTGTTCATAATCTTCAATAGAAGTAAGGAAACTAGACAAGACAAGCATCGTTCTCCCGTAATTTTGTGTGCAAAGTTGTTTTTTCTCGTTATTATTATTATTATTATTATTATTATTATTAATATTTAAAAAAAAAGAGAGTTGTTACTAAGTTCTTTGTCAGTTGTTTTTAAGTTTTTCAAGTTACTGTATAGATCACTTGCATACTAGCACGCATTTTACAGTAAAAAAGAAGAAAGAAAAAAGAAAGAAAAGAAAGAAAAGATAATTAGCATTCATTTAACGTTTATTGACAAACTACCAGGTATTTGTTTACTTCTTGCCCATAGAGAATTTCCTTGGCGTCGACGAAGTAAATTTATAGAAAATCCCATATATATGCCAATTTCTGCGAAAATTCCCTTTATTCCTTTTCGAAAAATTAATGTCAAGAAAATGAGATTTTTTCCCATGGGTTGGCATCACTGGGACGTCGGTATCTATGGGCCATGAAACATGTAAATTCGTTGAAATCTCGAATTCGACCTTTCTTTTCTCACGATTACTATACTTTCTTCTCTCCTTTCATTGCTCGAAACTTTAAATTAAAAATAATTATTGCCTTCTGATAAACTGAGTTCTGCTTTGAAATTTTACGTTCCTAGTTAAAGTAGTAGATAATGGCCTAAGTCAGTTATATTTACTCGTTTATACAACAGTTTATTATTATTATTATTATTATTATTATTATTATTATTATTATTATTATTATTATTATTATTATTATTATTATTATTATTATTATTATTATTATTATTTGAATTGTATGCTGATAATTGGTATAATCGGTGGCGTATTTACAAGGTGGCTATCGGGCTCAAGTCCCCCTGAAACAATTTCATTATTACTTTTTCGCATTATACGTACAAGACAAATACTGGTTCTCAACTCCCCCCCCCCCCGAAACAAGATACTAAATACGTCACTGGGTATAATTCTGATTTAAATAAACTAAACTAAAGTAAAATTTCTCTTACTGCTTAATTAAACTTTAAACCATTTTCCAACATGAGAGTATGGTTTTGCACTGAATTATGATACGTTACTGTATTTTCTTTGCACAAATCGTAATTTCTCATTATCACTTATCATCAAAGAAGCTTCAAAACACGACAATATAAAGAGAAAAAAAGACACAACAAAAAATAAACGCATTAAACGTAGATATCTTGACCGGTATAATAAAAAGCGGAGATATGGTAGTTGTAGCTGGTTAAAAAAAACCTACAGCACGCAGACTCGCTCTGTCCTGTTATCTAAGGCACGGGCTACACTTTAATCCGCGTGTAAATTGAATTTATCATGGTACAGAGGCAATCGGAAATTTTTAAAGCGCAACCAAAGATTGACAATAGGACTTTAAAACATGGCGGGTATCCGCAATAGACCCTTTTCCTCTTTTCGTCGTCATCTTTTGTTTTTCTAAAAAAAAAAAAAAAAAAAAAAAAAAGTGGCTTCTTTATTCCTTCGGTGGTTTTTGTTTTGACTTTAGTGGTTGTTACGCTTCTTTTTTAAAAATATGCTACGGATTTCCGTCCATGAAACAAGAAAACAAAGGACTGTTTGATTCCGAAAAGGAAATAAGAATAGGCTTAAAACATACACTGGTAATGTACCATATCAACAGAATTTTATTTTAAACGATAGAAGAAAAGGAAGAAATCTTACTGAAATTGAATCTAAAGTTCTATTGTTGTGTCGATTTTCTGCACTTGAAACACTATTAGCTTTGTGGTACAGGGTTCGTTTGTTCTGGAAATTGCCGCTCTTGTATTTAAGGACAATCGGGTTTGATTCAAAACAGTTTCGCGCGTGCGTGTGTGTGTAAGTGTGTTTGTGAGAGTTGAGTGAATGACGAGTGTTCTTGAAGAATGTTTTCATCACAGTTTACGCCAAGGTTTGTTTTTTTCTGTCGATGTACAAGCAATTGTGGTGTATATAAGTTTAGGCTATGTTACGTTAGGTTGTGTAGGAGTTGCTTCGCTTAAAATGTCTCCAGTCTCTTTTCAAAGGAATGACCCCGAAAAATCCAAGCCCAAAAATTCAATTTTGATCCGAAAAATTAACGAAAATCCAAGATCAAAGATTTCCAGATTTTCGTTAATTTTCGGGATCAAATTAGAATTTTCGGGAAAATGAAATATCAGTTATTCCTGGACATGTGGATACGAATCGAATGACATCTATTTCGTCCCAGTCGGTCACAGGTTCGAATTGCTAAAAATCCCGGATTTTCGTTAGTTTTCGAGGAAAATAGAATTTTCGGGAAAATGGCGCATAAATAATTCATGTACGTGTGAATACGAATCGAATGACACCCATATCGTCCCAGTGGGTCACTGCTCCGCATTGCCCAAATGGTCCACGGTAAACCCCTTTTAATTGAGTTTTTATCCTAGTTTCCGTCCCGTGTACAATAACCTTATGTTTCTTTAGACAAATTTTTTCTTCTGTAGAAGTTTCCTATTGAGCTATTTATCTTAGCACTATCATTTTTGAAACAATTTTTAGAACACTTCTTGAACACTCAATGTCTTTCGATAAAATAATGTGACATGAATGTCAACTTTGAATTAGAGATATGAAACATGAAAGTATATAAAAATATATTCTGGCGAGGGACTACGGCCAACCAGAGGGAGATGCTTGGATATGTAGGCCTATGGCTTGATTTTTTTTTTTTTTTTTTTTTTGCGATATCAGGTAAACACAAAATGTCTAAATAATATAGAAATAGAACTTAGGACCAAACACACCATCGGCAGACTACACTCGTGTACAATAGCGTACATGTACTTCTTTAAAACAAATTCCACAGTACTTCGTTAGATTGTATTTTCAGCGCACTGGTTGCTAATTATTACTAGCTTTAATACTCTGAAGATTTTTTTCAATACTACGAAAAAAAAAAACTGTATACTATCTTTAGAAAACACAATTTGCTTAGATCTTGCCTTGTTATTATCCTCTTATCTCATTCACAAGATATCCCCAAAGGCCCTTTCTTCAATAGGCTTCCAAAGAACATTTTGTGCAACCCTTGTGTAATTCTGGTGCTCTGCCGATATTACAATAGTAGATCTTTCAATTTAATTACTTACAATGTATAGTCTTACACTTAGTCTTACACTTACAGATGATTTTGTATTTGAGCGGTAATTGGGTGTTATTTAGTTATTTCGATTCTCTCTCTCAGCAACTGTTAACCGTAACAGTAGATTGTGCCTGTCTGACTATTCGTTCGTTACTCGCAGAGATATGGTAGCACAGTTAATACAATTTTCTGCTGCAGAGTTCATCTGCAAATTAAAACGGATAATTGCAATGCCAAGACGAAATCACTGACTGAAAACCATGAAATCTTCTAAATTTGCAGCAAGTAACTTACCCTTATGCATCTTCGCTATTTATAAATAATGAAAATTCAGTATATGCTGATACAATTCATTCATGAATCTCCGCAATTTATTAATGATGAATTTTTGTGTATGCTGATGATTTATTAATTCACATATCTGCGTACTTTACCAATAGTGAAAATTTTGTGCTTTCATCACAAATCGAAACTGAGGACTCATGTACGAAAAACTAAGTGGTGACTATTCAGCTACTACAATATAAAGAATGCAAGAATGTATGTGCATTGTGTGAGGTCTTATTATATCTTGCAAATTACTGGCTGATCATTATCATGCTTATTGGTAACACTGCAAGGCAGTAGCTTTCGTTTATTTCTTTTTTCTTTCCTCCTTTGAAAACTTACCTCGGTAACAATATGTATGAAAGAAAGGATAGAGAAGTACCCAGAAAATGAAGAAGAAGAAAGAATGTGGAAAAATGAAAGTAGGCAGTGAAAGAATGAAAGATTTTTTTTTTTTTAAAGAAGGGCAGGTATATTGAAAGGACAAGATTCGCTTACCCCATTGCACCGTTTTGCCCCGACCTCTCCTACTTTTTTTTTTTTTAAACTTCAATTTCTTGATCCGGGCTTCCGCCGGCAAAGGACCACACAAAGAAAATTCTCCTCTCCCTATTGCTACACAAACGTCATCGCTGCACCCGGAGGGCTCTTAACAACGCGTGACGTGATGAACATTGCAGAGGGAGGGGGAAGTAATTTTCACGTAAAAGAGGAGCGGGAATATTTAGTCTTCTTTCTTTCGTGCTTTATTTTTCCTCCCCTTAAAATTACATATAACGTTTCCTAATGATATCCTCTCTTAATTGTAAGATATGGTCAGGAAATGTTTCAACGTATTAAGAACAGTTTTATTACTTTATTTTTTAAATGTATTATAGTGCGCATCTCAAAGTGTAATCCGCGGGCTACTGGTGGTCCAGAGCACCGTTCCATTTGGATAGCCTTACTCTAGTTTCCCTGTAATGGAAACGATCTGACGAATATAAAACAAGATAATGTACTTTCCAAAAACTTGTCGGTGACGTATGTCACATGTTAAACGCAGTAAATAGGAATTAAAAATCACTCATTGTTCAATTCTTCTCACGTAGTCTAAGCTTCCAGCATTTTTAATGGTCAATTATGAGGGAAAGTATCCATATACGTAGATATATACGTATATGAACAAAAGGAATTCTTGACTGGATCCAAGAGACAAGAAAGGACCTAGGAAATGTTTTTCACACAAGGTATTGTCAAGATTTCAAGAAACATTGCGCAGTACCCTTGAAAAGAATGGTGCAAAATAGATGGTTGTCGAGAACAGTTGGACAGAATATATAACAGTGGATTAACAACGGTTTGCTATGCTGACGAATATCCATATTGAAACACACATATGTACGAAGTTGTCAAGAAGAGATGTTCTAATAGAACATAAACTGTTGTTTACCACTTCAAGATGAAGGTCTCTCTCTCGAATCTCCTATCGCTACCATTTATCTTGGTTTCCTGTTATTCCGATATCTTACAGGATGTCTCATCTTTTTGCTTGGAATTCAATCAAAGGATCTATTACGTATTAATCATTTTGCAATATATAGGTCGACAGAGCGGTAAGCGGGTCGTGGTCACAAGTGAAACTAACATCAAAACATCAGTTTCC
The DNA here is from genome assembly GCF_964235325.1 of Thermobia domestica. NCBI lineage: Eukaryota > Metazoa > Arthropoda > Insecta > Zygentoma > Lepismatidae > Thermobia > Thermobia domestica. Next base: position 83,011,280 of record NC_137454.1, read on the forward strand.
AACAGGGTAAATGACTACAGAATATGCTTCATGGTCCCAAGTAAAATACCATAAACGCACTTTTGTTTGAAATATACGAGAATTTTGAAATATTATTAAGTACATTATTAATTTAAGAATGTTGTGCAATATTATTTAATACTGTGTTTAGAGGGAATTTGAGAAATTTAGTCGGATAATTGGTAATTGATGGGCAATTGGACTTTTCGCCAGTATCATTGATTTATAATCCGTAGTTCGCGAAACAATAGTTCTTACTAGAAATAGACGAATCTAGGATTTGAACCCGAAATTTCAGCGATTTTGAAACAAGAAATCTCGCTAAATACTAACTTTTATTTGTTCTACCGAGTACACATACAGAATACACAAAACACAACTCGATACCAATATTATGGACACTAATGAGATCTACGTAGAGTTCATTAAGACCACACAACCCGTTCCGTTTAATCACTCGTGAAGTTTCATACTCTATCACTAATATGACAGTTGTGCGAACCGATTGATCGTACTGGAATTTCTAGTGTTTTCACGAAAAGTATGACAAGGAGTTGTCAGGTGTTTCTAGTTCACCGAAATCTTCCGGGTGTATGTGTTAACCTCACCATCTGAACATTCCTTTTAATCTCTGCTTTATGTCTTATCTATCTCAAATATTTCCTTTGTTTCCGGTAAAGAACCAGAAAGAAAAACAAAGTCAGTCGGCAGTCAAATCAGTAAAATCTGAGAGGTTTACAGAAATGATTTACTGCAGTATAACATTACACTTACGTTGAACAGAAGCATTTTTTAGTGCTGCTTATTATAAAGAAATTAATTCCAATTTATTATGGCAACATACAGCTAGCGGGGTAGTAAATTTTTACGATGACCTTGGCGAGAAATGTTTTCGGATCCCTGGGCAAGAAAAGTTTCTAACCCCTCCATTTTTTTTCAAATAGCTAATAATAATAATAATAATAATACATTTTCGAAATCAATCTCAACGATGTTATTAGTGCTAAACAAATGAAAGATTTATTTGCTTTCGTTATTGCAATGTTAAAGTAAGCTAACTGCCTGTCACCTATGTTAGTGGCCTAATATTGCAAGAATAGATTATAAGTTTGTTTCAGCATTTTGTAATGTTTTATGTAAACAAATCCGAATTTATAATTGTTTGTATTTACATTGAATCAATGGATCTGTATAAAATCAGTGTCAGATTGTATTTAGTTTTTTTTTTTTTTTTTTTTGGCTTTGTGAAGCCTTCAAAAGCGTGAGGCCCTGGGGTCTTCATCCTCCACTTGCGACGCCACTGACACAACAAATGCATCATAACCATTAAAATAATAATAAATTACTTTATTATTTTCAAATTGTCATGCCGTGTTGTTTAATATTAGAAGAAAGCACAAGTTTTTATTATTTCCGAAATAATAATTATTTCTGTTGTTCGTTCAGTTGAGTTGATTTTGACTTTGTATGCCGAGCGTTTAAGAAAGATAAGATACCGAGCACGAATAACATGTATTACATGCTTTTGATACTGCCTCTCCCTCTCGATTACTTTCTGGTTTTGTCACTAGCACGTTTAGTTTCCTAATACTTTAAGCCGTTGGCAACTCTGTAAAATCATCGTCTGCTACCATATAAACAAACGATACTAGCGACCTCAGGAAAAGTGTGCCAGCGCTTGGTCGCACTGTACCATCCCGACATACGTGAGCAAATAGAGACCCACAAGATAACAAGAAAACACTGACGAGCACGAATGACCTAAGAATATGACGTAGGTGGTGGTGCGAGCGTGCGATGCAACAAATGGCTCCATACTGCGCGGATGTGATCACGATGGAATGAACGGAATTTACCCGAAGTTTGCGACATTGGGAGTGAGTTAGAAGTCATCGTACCATCAGTGCTGTACATGAGTGCCTGAAGGAGAAGGCAGAGTGGACGCTCCCCCTCCCCCTCTACTGGCTCACGAAAATGTATACGTAATATAGCAAACCAGTGTATTAAGTGCCAGAACTACCAGACGTAATATAGTAACCATGGAGATAGCCCCCTTAGAAAATTTTCTACGGACGACCCTGGTGCTGTATTACGTGTATCGTTATCAACTCTCAGTAGGTTTATAGTACAGTTCAAACGGGACAGAAACACTCAAGACTGGGCCGACCTGGTCCAGTGCTATACCTGAAACGCAAAGACCCTCTACAGTCCATTCAGTTGCTCAGAGTGCAAAGACTATCTCTTCCAAATCTGCCAATCACATCTCAGCCGATTTGACAGATCACCATGAACCGTCCAGCTGTATTTGTACAGTGGGAGTGTACCCACGTGTCACTGAAAAGAAGCCTCTTCTTACAAACCCACAAATGCACGCTGAGATACAATTGGACTCTTACCGTGTGCAACAAGCAACAAACCTTTGGACCCATGTTGTATTTTCCTATAAAAGCCCATTATTATTCGATAGAACCCAGATGCTCGGCAGATCACGCTTTACCATAATTTCACCATTCCACTATATAATACTGCTTCGTTAGTCGTAGTGTCGGGTGTACTATAGAAAATATTTGGCATTTACTACGTGTCAACTCAAATTGTAGAAACGGCCACTCAGATACAATAGCTATTTAAGGTTCCTTTTGACGAATTATACCACAAGTTACATAATGCTATAATTAATTTACCATTTACCATTGGATACCATGTCACGTAGTATTGAAACTTTATATGCTGCTAAAGAGCTACCGAAAACGACTCCACCAAGTGACTGCAGCATCAGTAATGGTTCATTCTCTGCATCGATACGTAGCAATTGTTACATGTTTATTTGTCTGGTGTTTATTACTTATAACAGGGTAGTGTATGTTTGGTCCGCTGCCACTTCAGTTCCTTTGTTTCCACGGTTATTATATCTGTCACATCTGTCACTATTTTCCTATATTTACAGTTTATTCTACTTAGTGGCGAAGCGTACTATGTGGCTCTGAGGCCGGGCCTACCTTCTTTTTTACCGTATATTTTCTTTATCTTTGATTTCTTATAAAATAAAGTCAATACTTAAACATTTCGGTTTTATCGGTAAAAAAGATGTCGGTTGGAAACACTTGGAGACAATTCCGTCTGAGCCTCACCAGCTCGCTAAACAGGCTTACGGGCTATGCTGCTCAAGGAGCGAAAGTATTATCGCTGGGGATTGTACGCATTCTTGGGAAGGTGCGAAGTCTCGCCTTTGGGAGTTTAGTTTTAACGTTGAAAGCATCTTTCAATGCTAATACGTTATTAAATGATTAACATAGAGTAAGACGTTTCTGTGTAGAATTATGTATTTCTATTAGTAATAACTTGTTTAATTTAGGTACATACTTTTAGGAGTTATTCAAAATAGCTGTTTTTTTTCTACATGGGGCCTAGCCCATAATAGCTTGTAAAATGTAAGTCTGATACATTAAACATATGTATAAATTTAACAAACGTTACCGTATGGGAAAAAATAATATTTCTGTATAATTTTAGTTGAGTTTCCCATTTCATAGAATCAGTAGTGTACTTACAATTTTGTTTCGCGGGGCTTTGCTTATTTCGGGAGGGGCTTTTCTAACTTTATTCCTGGAAATGTGAAAATTCTGCAATATATATAAAACAGTAAAAAAATGCTACAAAATTTTAGAGTGCTTAAGCCCTGAAGCCATCCCTTAAATATGACACTGCATAGAATACAGTATTAAATATCTCGCGTTGATTCAAATTAAGTTCCTTCTGAGCATTTCTAGCGAAATCATTATCATGTGATGTATCAATTAAATGCAATATTGCACTTACTTTAAAGTGGGAGATGCAAGTAACAAACGCTTATCCAAGAAATTCGACAGCTAACAGTAAGAATGTACTTACTTTTTCTCTCCCTTCATTTTCAAATGTGCAAGAAATGAAAACAGCAAGTGAGGAGGAAATTCCCCTCATACCCCTGCAAATCCCAGACAGAAGAAAATATGAGCTGCACTTTAAAATACTTGTAGTGGAGCTAAATGGGAATATTACTTTATCGGGCCAACCCTACTTGTGGGATTACGCTTCGCCTCTGATTCTACTTCACTGTAAACTCTACAGATAATGAAATATTTGTCTTTTTCCTACTGTGTACATTTGTGGGCATATCTCTCAACTGATATAATACATTCATTGTAAATTAAGCGTGTGTTCGCTCTTGCCACATAGGATCCCCATATATCCCCATTCTGATATAAAAGATAATAAGGTTGTCTCTGATCTTCATTTAGGAGATCCTGACTTGTATATCACATATTCATGAGGTCGCAAAACCTGTTATTCAACCTATCTGGATACTTCACGGGAACTCATCATCCAGCAGGATATCGCGCGTGACAGCGATATAGTGGCTTAAATATACGGTATCCTCTTGCTTACTACAGAAATCAGTGCGAAACATACGTTATCCGATCGCTACATAGGCACTGCCCTTAGATGTTACATCATGTCGTTGCAGGATGTCTGACATATTTATGTTACATTCCTTAGGTATATGTTATATACGTCCATTTGTATGTGAAATCCTGACCGCCTATATTGTTTCATGCGGAAAATACGTATAGATGGAACACTTATACGGAAAGTATTATAAAACATGCATTTTCAGTTATACGTCTACTGTACGTTTAAGTCCAAAAACTACAGGAATTACGCATGTAACTTACCTTTCTAAATACGCCAACTACAATTTTTTTTTTCTCAGTGTACTCTACCGCCAGGGCAAACCCTCCGTGCTCTACACGCTATACGCAATCTATTTTTGCCTTGCGAAATTCTGGACTTAAGACCAATCGAATACTCGTGTGCGACAAAGACAACCTTTAAAAAACTTACCATTTTCGCTCTGCGGGGGATCCAATATTGAAACCGGAAGTGAAACATTTCTATCACTTCCAGTTTCAAGATAAGAATGAAAACGGAGATAGAACCCACTCTTGTAACGCGAAATTCATTTCTGAAAACAGTTTGTTGCTATTTCTTACCGTATTTGCTCTATGACGATGAATATTAAAACAGAAAATGTTGCCGATTCATGGGTAAAAGAAACAGTTATTATTCCCTCTAGGAAGTTTTCTTCGACCCTGTACTTGCATTAAAATCCGCATTGATGTATTGTTAGACAATATTTGGCAACGAAACACACATTCCTGCACGAGTGCTGCGAAGGTTACACAGAATGGTGCTGCTACTATCTTGTTAATGTCAATTTAGTAATTGTACGAGGTATGCATCAAAAGTACGTGCCGTACAGCTGTCATTGCTTTGTTCATTTTGTGTAGCATGTGGCATAGTCATATTTGGGGATATGTTTCAGATACTGGAAAATAGCACTTCCCAAGGATGATCAACTGGCAAAATGGCGCCCACGAAGAGTATCTTTGAGGTTTGGGAACATTCAGAAGTCAGTCGGGGCTAAATTTGGTGAATAGGATTGTGGCAGAAGTTCAATACCGTGATCAACCAAGAACGGGGTCACAATATTATCACGTTGAAGGTGCATTGTCCATGTGGAGGATGAAATTACCATTTGCGGTCTTTCTCAGTCAATTTTGGCAAAAAAAAATCTGTATCCAAAAGTGTACGAAAATACCCGCCTATAATTGTATCACCTTTTGGAACAGGGTGGGACAATATCAGTCCCTGGGAATCGCAGAAGTTAGAGTACAGCACCTTCTCGTTGGTTGCCACCTGACGATTTTTTTTTTTTTTTTGGGAGGATGCGGAAAGTGGGTTTCCACTGGGTTTTTGTTTCTGTTGGAATCTAAAGGTTTTTGTTCCTGGGTTGCATAATGGAATCTGTGATTCATCTATTGTCGCAACACTTTCTAAGAAATTTCGTTCTCTCTTCTGAAGCGTGTCAAATTTGCAACACTTGATGGAGTCCTTGCCTCTTTTCGATCTTCATTAAGCATTCATGGAACCCAGCTAGAAGGAACTTTCCTTAGGCCCAGTTTATTTGTAATTTTTTTTATTTTTTTTTGAGTTTAACGTCCCGTTCAGCAGTGAGGCTATATGAGACGTGGACCTACTGATTAACGTGGAATCCGACGCACATGAGCTCCTGCCGGGAATTGAACCCGGATCTCCCTTATTTGTAATTATTCGTTATATTGTTCCCATTATAGTCCCAGTGTATCACATGATGAAGTTCTCAACACGGGCAGTGCTAGCGTCAGTTGATGCTGTTGATGCCTCTGCTAATCTTTCACATTCGTTCGCCCTGCTTTGAATTCGAGCATTCACTAGCTAACAGCGTTTTTTTGAAAGAGCTCTATCACCATACATTTTCTCCAATTGGCGATGAATATCGGCTCCACAACGTCCAGCTGCGGTGAAGAAGTTCACAATTACCCGTTGCTCTTCAACCGAAAATTCCGTCACCAAGCAGTATCCGAAACACGTGTTACTCGTTCAGGCATTGTGGGGCAACTGCTGCCACTTAGTAAATACTGCACTGATTAGAGACGAAGGATGGTGGTCCCTGATGCCGCAAGTTGCTTTCTTGAAATAACAACAACAACAACAACAACAAAAGACTAGAACAAAATTGCACGTACTTTTGGTGTGCACCTCGTATATCATTTGTCAATGTCTAAAGAAGATTTAAAAAACAAATAAAATAAATAAAAAGAAGTTCGGAGTTTGATTTTCAAATATTTCAAGATCAATACTTTTATTTTCGCTATGATAGGAAAGGATTTTCATAAAATTTATTTTTTCTTAAGGGAGATGAGTGGAATTTAACATTCAAAGTTGAAGAAAATAGTATGTAATATTATACAGAAAGAGTATTTTCAGAATACTTTCACGCAAGAGATGAATCTGTTGTTAGTATTCATAACTGAAATTGCATGTGGCATAATGATGCAGCTTTCCTACTGAGCGAATCAGCAGGAACTCCGTTCTATCACACACACACACAGAAGAACATAACGTTCTGTTGACAGGTAAAAGATACTCCTCCTGTCCTCAGGGATGACAAATTGCTTAAGAGGGACATCATATACACTCCATACAGTGTCCGCTTCTGGCACTTTCTATCTTAACTTATTTTGTAAGCTGGGTACGTATTCTATGCTCCGTCCACACTTGCTTGACACTCGGGATTCCCTAGAAAATACCCTCACAGAATATCTGATGACAATGAAATACTGCGTTAACAGCAAAGCTGCCAACTCAGTAACAACAAAATGTAAGCAGTTATTTTTACGTGAAAATTAACTTATTTCACAGCACTGGAGGTAGAGGTCTGCGCGGGCCGGAAATTTTTGCCCGGGCCCGGCCCGTGATTTTATAATGTGAGGCCCGACCCAAGTCCGAAATATGTTTTAGCATTTGGGCCCGAGCCTGGCCCGAGCTTGTGTGATAATCAAGTGAGCCCGAAATAAGCCCAAATTACAGGAACTTAATAATTAACGTAAAATTGTATTTTTATTTACAGCAATAAAAGGTTTAATTTTCCAGCTGTGTTTTAAAAGTTATTCAGAAAGAATGGTTCAATAAATATCGTTGTGTAGTATATTTGCAAAGGTAGGCCCAAAAAGGCCCGAGAAATATGGTTGTATATTTAAAAATTTACGGCCCGGTCCCAAAGTGATATATGCTTTATAGGCCCGAGTCCGGCCCGAGCCCATGCAGACCTCTAACTGGAGGTTAGTTGTTGAGATAGGCAATATTAGCGTGTATCAGTTTTAGAACAATGTGTTGTATCTTTATTTCATGGTCCACAACTTTAAAACTAGCGACCATGGTACTTACTAGATAAAAGTTCTTAGGTTTGGGGGTTAAGCAGATTTTAATCTGCGTCCATTGTGCTTATTAAATACATTTTAAATAGACTAATAGATTATGCGATAGCGATAACTTGTTGTAACTATACCTATCAAAAGAACTATTGTTTGCTGTAAAGTTGTACAGGGTATTACAGAAATGTGTCACAATGTTTTGGGAACAAATTTCTCACATCAAAATAAGAAAAAAAATGTTCATATGGACCTGCGCTCAAAAGTGGATAGTTTCGGAGTTATACGGTGCCGAAAACGTGAAGCAAATAAACGTTAAAAGTTCATAGTTCCACTACTATGGAAGCTATCGTAGTCGGGTCAAGACATCACTGAGAAACGGGTATATGAACTATCCAATTATCCATGTTTAAGAATGCTCAAGTACTTGGACACGAATTTCTAGAGAGGTAGGTTGAGAGTGATCAAGTACTCCCAAACAGACTCTCTAAAAATGATTGTGAAAGTATCGGAGATTCTGAAAGACAGATGGATATTTAGACAGTTCACATACTAGCTTCTCAGTAATGTCTTAATCCGACTACGATCAATCCTATAGTAGTGGATTTTAGAGAGGTAGATGGAAAGTGATCAAGTAGGCTACTCCCAAATAGCCTCTAAAAATGTGCAAATATCGGAGGTTCTAAAAGATGGATATTTGGATAGTTCACATACTAGTTCCTCAGTAATGCCTTGACCCGACTACGATCGATCTTATAGTAGTGAAACTATGGACTTTTAAACTTGATTTCTTCAGCTCTGTACCTACGAAACTATGCACCTCCAACCACAGGTCCACATGAACTTTTTCTTATTTTGAAGCGAAGAATCAATTCCCAAAAATTCTGACAAATTCTTGTAGCACCCTGTAGGAGACAACGTACAACTACGTCGTTTTATTCAGTATATACCAAAGTTTTTCATATCTCCGAAACCGTTGAGATATCAAATTGCTGTAAATGGCATTGTGATATTTATGTTTATTGTAAACCATCAAAATGAGATGGATGTGATACTTATCTAAGGGCGTTTTCGAAATAATAGGTCTACCTATTGAACAAAGTCAAATTTTCAATCCCTTTATAACTGTGTTCCTACTTGTTAGAAATACGTTATATCGTGGTCATAGTATTTGACACTAAGGTACTTATGACGTGCTTTGACATGTCCGTTTCACTTTCGTAATTATTATCATAGAGGCATCCAACATGCCTCTATGGCCTCTATACCATGTTTATGATACTTCTTTAGTTTATAAACGTTTAACATGTTAATTTTTGAAATTTGTATTTACATTACATAGTGCTAATTTTTAAACTATAACTTCATGTTGGGTTAGCAATACTGTTAATGGGGTGGTACTGTAGGGTATGTCAAACTCTGTCTCTCTGTCGATTTTTGCGTGTTACAAAATTTCATCGAATTTTATCTATTAGTTTAAAAGATAGAAGAGTGATTCAAGATAAATTGTCCATATTGTAAATTTTAATGAAGTAAACGTTTATTTTTACATAATACCTTGCTCAAGAGAGGAGGGGAGCAAAACACTGAACCCCTCTTGCGTATACTGGTGCCTAATATTCACCACACATTAGCATTCCAAGATTATATACATTTCCTTTCGATACGCACCAACATCCAACAATTCATAGCTTCAAGCAGTGGCGTACGAAAGGGGACTTTCGGGGTTTAACCTCCCTTGAGCAAGATGTTCTGACAAAAGAAACACTAAGATACGTATACAAAAATTACGCTTGTTCTGGAAGAATATGGAATGGGAGTGCTTGAACCCCTTTGAAGAAATTCTGCATACGCCATTGATTTCAAGTTAAAAAGATAAATAACAACAGCGAGACATTGGCAGCTTAGCTACATTAAACAAATTTTGCACTGTGATGGTGCTAAGCGCAAGTTTCGCTCGCTAAGTTCAATTCTAAATCATGTGTGTTTATTTATCCCTTTCAGTTAATTCCACTCTAGTTTGCAACCATGCTTACGGTATACACGAATCCACGCGCAAGGGTTGACGAGATACATGTGTCCAGATGTTTCAACATGAGATTATGGACTGTATTCTTGTCTTGTTCAGGTTATCAGACATTCAAGTCTCAGAACATGTTGTAATAATATTATGTAAGTAAGAAACAAGAAGATGAAAAAAGATTTAGAGAGATTAGAGCAGGAGTCGTAAGTCAGAAGAGCTACCAATCTTTCAGACATACAACAATGTACACTCGCGTGGAATTCAAAGAGCATAGAGTATTGTATCTTGATCCAGTTAATTTAATATTCGCGTGTCGGGTTCATAGTGCATCGTGGAAACGGAGCTTTATTTCACACAAAGTAGAAAACAGGTAAAAGTTAAATAAATAAATAAATAAAATAAACTCATACCTCATACTTCAGCAGTTAATCACAACTCATACATTTAGTTTAATAGGCAGTGATGCAAATAAACTATTAGAACTTAGTGGAACAATAAGGTAATATATATAGGGTGTTTCAAAACAACACCAACAACGTTTGGGAGGTGATTCCTGACACCAAGATAAGGCAAAAAGCATAGACCAACCTAGGTGCACAAATACTTCCTTTCGAGTTATAGGCTGCCGAAAACATAAAAAAAAAAAAAAAAAAAGAACTTTAAAAGTCCGTAGCTCCGAAACTATGGGGCCTACTGTAGTCGGGTCAAGACTTCACTTAAAAACTAGTATGTGCCCTATTCAAATATCAAAGTTTCAGAATCCTGCGGTACTTACGCAACAATTTTTATAGATATAGTTGGTGAGTACTTGAAATTATATGTCCGTAGTCAAACTCCCTCTATAAAAATTGTTGCATGAGTACCTTAGGATTCTGAAAGATATTTTTGGATAGCGTTCATATTAGTTCCTAAATGTATTTTCAAATTGCGTAAAGAATTTTATATGTTAAATACAATAATTCCTCACTATTATTAAAAGAGTTACTAAAACGTTAGGGGAGGGGAAGAAGACTGTGTTCGTAACAGGGAGAGTTTTGTCCCGTAATAATACATACACGTATATTTTTGTCCAAGAAACGAACCCTTTTCGTGTTGTTATGGAGATCCCAATTAAGATGAGTTCGTTAAGGGAATAATCACTATACAGGGTGTTTCAAAACAACACCGTCAACGTTCGGGAGGTGATTCCTGACACCAAGATAAGACGAAAAGTATAGACCAACCTGGGCGCATACATGCTTTCTTTCGGAGTTATAGGCTTCCGAAAACATGAAAAAATGAATTTTAAAGGTCTATAGCTCCAAAACTATGCGACCTACCATAGTCGGGTCAAGATTTCACTTAGGAACTACAGTGAAACCTCTGTAAAGCGGACAGCCGTGGGGAATCAAAAGTTGTCCGTTATGGAGAGGTGTCCGTCTTACAAGGGAAGAGAGGGAGATTATATATCGAAGTAGAAGATGGTTCATATACCAATCGAAAGCACTAATGACACCTATTATGAAACCGTAATAAAAATTTTCCGAATGTATATACAGTACGAGTTATATGAATATACAGGGGGTCCAGAAAGTCCGTTGCCGCCCCTAGAAATCGCAAACGGTGAGACAAATGCCAAAACAGGAAAACTCGTTTGTCATCATTTCAAAAGTACAACGCATCAAAGTGCTCTCCCAGGGTCACTCACAGGGCCCCAGGCGGGTTCCAACTCAAAAATTACAAATGGTAAGGGGATCAAGTAGCATATCGTTGGAAAGCTGTTGGAAAATGAAAGAAGACGGAACAAGTCTCGACTCTCTAAAATTACCCTGTGCAAAATGGCGGCCATTGAAAACGTACATCCTCATTTCGGTTCTCCGAGTGCATTCGCTTTCCATTTTGCAATCGGCACTTTTCACTGTAAGACACTTGCACGTATTCGCTGTTCCTGGTGCAAGAAAAGTTTCGTTTGAATCATTTTATACTTGATAATCCAGACAACGAGCATAAGTAGCACTATAGTACATTATATATTAACTAGGCAGCCTTTTCGTCTTCTTTCATTTCCCAACAGCTTTTCAGTTCCCTGTTATGTCCGATATGTTACTTGATCCCCTTACCATTTGCAATTTTTAAGTTGGACCCCGCCTGGGACTCTGCGGGTGGCCCCGGGACAATATTTTTTGCTTTGATACGTAGTACTTTTAAAATGGTCAAAGACGTGTTTTCCTGTTTTGGCATCTGTCTCACCGTTTGTGATTTTTAGGAGTGGCAACGGATTTTCTGAACAACCTGTATATTCATATAACTCGCACAGTATAGGCATTCGGAAAATTTTTATTACAGTTTCGTAATAGGCGTCATTCGTGCTTTCGATTGGTGTATAAACCATCTTCCACTTCGATATATAATTTCCCTCTCTTCCCTTGTTAGAGAGGTTTCAATAAATTTTCTTACCTAAGTTAGTAAACAAGGTAATATGCAATTAGAAAAAAAGAAATTTGTATGAATCATGATTTATGAATACTATCAAAATGTTAGTGTACCTGTATTATCCTTTTCCATCCAATTCGAGGCAAAACATGGAAATAAGATGTTATAGTTATGTGCACTTTACATTTATCACTACTTACTACGTTCTCAGTATGTCGCTTTAATTTGTGGGTGAATTGCAGTCCAGTAATGTCTTTTTTTTTATAATATATGCGTGTCCGCGGGCAAAAATACCTAACTTTTCGTTCTGTTTGGCTAGAGATTCCAGCGGGAGAGTAGAATAATGTGTCATCCCAAACGACGAGCAACTGTCAGTCACCTTTGATTCTGAAACAGGTTGGGTGGGAATGGAATACAAGCGAAGAACATGAGGGTGTTGTTAAACAGAGACGCTTCGTCTGGGTTGCTGAGCAGACAGTTGAGGGGGCAAAATGTTGTCACAATGCTTCCTTGGTGACACATGTATGAATTACTAAAAATGTATTTTTACAGTATTTTTAAACTTCTTTCTAGAGAAAGTATCCTTAATACGGAGGTAAATAATACTTATAAAAGACAGAAAAGACTGTCCGTATCCGTACTAGAGAGTGTATGCTTTAGAGATGTTTGCCAATATGGTTTTTCCTATTACAGTGTTTGGGGATTACAAAATATGCCCGTTACGGAAGGTGTCCGCTTTATAGAGGTGTCCGTTAGTAGAGGTTTCACTGTAATACCTGCACTATCCAAAAATACATGTTTTAGAATCCTGCGGTACTTCCGCAACAATTTTTAAATAGGGAGTTTGACTACGGACATATAATTTGAAGTACTCACCAACTATATCTATAAAAATTGTTGCGGAATTACCGCAGGATTCTGAAACATGGATATTTGGATAGAGCACATATTAGTTCCTAAGAGAAGTCTTGACCTGACTACGGTAGGTCCCATAGTTTTGGAGCTATGGACCTTTAGAAAATTATTTTTTTCATGTTTTCGGCAGCCTATAACTCCGAAAGGAAGTATTTGTGCACCCAGGTTGGTCTATACTTTTTGTCTTATCGTGGTATCAGGAATCAACTCCCAAACGTCGGTGTTGTTTTGAAACACCCTGTATATCCTGATACCCATGGATAGTAAATTGTACTGACATATTTGGATCACAATTATAACTACCAACGGATAAGATTTATTTGATTATCGCATCTCTAATAAAAACGTGAGGAGATTCCGCAAAATACCAGCAGTCCTCTATAGCTATTGTTCTATAGTATTGCAGTTATGTGTATTTTTCATGAGGAGAGCAAAAAGCCTCGCTGCTGAAAACATAATAAGTGGTTCGGTGGAAGAAGATGGTAAGCGCCACTTCCGGAGAAATTGAGTTATTAGGTGGAATGGGTTGGGATCGGACCATAGAAGAGTATGTAGGTAGTTTAATTTCGGAAATATAACTGCAGATCGCACAGGAAGCTTGTTTGGTATGTATCACTGCAAGGCGCGTTCCCAGAAATTTTTGTTGGGACGGGATTAAGCTTTGGGGCCATTACAATACTACAAGCCACAACATCTATGCAGTATTAAAGGAGTATTCTGTACCTGTCAAGACGATAAGTAATTGTAAAACATTTCTACCCAGTATATTTTCAGAAAAAATGGAATTAGAGAATTTTTATAAGAGAAAGAGTAGAGATGAAGTGTAAGATCAAATTTTCATGCTACATCAATCATTTTCCTGTTAAACAAGTATTGTTTTATTGAGAAAGTATATAAACGTTGAATTAGGAAGTTTTTTTTGCCAGGGGGGAGGCTCCTGACTCAGTGGATTAACCCGTGGGTTCACCCATGGTCATTGCATTGCATTGCATGAGAATGTTGTACGTCCCTTTCCAGTTTACTGTAAAGTTAGGAAAAAAAAGTTACTTATCATTGTCTTTCCCCGGGCCGCTCATGTATGCAATGAAACAAGAGGGAAGACAAGATTGCTAAGTAAAAATAAATAAATAAATAAATAAAATAAATAAAATAAAATAAAAAAAATAAAAAAAATAAAAAAACTGTTTTCTTTTGTATTTGTTCGCTAACCAATCTTGGTGTTTCTCTTCATTAAAAACAAACCATGAATAACCCCCTACAAAAGGTAGAATAATTAAGGAAATCCAACCATTATAAGAGGAGAACAGTATGACTCACTTCGGAAAAAAAGAGAAAAAAGTATAGGGTCTTACTTTGATTTGAAAAACTTGTCCTTATACTTGTCAATTATTTACCCCTTTCACTCAATGCAAAATCAAACAGAACGAGTAGGAGAAAGGGGAAAAAATCTTTACTAAGTTAACTTCAAATATTTGTTTGAGAAACAAATTGCTAAATTAATTACTGCAGTCGGAAGCTTTGTGATCCCTCGTTAGGTATTGATGTTATATTAAAGAGTGCACTGACAAGAGATATTGAATTAAATTGTTAACATAACGAACGAAAGAGTTGATTTGGTAGCACGGTTTCTCTCCCCTTATTTCTACCCTCAGTATGAGTATAAAAATTCCCCTTTCCCTCTCTTTTGTAAGAAAGAAAGAGGGAAGATTAGTTGATCCTGCTGACTATTTTCTTCTTGTTCAGCTCGAACAAAGTTACGGAGCTGGTGATGAAGATCTTTTCTCGTCGCTGAGTAAATTTGAGGAACGGCAAGGTCGTTGAGGTCAGGTGAGGTTGGGTCATTAGCGAGTGGGAGGTTAAAAGACCTCTAAAAAAGGTTACCCGCATGGCAACTCCCAGTGGAGGAAAGAGGGACAGTTGTCCTCCCCTTTAGATTTTCGAATAGTGTACAGCTCTTGGAAACACAAGTCAAAACATACTAACTTGCTCTCACATACTATAGTACTTAATATATTTATACAGGGTGTTTCAAAGCCTTAACTCCGCCATTTTAAATAATAAATAAATAAATAAATAAATAACACTTAGGAACTACAAGTATGTGCCCTATCCAAATATCCATGTTTCAGAATCCTGCGGTACTTCCGCAACAATTTTAATAGAGGTAGTTGGTGAGTGCTTCAAATTATATGCCCTTAGCCAAACTCCCTCCAAAAAATTGTTGTGTAAGTACAGCAGGATACTAAAACATGTAGACATTAGTTCCTCAGTGAAGTCTTGACCCGATTACGGTAGGTCCCATAGTATTGGACGATGGCCCCTTAAAGTTCTTTCTTTCTTTTTTTTCCATGATTTCGGCAGAATATAATTCCGAAAGGACGGATTTCTGCTCCCAAGTCGGTCTATACTTTTTGTCTTATCCTGGTGTTTACGTTGTCGGTATTGTTTTGAAACACCCTCTATAAAATACTATAATGACTATAGTTTATTTACTGTAGTTAATAAGGATATGTGTGCGAGAATAGTTGTACTTTCATATGATGCATTATATGGGCACGTGAAAATCAAAATGTCTATGTATTCGCGACTGCACTTGTATGTCGGGTTTTTGCTTCCTTGAAATCAGTCTCTCCAAGTTGGAAAAGGTTCTGCTGGCGTCCCTGGTTACCACACATCCCGTTTCAACCTGGAAAGTCCCAGATTGAAGAGTCTTGTCCTTATGCCTAGCCGATGTTTCTGCTTGTCCCGGCTTTCAGTTACGACGATCTTTTCACTTCTTCCAATCAACTGTGTGCTCTATTCTCATTACAGTATTCTACATTTACTTTTGGTATATATACTTCTATGTTAACAACTACTGTATATATGTAATCTTAATTTATAATACGCCTAAATATTGATAGAGTATGCCATCACGATATACAGTTCTTGTTAGATCTAAGTTTTAAGATCAAATGTTACTTTCCTAACCAGCATTTCTGATATAAATTGTGGTCCATAAAGAGCGCAACTTTTAAAATGCCCGCCATTTCTGTTCTAGTAAGTCGGCAGCACTGAACGTTACACGATTTTCATCTGTTGTGTTTGTGGCTAGTAGTCACGGAGCCCCGAATAGCACATGATCGTCATCTGAGTTTGTGAACAGTTTCTGCACAACATTCACCACATTATTGTAATAATTTTTCACTATGACAACAAACTGTTCCGTCGTGAAGTTCTCGATACCTACCCATACAAAAAAAAAAAAAAAAAAAAAAAAAAAAAGACGTTCATGAGCTCTGAAACGTTCAGTGCTGCCAACAGAAATGGCGGGCATTTCAAAAGTTGCGTTCTGTACGGGATATCCTTTTATTCAACAGGATTGCAATAAAAATGACTCTCCTGCAGTTTAAGTACGTTGTATCGCTGCTAAGAGTGAAATTAAACTAAACCTCCCAAAAAAGTGCCCGAATTTGAAAGATTTATTTCCAACCAAAGTGCCCAGGTTTGGAATAGCAGAAATATGGTAAAGCTACTCACAGAGATAATAATAATAATAAAAAAAATCCAATAAATTCGACTGAAACTTGGCTAAGCTTGTAAACCTAAGGTCTAGACCCAAGATATTATGAGAGCAAAATTCACATAAACAATGTCAGATTTAGACCACATAGAATAGAAGACCTGAGTATTATCCAGTAGCGTTGACGAACTCCTTTAGAGGGAAAGAGGTGGTTAAGCATTCACAAATGGAGTTGAATCCCATAATTAGCAAAAAGAAAGCTGATATTACAACGATATTGTATATCTGTTTCGTGAGTTTCGTCCATTTTCGTATCTTGGTTTTGGGTAATGGTGCTTAAAAGTACACAATCTGTTGAGTAGAAGAAGAAGAAGAAGAAAAATATATAATATGTTGTTGATTTTAAATGTAGAATGAAAGATTAATCTTAGTAGCTGAAAATATATGTTGCTTTTATATGTATAAATTATACTCCTAGTTACAGTAACAGCAGATAGTTGTTTATTTAAAAGTTGCTATGACAACCAAAATGGAAAATTATTATTCTTAATGGAGATGTGAAAAGAATAATAAAAGATTAATGATATTACAAGGTGACGTGTCTGATTCTTGTAGTATTGAACGTGTTGACATATTTTAAAAATTACGCGAACTGTGGGCTGAATGTTACGTGTAAAATATAAGAAGTTAATCGTTACAGTATATACGCTACGGTAAATAACGGTAAATATTGATTAACGAGTACAAACAATACTGTAAAACAAAGTGCAAAAGCTGCAGATGAGTGCAGCAAAGATAGAGAGGGTCAGTGGGATAACAGAGCCAACCCACTGCGATCCACCATTCACCGTGACCCACTGACCCACGACCCACCGACCCACTTTGCTCGATACATTGTAGACATCTTCCAAACACTGGTGAATTTGTTTACGTTTTACTTTGAAGGCTTCCATTTTTTTCCATTTTCATTTGTTTCTATTTACTTTCCTGAGATGAGTATATTTAAGTGAAAAAAGAACTTCAGGCACTTTTGGTGGTTTTTGAGACATAGGCGAATTTTACACAGTTTTTATTTATTCCCCCCCCCTTTACGTTGGCCTACTTTGTCTTGACTTGATACTCAAATTTTATCCTATTTTCCACTGAAAATTACCTGTAATTCAACAAGGAAATAATTATATATGATAATTAAATCGAAATTCATTGTAATGTAGCCCCATGACAAACACTTTACCATTTTATATTGTAAAGATCAGATTTACTGGTATTGTAACAAAGCGGTGCTTGAGGAATTGACCGTAGAAATTTAAACTCCGATTAGTGGTAATTTTACAGCCTTGTTTTATTACATGTGTAAACTCTTTAGTCAATGGAGAGTATTGCATGGATCCTGGGTTAGAGTTGATGACGATGGGTTTTGGTGGGTAACAGTGGGCCATGGGTGATGGGTCATAGTGGGCCATGATGTATGGTGGGTCGTGGGTCAGAGTGGGTCACGATGGGTCGTGGGTCCAGTGGATCATGGTTCACGATGGGTGGAGAGTCAGTGGGTCATGAGTCAAGGTTTTATTGACCCACGTCATCTCTAGTGCAGAATCTTAAGCTGGGTTGTCACTTTACAAGAACCTTGTAGCTATCATTAAAAAATTCTTGTAACTCGATCTTTCTATTTATTGTTTACACATTACAACTTTCTGAAAGCAAGAAAGATACCTCCACCCATGCAGCACTGCACTCTAATGGACAAATATTGAACCTCCTCATTAAAAACGTGTATTTTGGTGCGCTTCCCCTACCATTCCAAAAGAATCCGTTGTTTCGGAAGCGGCGAAACTGGTTTTTACTTTATGTCAGCGGGAGGGAGATAGCAGGTAGCAAGCAAGACGACCCAGAAAGTTGCATATGGTTTGACTCCTTGCAAGATGAAAAAATGTTGTATGTCCCTTTCAAGACTATATAAACCAAACGCTAAACTCGGATAAGATCATATTTCAGGTCATTGTTTCGGGTTGTTATTTCCAAAGCCGTTTTCTCTTCCCCTGTCTTTCTGTGAATGCTGAGATGGTGCCTTTGGAACATAACATAATTCCTTTCTACTCCTTTCATTCAATCCGTTTTGTGTCAATGTTTAGAGTAAGCTTTTATTACAGGGTAATATTTGAAACTTATTTAATAAATGAATAAATAATATGCGAAAAGAAGTAAGATTTAAGTTAGTTCGAAGGCTCAAATACGAAGTTAACAAAATTTTTGACGTCATAATCTATCCATAAAATCAAAAAGAAAACCAGAATGACTTTATAAAGTGAAATTCAACGTTCGTTACGTCAACCTTATTTCGTAAGTGGTATATATATAGTTTTATAAAATATATATAAAAGAAATCTCAACTTCTTAATGTTAGACACAGGCATATCTGCCAACAATGGTATCCTATTTTGTAACGTTGGATAATAATGGTGGGAAAATCCAACAATATGACAATAGACGAAATATTTACCAGCTTTTAAAATCCTGCTCTTGAACAACACAAATCAGCAATTCATTCACGACATTAGAACTAGGAGGTAATGGTGAGAAATCCTCACTAACATTACATATCCATAACACCAATAGAATACCAAAACACCTTCATGTATTCTTGGTAATTCAGTGAACCAACACAAGCATAAAAGATCCACTAATGAGGGTGACAGGATTTTATTTTAAAAAAAGAACACCTCAAAAATCTCCTTTTTACCAGTTGTTTGCCCACCACCCAAGAAGTTTAATTTCACCATTTTTCACTGAAGAAAAGTTTTTGGGAACATAAATTTGGATGGCAGGCGTTTTGGGGAGATAGAATGGACCTCCTACTCCGTTGAAAATTATCGCCTTGTATTTCCTCGAGAAAGAACGTGGCCAAAAGGAAGAAGACATCAATAAGAGAATTTGGAATAAGACAGGAGGCTTGTTGACGACTGCCATTTCTCATCCATGCCTTTCTGCACCTATTTCCGGTAAGCAATCTGCAACAATCGTATGGCTCTTTCTTCACATGTATGTGTATGTGTGTGTGTGTGTATGTGGACACATGCTCTATATCTTTAAAAGGATATGTCTTTTCGCTGGTCTTGGCCAACAAGAAGAGGTGTAGAAGAGTAATACTACAAGGATGCACTATCACACTGGACACTTTTTTTTTAAATGCTATGCCGTTTCCAACTCACACAACGAGATCCTAAAAGTAAGAGACAGCCAGGCATTTTAGGTGTCGCCTTCGATTCGACACGGAGATGGTTACTGTTAAAACGTAGACAGCTGCAGTCTTTAGTGAGTGCATTGGGCACGGTTACTTAGAATTTTTTTTTCCCCTTCAAAATGTGTGTGTCCATATGCAGAGAAAAGGGCGCAAAAATCATCAGCGCGGAAAAAGGTGTGTTGTTGGGTGCTAGAATACAGCCGTTTTCGTTCTGTGATGGATGGAAGCAGTCGCCGTACTTGATCAGGGAGAGAAGAACGTTTTAAAAGTAAATTTCGGGCAAGCAGGCGGAAGGGATGAGTGGGCGAAAATTGTTATGTTTCTCGCTTCTTCTTTCTGAAATACTTTTTGGCTGTTGGTGCTTCTGGTATTTGCTTTCTGTTAACACTGTGGTTCTTCGTGTCCCCATATCTATAATGCCCAAAGCAGATACAAAACTTCTTTTTCATTGTTGAAGGAGTGACATAGAGATCAGAAACAATAGAGATCAAAAATATCAATAACAATCTGATTTGTATCAATAATGCTGAAAATTACTGGTTTAGAGTGCTCGATTCAACACGATATCCTAACTGCACAAGGGCAAATAATTTTTTTTTCTCATTAAGGAAGGGTTTCTGGTTCGAATCCATCCTATCTGAGTTCCTGATGAATATCATAATCTTCGTGAGTTTTCTTAATATTTTCGTTTGTTTTAATATCTTCATTCCACCCATTCTTGATCATTTAGTCACTTGTCATTATTTTTTGGCACAAGAGTAGGATATTTACTCATTTTATTGAAATTCGTCGAATATCTGATAATTATCGTTCAAATGTTGCTATTCATAATCAACATCATGCTCGTATCTACGGTGAGTCATGGGGGCCGTCCCCCTAAAATTTTCACGACAGGCTTGCAAATTAATTATAGTATGGTGATGAACTATAATATGGTTGGATCACCCCCTCCCCTACATTTTTGGGCTGGCTACCGGCCTGATCATCATTATAGGTATTCTGCTACGAGAGTCACTACGAAAGTTTTGAGATGTGAAATAACTTACATACTTAAAATCAATTTAACAGTTACATTTTCTCAAAGTATTCACCATTACACTGTACACACTTTTGCGTCCTCGAAAACAACTTTTGGAAGCAGTGTTGCCAGTCTTTTTCTTCAAGTGTTGAAAGTTCATTCTCGTAAGCAACTACAACTTCTTCAGGGCTGCAAAATCTCTTCCCACGCATGCGATCTTTGATCCTGGGGAACAGAAAAAAATCACACGGGGCCAGATCAGGGCATACGATGGATGAGTCTTAAGTTTGACCTCCGTAGGTTCTAAAAACTGAATTGTGATGTTGGCCGTGTGTGGAGACGCGTTGTCATGATGAAGCAGGATTCCACGCAATCCAGTTCTTGGACACCATTCCCGAAGCTTCTGGAACACTTTTGTTCGGCAAACAGTGGTGTATCACTGAGTAGTAACAGTCCTTTGTTCTTCAAGTGGAACAGTTGCAACATGGCCAGATTTGGAGAAGAAAGTTGCGACCATCTTCTTCCCCACACTTCGCGGTCGATTCACATTCGTGGGTGGATTTTCGTCTGGAAAGATCCTAACTATAGACTGGCGTTTATTTTCAGGGTCAAATTGATAGATCCAAGTCTCATCTCCAGTAACAATGTCAGAGACGCGTCGAGAATTGCCTCCATTAAATCTTCCAAGCATTTCTTCACACCATTCCACACGCATGTGCTTCTGCTGTACAGTCATAGTGTGAGGCACCCAACGAGATGAAGCCTTTCTGAGCCGAGGATGATCATGAAGAATTTTTGTTACTGCTGGCGATCCAATGTTCACTGTAGATTCAATGTCCTTGAAAGTTGTTCGAGGATTTTCTCGAATCATTTGTTCCACAGCGGCAATGTTTTCATCTGACACAGCTGTTGCCGGACTCCAGCTCTCTCTTCATTTTTAAGCGATGTCCGGCCTCTTCTGAATTCACCAAACCACCGAAAAATTGTAGCACGGGAAGGAGCAAGGTCCCCAAATGCCCCCTGCAAACGGTCAAGGCTTTGTGTCTCGTTCAAACCGCTTTTGTAATCGTAAAGGATCATTGCCCGAAAATGTTCCCTTTCGAGCTCCATTCTAGACAGCCGAATACTGCTCACATCAACAAACAAGTGAAGGCGATACGGCCACGCGGATAAGCGAGGCGAGTTGAAACTTGCCTCGCTTCTTTGCTCTGGATACCACTACTAAATGCAATTGTTGGAATTCAAATACTGTGCCACAACAATGCGTATCTCAAAACTTTCGTAGTGACCTTCGTATTACTGACAGGTCACTTGCTGTAACCGAGAATCTTCCATGGTCCCCGGTCTTCCCCTGACCTCTTCGTCTGCACGATTTTTCTGTTTTGATGTCATTCATCAATTGTAGTCTTCTTCGTCCTCTCCCTCTCTTTCCTGCCACCATACCCTCTAACATGTCCCTCATGATACCGTTCCCTCTTAGCCAGTGTCCCAAGTAGTTTCTCTTCCTCTTCTTAATAATATCTAAATTTGTTGTTTTCTCCCCATCATTTCTAGCACTCTCATTCGTTTTCCGCTCGACTCAGCTAATTCTTCCCGTTCTTCTTCACACCCACATTTCGAAAGCTTCCAGTCGGTTTTCATCATTTTCGCGTAATGTCCATGTAGCAGGCATAAAATTTGTTCAATATTTTTTGGGTTGGATTAGATACTGTCAGCACATTGAATTTCATTGCCATTATTTAAAAAAAGAGAGAGAGGAGAAATGAAAGAAAGACAAGCTAGAAAGACTTCACTTTTTAATGAAAAATAGGAGTGCTGATAAAATTAGTCTAACTCTTAAGAAAAGTAGTAGCAAACCGGGAACCGGAAGCAAAATATAAGTGTGCGCTATCAAACTGTTCACACATAAACTTATATTGCCATAAACTTCCAAACATACTATGGCCTTTTCAAAGTTTATGAAGCCTTCTATATATTTTCCGGGCAGCAAGGCTGAACAGTAGGTCTTATTGTCTTCGAGAGGCACACAGAGTGTTCACATTTCCCTGGGTTTATTTGTGTCCTATGTGATGTTTTGTTCGTTGAAATTTAGCGTTCGATTTTTATCCTCATCAAGGCTATATAAAACATGGACCTATAGTTTAAGGTGGAATCCAAACCATTGTAATCGGTTATGCTCTCCGGATATCGAACCCGGAACTCCGTACGTAAAAGGCTCGCGTGTTAGCGACTTGACCATCTGGTGGGTAGAGAACTTTGGCGATGTGTATTTGTAATATACTTATAATACCATGTTAGTGTTTTATTTCTTTTTTAGTTTCCCCGCTTTCTCCTTTAAAAGAAAAGAAACACTCTGTCATTATCAATCAGTTGTATTCAATAGTTGCTCTCCTGTTTCTACTGGACACAAACATAGAAAGTTAAACTATATATATATATATATATATATATATATATATATATATATATATATATATATATATATATATATATATATATATATATATATATATATATATATATAGGCCCTATATATATAATTTTATTTATTTTCTAGTATGTACAGACTATGTGTGAGATGACTTAACTTTGAATCATATTGTATGTTGCTAAAACTTTGCCTTTGGCTCATTTACGCCGAATAAAAAATAAAAAAATACCTAAACATTTATTATGAGCAACGCCAGAGAGGACACATCCGTCTAACATACATGTGGTTAGAAGGACCGCGGTGGCTCAGTGGTAGAGCGTTCACCTCTGATGTATGGGGTCCTTAGTTTGTTCCCAGTTTCCGCCAAGTGAGTTTTGTGGTGGACAAACACCGTGTGCATGGGTTTTCTCAGGATTTTGCCGTTTCCTCCCCTTTCTTCATTCCACCATTTCATTCATTTCTTATCATTCATCACCTTCTCCTTTGGTCTATCCGGCATAACTGTGGGACGTTAAACAAAGTTTTCAATTCATTTTCATCTAGAGAATTTACTTGCATCAATATAATTTTTGATGTCTGTGTTCTTTAATGTATGGTTTGCTAGTTATTTCTTTAGTTAGCCTACCATTTATCCGCACGACACTGGGTCTACCTACGTTGATCCATTCTTTTCCTGTGAACGTCCCGTGGAAACCTATGTGCACGTTTATGTTTTAAAAACTAGAGTTCCTGTAGTATTCGTGTGGGACATTTTTGGAATTTTTGCGGGATGATCATTGGGTGAGTTTTGGACATCCAAATATTCTTCTGTGATAGGCTCATATCATTGAAATCCAAGATAAATTCCATTAATATTTTCATTATATTTGAAGTTTCTACTGTGAGCTGGGATGACCTGGGACAGATATGGGACCTGTAGGACATCTCATGAACATGTTGTACTATCTGGGAAACAGATACGCCATTACTTGGACATTACTGGATGTTTATAAAAGTGTCTATTTAATTTTTCTTCACCCATTTATGATGACGTAAGATCGTATTTATTATCAATAAAGAGCAGGGAAATCGCTAGAAAACCCTAAGCATACGTAAGACATTTCAGTTTCAAGACTCAATGAAAAATGAAAGTTTATCTGGTAACCACTATCTTATTTTATTAGAAAAGTCAGTTTCTCCCGCCATGCAATTAGAAGTACTAAAAAATATATTTACAAGTTTTATTTAGTTTTCTCAACGTTGACAGAATAACAGTGTGCTTGTTACGTTTGGAAACAGGAAGACGCCTGTATTGCTCTTTGCAACTCTTGGGAGATATGTATGTGTACGAACGTAATGTTTAAACTTTGTAGAATTGTGTAAATAACTCCGTATATACTGCATATATGCAACAAATCTTAAATGTACATACCCTTGAAACATCCAGACATGTTTGCTAACCAAACTGGCATATTTCTCCACACAAAGCTCAAAGCAAACTTGAGTTACGCAGAGTTTACCAAGTCATCACATGTGAAAATGGTTTAGCTAACTTCGTAGCTGCCTGCTGCACGAAAGTAGCAACAGCTATGAAAATAAGAACAAACGTTGAGGTCGAGAGAGTCATTGTTTACTATCTTTTGTGGGCAATTAAAGGAAGGTGACAGTTATAGCAAGTTCATTTATACCCTTCACTTTTCTTTAACGTATTGTTAAGTTGGCCACGTCTAGCCTATAACATAGTCAACTTAGGAGTCAGCAGTGTCATTTCAGTATTTGTCAGGAAGGGGAGGACAATAGTTTCACGTCTCTTATTAATATTAGATACAACTTATTTACATGTGTTTCTCAAACTCAGGGGGGCAATTGCCTCTTGCCCTTTCCAAATGCCGCTAAGGTTAGCATCCGTCTCGATTTTGGGGAAAATGTCGTGCGTCCTGACGTGGCTCTGTTCCGATTTTAATTTTATTGATGAAGTTGGTAACTATTAGTATTATTATGATTGGAATTTAGTTCCCACATTATTATACAGGCTATCACATCAAATAATCAACACCAAAACATCGACCTAATAACATCGACGGTATACAAAATCGACGGCACTCAATATCGAAGATGCATTTCATTGACAACCAAAAATCGACACTCAAATAATCGACTGCAAAATCATCGATAACCAAACTATCGACAGCCAATTCTTCGACAATCAAATCATTGACGACTAATTCATCGACACCTAAAATATCACCGACCGACTTATCGACAGCCGAATCATCGACTTCCAAGTCATCGACAGCTAAATCATCGACAACCAATTCATTGACATCCAAAATATATCTACGACCAAATCTTTGACAGCCAAATCATCCGGAGCCAAGTCATCGATGGCGAAATCATCGTCAGCAAAAAGATGAACAATCAAATTATTGGCAGACAATTCATCGACAACTAAATCATCGGCAGCTAAAATATCGATGACTAAATCATAGACAGCTATAGCCACGCAAGCCATCGATACTAAAACATCGACAACCAAATCATCTACAGCCAATTCATCCACAACAAAATCATAGATACAAATCATTAACGATCAAATCATCGACAATCAAAACATCGACAGTGCATGACATTGGCACTCAAACTAGATAATTAAAAATCGACAACCAAAATACTGACACATATGACTTGGCAACTAAAACACAGACAGCACATAACATCGTCAGCTAAAACTTCGATGAAATATCGTATAAAATTGGCAAGTAAAACACGAATAGTATATACGAGTAATATCGAAAATTAGAAAACCAAGGGTACATGCAATAAGGAGCCCAAACAGAGACGGTGCCGAACTTTCACGAAGCGGCAGGAACCAGGAACATCGTTAATCAAAACGTCGACAATAAGGAAATTTTAATTTTAAATACAACAAAATGTTATCAAGGCACATGGCAGCTCTTTGGCTGGTGCACGCAGTTTCCATATTACACGAAGCAACTCAGATATTTTTCGAACATCGATAATTTTGCTCCCCATGAAAATAGTGCAACGAAAATCGGCTCAGTCACTAAAAATCGGCTCAGTCACTAACCTTTACGAGGTCATGCCCTTTATAAAATTTCAACGTTTTATCTTCAACCGTTTACGAGATAGATTGCCAAACTGGACTCAAAGTCATAGGTTATTTCCTGTACACATAAAAACTTGGAACTGGGACAAATGTAAAATTGGTGATACAATAAATACATATGTGATACAAATATAGATCTACTCTATATGAGGATCATTCAGAAAATGAATTGTGTTTGCCTATACACATTTGCTTATCTCCTTTGCACATAATGTTTTCTTTCACCTGTTGAAAAGCTATAGTCACCATTACCCAGACATAATGTAGGGTTTATTTGTTCAGTTGCCAGAAAAATATGGAACCCACCAACGTAACTTCTTTTATCAAAGAACTTGAGAATGTTCCGATTATAGTTTAGAAGAGAACCATCCTTGTTCCTTTAAATTGCAGAAATAAGACTTCAAGTGCAATGACACATAAATTCACTACAGAACAACGCACCTCAGTTACGGTACATCTGCGTACAAAGGGGATTTTGCTGTTGAGGTTCGGGATACGTCACTGCCAACATAACAATAATTTGTAAAAGTTTATCAGAAAATTCGAAAGAACCGGCAATGTTGCAGAAGCGCTGTTCGCACTGAAAAAGAAAAGTAAATATTGATAGCCCAAGCATTTGTAAGAAGTTCCTACTATTCAAACTTTGTCGACAGAATACCGAGCAGAAATACATGGATATGTTTATGTGAGACATATGATAGTGACAAATATACGGTTTACCTGGTTTTAGAACATACCGGTATAAAAAGAATAATCATCTATCCTAGTTTTATTGTTGATTGATTCATAAGTCACTATCCTTTCATTTTATTATTGATTTATTTCCAATTAACCGGATTATGTAATGAATATTGCTTTAGGCTGTATTCTTGATGACACCCCGTTATAACATTTGAGGGCATGAAAATGTGTTATTTTGTTCATTAATATATTTCAACATTTTACCCAGGCATGATTTGTTTTCACATCATCCAGACGAAATATACTTCGTATCAGGAAAGTCAGAATTAATTAGAAAACATCTCAATGCTTCATTTGTAAATAGTGAGAAGTACCGATGTCAATCATACGTTATACAATTATTTGTTAAGTGAAATGGTTATATAGAACACTTTTAAAAGCATAAACGCAGATGATGTGGTTCGGACTGCATGTTAAGCTATAGGTTCGCTTCTCGTACAGCCTTGACACTGAAAGGAACGCTAAGCTCCAATCTGATCTGATTCAATGTCTAGGAGATCTCTTGAACCTCATAGTATAACTCCTGCGCACATAATTGATTAGACATTAATTAATATTTTCTTATCCTGCTGCTCTTCAATCTCTGAGGACTGTAACACCAAAAGTAGAGCTTACAATATGTTTTTATATTTGAAACGTCGAATATGAACAGCTAGCTGTAAAGATAAATAGTTCCAAGAATATCTTTAGTTTAATACATATTTCACAGTTATTTATTTCCGTAAACTAAAGAAAATGGAAATGTAAGAAACGATAATGATAGAATAGGTAGGACAAAAATGGTCAAAAGAAAATAAAATGAGTCCCAAACCAACTCACAGACACAGTGTTGCTTACTGCAGACTCATATGGTTTAGCATAAAATTTTGGAATCCGATTACTCAGCCACAACGTTCCTGCAACTCAGGAAAAATTCCTAGGAGGAAATTTTTGTTTCCAATTGCGGTATTTAAAGCTGATGTAAAGTTTGATGGCCTCCGGTTCAATTCGTGTGAAACCAAAGAATTTACAGTAATAATCAAACATGATGGGGAAATCAGTAAGCTACTTAAATTAAGAGGCAAAGAATTTTGATCTAGAAAACCAAGTATACATTCGACGGAAGTCGATGTATTGATCATCAATCATCAAACTAAATAAAGTTTGGTAGAAACATGTTCATTTGTGGATAATAAAGTCAGATACTTTTTCCTTCTTCTTCTTCTTCACTTTAAAGCAAATCAAAGCATAAATGCATAAAGGAATGAATGTATTTGCATTTAATTTCACATAAGTTGTTTTAGCTTATGACTTTTCTATCAGCAGAAACAGTTTCTAGCTGCATTGACAAATTAACGTTAGAAGATCTATGTGCAATAGCTTCTTTGGAAAAAAAAAAGCTCTAACATTTTCTGCTTTCAAGTAGATATATTTGAGAACTCTCAAGAGGAGTTTAGTGGAATGATCTGTCATGGTTGTCTTAGAATTTGAACGTATAATGCCTTTGTTGATTTTAAAACAAAATACAGTAAAAAGAATTTGAAATAAAGGAAGTTGTAGGAAGAATTAATTTCCGGAAGGCGTTGTCAGTTAACTCCAAGAAAGGAAGACAGTCATCACGGTTGTTTGATTGATTTCTCGCGTGATCGCCTTTTGTCAACCACCTTGAAGTTTTGTAGTTAGCTTAACGAGGTACCTGGTGCAAAACATTCTAGTTAACATAAACCAAGACAAGCGGAAATTTATAAGTACGTGGCTGAAAATGTGGCACCATTAACATTTATTTTGTTACATGTACTCACTTCTAAAACTGTAGATAACAAAGTTGAGGATATACCGATAGTCCATCAGTAACTTATAATATAGTTAAGGCGCTCATTAACAGTTGCAGTCTGCAAACTTTGATAATAGTTTAAAGATAGAGTTGTAAGAACTATGATAATTACTGCATGAGTTGGCAACATTTAAGACGTATTTATTGCCAGATAAGTTAAAAACAAGTAATAGAGCAATTTTGGGGCTAGGAAAGAGCACTGAGAGTGAAAATTCAAAACAAATCACTGAACAGAGTGGTAATCCTTTCAGAAAAAGTAGAAACGTTTTGGAAGAGGGTAGCATGATGAATACTCTCCTAGTTTCCTCGAGATTTTGGGTGGCAAGGTTTCGGCTGTGCGAAATTTTGGCCCGCGAGAGTTTGTTCACACGAGATTTCGGGTGACGAGATTTAGACCACGTGAGATTTTGGCCCGCAGGATTTTGGTTAACGATAATTTGACCGCGATATTTTGCAAAATAAAGTAGAGGTTTACTTTTCATAATGGTGATAATTTCATAGCTGGTGAGAATGAAGTTTGTGGTATCTCTTGCGGGTGTCTTTGGATGAAACTTAATCTTAGGCAGTACTCTTTGGTCGTGAAAATCTTTATTTGTTATTCAGTTTAGCCTGATGTCACTTCTTAAAGGTACAGTTAATGGTTTGGTAGTTCACCTTCCGGACTATTTTTTTAATCTTTTGATCTACGTATACAGTTATATAATTGATCATATACGATTGATCTGTTTATATTAAAGTTTAGAAGTAAAATTGTCGATGATTTGAAGAGAAAATAGGTTAGGAGTTTTAGTTTACATCTTCATCACATAAAAATTGAAAATTCACTTCAATCATCCATTATTAGCATATCTGCTCCGAAAGAAAGTACTTACATAAAAATATTTTTGAACTTACCCTTTTTCAGGAGAACGCTGCTATGAGGGTTCTTGTTTTTCGTCTCCAGCGAAGAGCAATTCCATCGATGCCACTGAAACTGAAACTGGCATTCGTGAATGGCCATCTGAAGTCCCTGTATGGCGACTGAGGTAACGTCTGGAAACCGACTACAGATTTCGTACTGTTCTTTGGTCAGGCCTGGGAAATTCTTACAGAATGTTGAGAAGTACGAAGGAACATCGACTGGGAAGTTCTTGTTGAGACGAGCAAGCTGAGTCCTCGTCTTTAACCCGTGGACACTGAAAGAAGAATAATTCCAATGAGAAAATCGTTGGTGTTGCTGTACATTAAACTGGTAAGAACTTCCATACATATTGTAAACAACTGTTTGTTACAGTTATTGAATCAATAGTAAAATATATGTAATAGCGAGTCCAATACTGTTTATTACAATTATGGATAACCAGTTTAAAAGTTGAAGAACCTTACATTTTAATATTTTTAAGGTATGCTGTAATATTATTGAAGTGCAAAGATTAATTCGGTACACTTTGAGGAAAAGTCAATACGATCCTTGGCTTCTTACGTATAATAAAATTTCAATGTTAACGTATACTGTATAATGGGGTGGACCGAAAAAATCAAATTTTCGAGTGTCGAATTCTAATAGGGCTTAAAAGTTGCGTATTCACATGCTAATCAATGGTAAAATAACGAAAAAAATCATACTTTGGATCTTCAGTTCGCACAAATGACCTAAAGTTTGAAAAAAATATAAAAAACACCTAAATTTACCTTTACGCAAGAAATACAGAGATTACTTTTTTACATTTCTGTAGCGTCTAAGTACTATATTTTAGTTGTGTGAAGTTATGTTTGTTAATAATTCGTTAATGTGAGTGATTTTATACATTTTATTTTCAGAAAAATAAACACACTGCTGAACAAGACTGCACTTATTTAATATAAAAACACATTTACACGTGACGTTTCGATCTTCTATCCAAGATCCTCATCAGATGTACACTGAGTACGTCTGATGAGGATCTTGGATAGAAGATCGAAACGTCACGTGTAAATGTGTTTTTATATTAAATAAGTGCAGTCTTGTTCAGCAGTGTGTTTATTTTTCTGATTTTATTCGCAAGACGTTGACTATGATTGTGTGTCAATTTTATTTTCATAATGATTTTTCAGCTACTCGCCCATTTTTCAGCTTTCTTCTTCGTGAAATGGCCCAGAACTCACCACGAAGAGGTGACTGCAATTCGAGTTCCACCCACACCCTACCCAACCATCCTACCAATTAGATTGTGCTAAATTATGTTGATTTAGTCAAGAATTTAGCCTTAAAATCAGATTTCTTTTTTAAATCAAATTTTGGCATTGTTTGTCTTGAAGCAAAGTTGCTCTAATGTAGCCACCTGTGCTTTTCTGTCCGCACACTTTTCCTGCAGACTCTGTGACAAGTTTGACACATCTTTCAACTTCCTGGGATAGCTGATAGATTGGAGAAAATGTAAGCTGTCTCCACCTTCAGTGCTCGAAAGCTTGACAACAGAAACTTATCAATTATGACATCTTATGATATCTTATCAATTATGTATGACAAATCTGGTCATGAGTTTGATTTCTTAAATTTTCCATGCCATACTCAGGAAGTTGAAAGATGTGTCAAATTTGTCACAGAGTCTGCAGGAAAAGTGTGCGGACAAAGAGTAACTTTGCTCTCAAGACTCACAATGCCAAAATTTGATTTTTAAAAATCTGAATTTAAGGCAACGTCCTTGACTAAATCAACATAATTTAGCTCACCCTAATTCGTAAGATGGTTGGGTAGAGTCTGGATGGAACTTCAATTGTAACCACCTCCTAGTGGTGAGTTCTGGACCATTTCATGAAGAAGAAAGCGCTGAGAAATAGGCGAAGAACTGCAAGATCATTATGAAAATAAAATGTATAAAATCATTCACATTAACGAATTATCTAACACACATGACCTTACACAACTAAAATATAGTACTTAGACGCTATAGAAATGTAAAACAGTAATCTCTGTATTTCTTGCGTAAAGGTAAATTGATGTTTTTATATATTTTTTCAAACTTTAGGTGGTTTGCACGAACTGAAGATCCAAAGCATGATGTTTCTGTTGTTTTTTCATTGATTATCATACGAATACACAGCTTTTGAGCTCTATTAGAATTCGATACTCGAAAATCTGATTTTTTCGCGTAAAGGTAAATCTTTTTTTTGTCATTTTTTAAAAACTTTAGGCCGTTTGGGCGATCTGAAGATCAAGGTCCAATTTTTTGTGTGATTTTTTCTTTATTTTTCCATTGATCAGCAGGGGAATACGCAACTTTTGAGCCCTATTAGAATTCGATACTTGAAAATTTGATTTTTTCGCTCTACCCTACTGTATATGCAAGATAGTAATAATACAGTATGCTTTCAGCGAAAATAAGTATGATTTTTGGCATATCACGTATAATAAAGTCACCACTGGAAATAACAATATAACTGAATTGTGAACAGGTCTTCTCGGGCTAGCAGCCAGGTAAATACTGTTATATCTTGCGACATTTCGAAGGCTGACATCGTCCTCATCTTCAGGCGAATATGATGAATATAATATTCGCCTGAAGATGAGGACGATGTCAGCCCTCGAAACGTCGCAAGATATAACAGTATTTACCTGGCTGCTAGCCCGAGAAGATCTGTTCACAATTCGTCGCCAGGAAAGCTTCAATACATAACTGAATTGGTCCTAAAATCAAATAATTTCAGTTTCGAATAATCAAACAATATATCTTCGAAAATTATTCGAATAATCAAATATAATAATTCGAATAGTTATACGAACAATTTAGTCAGGTAATGAATAATTAATGGAAAGTGAACACTCGTTCCATAATTAACCTAACAATAAACGACATATTCTCAGTCTGTGCATCACGCTAATTCATAGTAATAAATAGTCACGCTAATTCACAGTAATAAACTGTCACGCTAATTCACGGTAATAATAAACAGTCACTCTAATACATAATAATAAACAGTCACGCTAATTCATGATAATCAACAGTCACGCTAATTCATAGTAATACACAGTCACGCTAATTCATAGTATAAATAGTTACGCTAATTCATAGTAATAAACAGTCACGCTAAAATTGTTGTTGCTACCTGTGTTGCTACTTTAGTCATCGGGTGTTTAGAAACTATTGTAATAGCAGTTCTGTAACTTTTAGTAGGATTTTTTTTAAATTTGAACAGTAGTTGGGTAAATGTTAGTAGTAGTAGTAGTGCTTTTCCAATTAGGAAAGAAAACCCAGACAGAAAATCTTAGTTCTTTGGGCTGGGGGTTGACGTGAGGTGGGCAGTCAGTTGTAAAATCAATTAATAAGAAATTAAATATGGATCGAGAAAGGAATGTGAGTGAAAAAAAGAGCTAGGTTGTACCATGGAAGCAACGCACAAACCGATCGCCTTAAGGCCATGAGAAGTTCGAAAGAGTTATCTCTACAATATATGAAAGGGGCTAAAGAAACGAGTGCAAAAGCAGAAGATCAGAGTAGGAACGTGGAATGTTGGGATCTTGACAGGTAGAAGCTACGAGTTATCGGAGACGTTAGCAAGAAGAGTAAGCAAAGGATGCATTCAGAAGACTAAATAGAAGAGTTCAAGATCAAAAGAAATAAGAAAGGGATACATGGTTATATACACGGAGCACCACAACAGAAAGAACGGCATTGCAATTATCTTGGATAAGAATATGAAGGAGGTGGATGTGAACAGAGTAATCGACAGAATTATGCTAATCAAACTCGTGGCAAGAGAGACACCTTGTATGTAGTCAGCTCCTATGCCTCCAAGTTGTATGTGATGAAGATACAAAGCAAAAATTTTAGATGGAGTTAGGCAGTACTTTGCAGAATTGTTTGTAATATGAGAAGCAGGTCAGAATATGAAAGAATGTATGGAAGATATGGTTTGGAAAATAGAAATAAGGAAGGTAAGAACATACTACAAGTGTAGAAGCATACGATCCACCTGAATGCTATCCTGAATGCCTTCTACAGAGGAAAGAACACCTTATTACATTTAAGAGTTCCACCTTAAGGTCTCAGATTAACTTTATGTTATGAAGGAGACAAAACCTATGTGAATCAAAGAACAGCAAAGTTATACCAGGAGAGAGTATAACAGAGCAACATCCCCTCATACTAGCTAATATCATCATCAAGGAAGAAGCAGGAAGAAGACAAAGACA
Organism: Thermobia domestica; assembly: GCF_964235325.1. Taxonomy (NCBI): domain Eukaryota; kingdom Metazoa; phylum Arthropoda; class Insecta; order Zygentoma; family Lepismatidae; genus Thermobia; species Thermobia domestica. Next base: position 83,045,424 of record NC_137454.1, read on the forward strand.
AAATGTTCCTGTTCGAACGAAGTGGTTGAAACTAGATGAAACAAATGCTGAAAGATTCGAAAGAAAATTACCACGTCGTAAGTGCTACAAATGAAGGAAGAAGAAATCCACGTGAAACAGGAGTGGATCAGAATGTCAGTAGAATTCAGGGAAACAGAAACAAACAAGAGCTGTGGAAGAAGCAAAAGGAAGGGGGCTCATTAATAAGAAACTGTGATGATAGAATAAAGAATTTCAATCACCTGTAAAGGAGGGAAAGGAACGATACAAAAAATGACCGAAATCTAGCCATCAACAAAATCTAATGGATTACAAGAAAGTGGTAAAGAACGCCAAGAAGGCAGTTAGGTAGCAAAAGACAAGACTTATGATAAGTTGTACAGCAGTAAATTCAGCAGTATATACGAAACAGAGGCGATGTAAGCTATATTCTGAGTTGCTCTCATCAATGACAAAGCCACAGCCAACAGAATTTTCCTCTTTAAACCGTCCGTATAGAACACATTAAAATTAGGGTACTGTTCTAAGAGTGCGGCAAACTGTTGCTGGTACACCTGGGAATTAGTATGCTTTTTGGGGTGTGAAGACAAGCGTAATTCAAACCGTGGTGATCGAAGTAGCCTTGGCGGGACAACAAAAAATTTAAGCAACGAAAGAGAGGGCCACACAAATTCGTCAGAAAGGAGACTCTCACACACATGGATACACCATGGATGTGTACAGCGACGACGTACAGCATAGAGGTCGTAAGCCGGGCCATCACAAAAAAGATCTACAGAGGCGATTAGAAATACAGAACACGTGTGCAGAATAATTAAGGAGAAGCCTTCTACGACGACATATTAATGAACGTTCATTGGCTTCAACATAAAGGCTGGCAACAGGACTAGTACTAAGCGCGCCAGTAGCTAGTCGAATATCCAGGTAAAGAACTGTTTCTACTTTCACCAGAGAAGAGCGAACAGACACATAAACAATAAACCAGGGTGTTCAAAATCAACAAATTCCAAATGTATCTAGTGCAATATTCTTCTGCATTCAGGAAAACAGAAACTGCTTCTATGATTTCTATGGAAAGTGAACCGGATAATGGAATGCAGAAAGGGAAAGGAATTGGAAAGAACACAAGTTCACAAATTATCAATATAAACACATTATAAATATTGTACACATGCTATATTAGTTTTCAACATACATAACTGAATGTACGATAAATATAGGAATAAATGTACTCAAAATTTAAGAAGGTGAATCTCACTGTTCTTCCAAACATAAGTATCCGATTATGGACAGAAATATACTGCCTTGTTACAAATGTTCAGCCGGCTGAACAGGCCCCCCCACCCCATCCCGTCAACCGTACCTCAACAAAACTGTCATTTATGTGTTTCATAGCACCCCAATTTCATAATATATAAAATTCCTATCTCTGCGATTCCAACTAACAGCTTGGGACTGAAGAGGATAAGCTAAACAAGCTATAGATTAGGGCCCCACTCACTTGGGGCCCAAAAAATTTAAAGAAAAACTGATTGTAAATGTAATTTTCAAATAAGAAGAAAAAGCAAATAAGGTAAAACGCATATTCAACAATGGTGTTTTGTATTGTTATGTACTAGGTTTTTATGAAGAAAAGTAATAGGGCTCTATTTCTCAGCCCCACTTGTAATGAGGCCCCTCTTGTCCAGCCCTGCTTATAATGGGCCCTTGTTTCCATCTAGATATTTATTAGGTCCATAAATTAGCATATGTCATATATTCAAATCTAAAAAACGGCGACATTTTGTCGCTGAAAAAGAAAGCTTGACGTGTAAAGGGCCCCTAAAGCTTGACGTATAATGGGCCTCTTTCAATAGCTTAGGGCCCCATCAAGCCTAAATCCGGCACTGCTGGTTGGCCAGAGTCATTCATGAGCTGGAAAGAACTTGATTTTATTATTACTTAATTTTTCACAGATTGATATTAGGTATTAGCTGACATAAACTTGTTTGGAAGGAAGGATGTTAACGTATTGTTTAAAAAAGGAATTATCGAACACTAATGGGCTGGCAGAGTCGAATGATTCAACCTTTATCCCAGAGACTGTGTGTATAACGTTTGCATACCTTTACACCTGTTGATAGGGCTAACTTAAGTGCATCTTATTCCAGCAACAAGGAAGAAGGCCTTTCAACCGGTATCTGAAGCCATAGAGAAAATATTGAAGACTCCAGTGGATGGATGATGGTATGCCTTAACACCAAATTCCAACCATTGTCTTCTTGTCATCACAGAACATACATACACCTTTCTTCTTCCTTCCTTTCGTTACTTTACATGTATGTGTATGTGAGTGTGTGTGTGTGTGTGTTGTATGGTGTTTAAGATAGTGATGTGGACATCGTGGGAACAGCAGTAAAGGTCAACTTCCAGATCTGGTCACTGGAATATTTTCTTTCTTTAGATTCTTCTGTTCTTCCGAACTGACAGCAAAGTTTCCATCTTTTGTCCATTCTTTTTTCTCCTTCTCTCTTTTATCTTTCTTTCTCTCTTCGTATATATATATGTGTGTGCTTTGTTATTTGTATATTGTTTTTATATTCCGTTTCCTCTTCACATTTATTTTCGTGCTTTGGATGACATCTATGACAGTACAGTTTTTGTTATTTTCTTTCAGAACATTAATTTTCAACAAACTACAATATCTTCTTCAGAAGAGTTAAGTGCTACAGATTTGCTATTTTATCGTACTCTATTTAAAAGAAGTAGCAGTATCAAGTGTACACCTCATGAATAAGTTTGGTTTTGTATAGCATAATATTTTCTCAGTTTATAAGGAACCGGAAGTGGTAGTAGATTTCTAGCACCTTCGTTTTTGTAGAGAGATTAGAGCGGAGATGAAATATGTTCTCGGGCTGCTTATTAATTGATTGTCGTAAACCGCTTTCCTCTATCAATTACCATTTTTATTCTATAGTAATCAATGCTCAAACCAGAAAGGGTCGATTTCTACCATTTGTAATGGGTGGATCACCTTCATCCACGAACTCAAATCCTAACTTCTGACCACCTACATCCTGGTCAAAGTTGATGATAATCCATCAAGTAGCCATTCAGACTTTTTGTTTTTCCCGGACGGACGGATACACGGACTGAGTAAATATATAAAGGAGCTGTTGGTAATAAAATTCAATTAAAAATCAATCACAAGAACTATATATATATATATATAAGAACTCGTTCAATCTTGACTGAACTTGGCATTCAGGTAGACCTTGACTTGTTTAATAACTTTGTGAAATATTTTCCTGTAAAGACTTTCGCTCCCCATATTATTGGCCATCAAAGCTGGCGTTCGTATTGACTCAAATTTTCTCAAAGAAGTTCAGTATTTGCTATTATTTAGTACAAAAATAGGGGAAAATACATGCACCTAACTTACTTTTAGATTAAACGTTAATCTGCTAAACGTTAGTTTTAGATTAAACGTTAACCTGTGAAACGTTAGATTTAGATTAAACATTAACTTGTTAAATGTAAATTTTAGATGAAACATTTTACCTGTTAAATGTAAATTTTAGATTAACCGTTTAATCTGGTAAATGTAAATTTTAGATTAAAGATTTAACTTATTAAATGTAAATTTTAGATTAAGTATTTAATCTGTTAAATGTAAATTTTAGATTAAACATTTAAAATGTTAAATATAAACATGAGACTATTTATTTAATATGTTACATGTAAATTTTATATTAAACATTTAACCTATTAAACTATATTGTAGATTAAACATTTAATCTGTTAAATGTAAATTTTAGATTAAACATTTAACCTATTACATGTACATTTTAGATTAAACGTTTAACCTGTTAAATGTAAATTTTAGATTAAACGTTTAACCTGTTAAATGTAAATTTTAGATTAGACGTTTAACCTGTTAAATGTAAATTTTAGATTAAACGTTTAACCTGTTAAATGTAAATTTTAGATTAAATGTTTAACCTGTTAAGTGTAATGTCTAGATTAAAGATTTAAATTGTTAAATGTAATTTTTAGATTAAACATATAAACCTGTTAAATGTATATTTAGGTTAAAGAGTTAAATGTTAGTTTTTGTTTAAATGCTAACCTGTTAAATTTACTTTCATATTAAATATTTAATTGTTAAATGTTAATTTTAGATTAATTGTTAACCTGTTAAATGTTAACTTTATGTTAAAAAGTTTAACCTGATAAATGTTAATTTTAGGTTAATTGTTGAGCTGTTAAAAGTTAATTATATATTAAATGTTAATCTGTTATAAAGTTAATTTTATATTAAACGTTAAGTATAAGTGCAGTGTACACTTATAGAAAAGACTTGCTGAAATGAATGAATGACTTTTTTTTTAAAGGGGGAACAGAAAATTCATTGCTAGTTTGCTATCTTTGTTACAAATTTTCGAATTAGTTGTTAAATTAAAGAAATTATCAAATTTAGAGTTCATAACAGTTTTGGGACCTACTACCTAGGTATAATTCTATGCTGTTCATCGTAATCATTAATAGTATATCACTATGAAAAGATCATCATCGTTGATACTCAATCAATCACCATGGGAAGGTAACCGATAACAAATAGAAATAGAATATACAGCTTAATTAAAGTTTTATATACATATCTCTTGAACCGCCCGACCGATCTTGATCAAATTTTCAACGTAGATGCGGTTCTGGCCTGGGAGTGTTTTTAGCTATTTACTTTGACGGTACAACTTAGGGGAGGAGGGGAAAGATAAAAATAAATAAAACTTAATAACTCTTGAACCACCCGACCGATCTTGATCAAATTTTCAATGTAGATGAGATTCGGGACTGGGATGATTTTTATCATTTCACTTTGACGGAGCAACGTAGGGAAGGGGGTGGAGGGGGAGATATACAGAAAATCAATAAATATAAAAATAAAAGTGACTATGTTCCTGAATTAATTACTTTTGAACCACCCGATCGATCTCAATCAAATTTTCAACATATATGAAGTTCAAACCTGGAAAGTTTTTTATCATTTCATTTTGACAGCAGATCTTGGGGGAGGAGGAGGGAAGGAGGGGAAATATATGAAAATGAATAAAACTTAATAACTCTTGAACCCGACCGATCTCGATCAAACTTTCAACAAAGATAAGGTTTGGGCCTGGGATGTTTTTTTTTTCATTTGACTTTTAAAGTGCAACGAAGGGAAGGGGGAGATATATGCCAAAAAAGTAAAAAAGTGACTGTCTTTGTGACTTCATCACGTTTAAACCACCCGACTGATCTTAATCAAACTTTCAACATGGATGAGGTTCTGATTTGAGGTGGTTTTTATCATATCACTTTAACTGTAGAACTTCGGGGAGAGGGAGGGGAGGGGAGAAATCTATAAAAATAAATAAAACTTAATAACTCTTACAGTAAACCACCCTTCCAATCTCGACCAAACTTTTAACATAGATATGGTTCGGGCCTGCGATGTTTTCTTCATTTCACTTTTGCATTGCAAAGAAGGAGAGGGGAAGGGGGGATATATGTAAAAAAAAAGTAAAAATAAAAATGTCTTTGTGATTTCATTACGCTTAAACCACCCGAACTATCTTTAAAAAATTTCAACATAGATGAGGTTTCGACCTGAGGTGGTTTTTATCATATCATGAAATGAAATGAAATCTTAAAGTTTTACGTCCCGCGGTTATGCCGGTTAGGGTAAAGGAGACGGTGATAATGAGAGATTAGGAAAATGGTGGAATGAAGAAAGTGGGAGAACCCCGAGAAAACCCACGAGCACGGTGTTCGTCCACCACAAAGTCCACACGGCGCGAGCTGGGATCGAACCAGGGACCCCAAGCACCGAAGGTGAATGCTCTACCACTGAGCCACCGCGCCCCCTTTATCATATCATTTTAACGGTAGAACTTAGGGAAGGGGGAAGAGAGGGGAGAAATCTACACAAATAAATGAAACTTAATACCTCTTGAGCCACAAGACCTATCTTGATCAAGCTTTCAACATAGATAAGGTTCGGGCCTGGGATGTTTTCGTTATTTCAGTTTTACGGTGCAACCTAGGGGAGGGGGAGGGGAAGATATATATGTAAAGAGAATAAAAATAAAAGTGACCATCCTTGTGACTTCATCATGCTTTAACCACAGGACCGATCTTAATAAAATATTCAACATAGATGACGTTCGAGCTTGGGATAATTTTTATCATTTAACTTTGACGGTACAACGGAGGGGAGGTGGAGGTGGAGGTGGAGATATATGTAAAATATAAAAATGAAAGTGACTGTCTATGTGACTTCACTATTGAACCACACGACCGATCTCGATCAAATTTTCAACATAGATGAGGTTCGAGCCTGGGATGGTATTTATCTATTCACTTTGAGGATAGAACTTATGGGAGGAGGTAGGAAGGGAGATATATGAAAATAAATAAAACTTAATAACTCTTGAACCACCGAAGCGATCTCGATCAAATTTTCAACCTATATGAAGTTCAAACATGAGATGATTTTTGTCATATCACTTTGACGATGCAACTTAAAGGATGGGAAAGACATTTACAAATAACCGAAAATGACCGATATTAGTGTTGAATATATAGTTTTTGAGGTTTCTGAGATGAACAGTGACACTTCTGATTCTATTTAAATCCAAATTCAGCCCCGCAAAAATTATGGGAGGGAAGGGGATATAGTATATATATAAAATCAAAATGACCAATATCAGTGTCGGATTCATACTTCCGATGAAGTTCATTTTTTCATATGTTCTAGATCAGTGGTTCTCGACCTATTTTGGTTATGGCACAGACTCTTTTGTTGAACGTAGGTCACGACATACTACCGTACGTATTAGCAACACTGGGGCTAATTGTCATTAATAACTAGTGTCCATTATTTAACATCTTTGGAAAATAAATATTTTTAGGCCCTACTTTCATTATCACATTATCTCGAAGTTTCGCGACATATACATTGAATCTCCTGGCGCTGCACATCGGTTGAGAATAACTGTCATTGATAGATACTGAAAATAATTATTTGATGGTTGAAGCATAGGATTTCTCTTCAACACCAAAGAGCGGTTTTCCACTGGGAATCGGACCCAGGACCACGTGCACCAAGGGGACATGTGCTAGCCACTGAATCAGTAGAAAGGGCTTAAATGAATTGTTAAGCTCTATCTAACTAAACATAGCGTTACCTCGCAACAAAAATTTTACTCTGAAAATATGAATCATATCAGAAATATGGTTACATCATTCTTTTCAGAGAGCCTTTTATGCGAAAAAAATGGGGCTAGATTACAACCAACATATAAATATCACTTTTTATAAAGTAGATACTTTGAAATATCAATATTAACAAAAGAAAACCATATTCACGAAGAAATTAAATGTCGACTTAAAGCAGGGAATTCGTGTTATTATTAAGTTCAAAATCTTTTTTTCGTCGCGAATTTTGTCAATGAATTCGAAGCTTAAAAGGTATACAATGATTATCATGCTTGTTGTTCTATATGGTTGCTAAACATGGTCGCTTACTCTGAGGGAAAAACGTAGACTGAAAATATTTGAGAACAAGATCCTGAGACAAATATTCGGACCCAAGAGGAACGGGAATGGGGAATGACGGAAACTTCATAACGAGGAACTACATAATTTATACGGTTTACCAAACATTGTTAGGGTCATCAAGTCTAGGAGGCTTAGGTGGGCGGGTCATGTAGCCAGAATGGAAGAAAGTAGGAAAGCTTTCAAAGTTTTGACTGGAATTCCAATCAGAATACAACCATTAGGAAGACCTAGGTGCAGATGGGAAGACGATATTAAGATGAATCTCGCAGAAATAGGGGTACAAAGTAGAAACTGGATCCAGTTGGCTAAAGACAGAAGTCAGTGGAGAGCTTTTGTGAACGCGGTATTGAACCTCCGGGTTCCATAAGCCATAGAGTTAGTTACATAAAGAAAACACGTTTATGAAAGAAAGTATTTATTGAATACGGTACAATGAATCATTTAATTTAATTTAATTTTGGATTTTCCATTCGAACATTGATTTGACGAGCAAACTTCCTGAATTATAATGCCATATACACGTACACATATTACAACATACATACTTTTTTTTATGTAGTTTAGTCTCCCAGAGTAAACTTAACTGTTGAGTGTGTGTAAATCTCTTAACAAGAAACGTCACAGAAGGAAATAAGTACGTTGGAAGCAGAAAAAAATATAGAAGTATGAGATAGTAAGGGAACAGGTAGAAAATGTCCTCTTAAACTAACCGATAAAATGGATTTACGGTGTCGTTTGTCAATCATAATGTAAGCACGACAAATATGAGCATGTCCTTTATGATAATATGTATGCATAAGTTTTGGCTGTCCGTTGAGTTGTTTACATACGTATCTCGCATATTGTCATATATTTGAAGGCAAATATTCATTTCTTTTTACCCATTGCTAAGCTGTCAACAAAATATACGAAAGACTTGATAACTCATTTAACTAAGTCTACAACATGAACAAAAATATTTAAATCTCTTCAAGTTAGTTTGTTTTTCTTTTGATTTTCTTATTGTTTATTTTTTTTCCTTTTTGTGATTTTTGGATGAGAGCGAGGGGTAAAAATGGAAAAAGAAACTCGCTCTTAACATTTCGTGAGTTCCTAATTTAAGGAAAAGATTTGCATAACTATAAGTTTTACTTACCAGCTGAAGGCCAGCCTATTCTTTCTATTATTTCTGATATTGACACAAACTATTTGTTTATTTAAAAGCAGAAAACATAAAAGCTGGTTACCAAAAAATAATAGTAAAAAAATAGTTACAATACATATATGTGCATGAATACAGCGAAATGTTGGTCAGACTGATTTTTTGAATATACTGTATATATTTAATTTTTTTCCTATCATAAATTATCATACAAAACCCTTTTTCTTTTTTTTTTTAAAAAATAGTTTATTGAAGGTGTTAGCATTTGTCTGTTTAAAATTAAACTTTTTTGAAAAACTATGCCAGCATTATTTCAGCAAGTCAACAAAAAATAACGTCAATAAAAGCGAAGCAAACAAATAAGAGAAGATTAAAAAATAATATTAAACGCGAGGGACTTGAGAATCCGCTCCATGTGTTTGAACAAGGCAAGAAAAAGACAATTTACGGATTTTTAGTTCGGAATTTGACTACTTTTCTTAAAATCTCATGTGGTTTTCTTGCTAGTACACTTCGTTTTCACACAGGCGTTTGATTCTTGGCATGAGAATAATTTATTATTATTTTTTAAAATGCTGTTGTAATTTGTTTGGTAATTTATCTTTTCATTCTTGTAATGGGTTAAGAAGATTGAAATGTCCAATTTTACGTCCAGTGGAAAATCATCCTATGCGAAGCAACCAATGGATAGTACGACGTCCTTAAATATGTACCTGTTAGAAAACATAGTGGGGTTCCAAGCCAGTCAGGAAGAAATGTATTGTTGAACAAGGTAGTGAGAAAATATTTATAGGGAATTCGTAATTACAAGAAATTTCCTTTGCGTGTTCAAACAGTCTTTCTTCATATCTAGCCGTGAGAAACATGAGCAGTACAATTCACCCAAAAGTTGTACGCACCATAGGCGTTGATTTATGAAATTTTGTGTTTGTGACAAAAGATTGAACACGTTCTGATGAGGTTTTCAGAAACAGTGAGAGCAGCCCCTTGGACTAGTGTTGATGCTATTACAGGCGAATTAGATAATCTATTGTTTACGCAAATGACTACCATAAATTGGCATGGGTGAACAAGAATCAGTGTCTGAAGTTATAAAGTTCTTTGAGGAAACGGAATAACCAAGAAGATTACATGCTTCGGATTGTTACTTATGATAAAAATAGACCTACTACTAGAATGGTAAATGGCCAGGACAGTAATTAGATCATGACCAATGACCAGTTTCTAAGATCACTGTTCCGTCTGCAGAGGGTGTAGTTGCTGGATTGGTGGTCTAAAATGGAGGTGATACATTACGGAACAACGTACGGTTGGAAATATCTTAGCATCGCAGATTACAGATTTCTATTGCCTTGGTGTAATGTAAAGAACGTAACTTTTGAAATGCCCGCCATTTCTGTTCTAGTAAGTTGGCAGTACTGAACGTTACACGATTTTCATCTGTTATCTTTGTGGTTTGTACTCATGGAGTGCCGAATAGCGTATGATAGTCATCTGTTTTTTGTATATACCCGGAGCGAGAGTATACAATGGCGCCCCCATACATACAGGGATAGACAAAAAAAAATCTAAAAACACTTCATACAGGACACGTAAGTTTGGCCCACCACTGTACTACACGTGTTGCGGTTGCCGATCGTTTTTTTTTTCAATGTGTTATGTGGACCTTCCTCTTCCGTCAGCAGTAACCAGTTCACCTGTGAGTATCGTGGTGTGAAAGTGGTGCGGTAAAATGGGCGACCTAACAGACTTCCAAAGAGGCATGATCGTTGGTACCCGTCTGGTTGGTAGTAAATGCGAAGAGAAGTATCCAGTGGGGCAAGGACCACAACGCGTGGACTCATGAGCAGTGGAAACACGTAATGTGGTCCGATGAATCGACCTTCATCTTGTTTCCAACAACCGGTCGTCTTTGCGTATTGAGAACACCGTCGCAGGCCTATGATACAGACTCTGCTCCCAACTGTAAAGCATGGGCGTGGTTCTGTTATAGTATGGGCAGTGATATCGTGGTTTTCTGTAGATCCCATCATAGCCCTGCATGGATGATGAATGCCAAGGCGTATGAGGCATTTTGGGGGACCAGGTTCTACCCATGGCCCAAATATTGTTTCTTGATGGTGGTGGCATCTACCAAGGTGATTTGGCACCCTGTCACGCTACAAAAACGGTGAAATTATGGTTTGAGGAGCATGACCAGAAGCTATCACACCTCCCCTGGGTCCTACAATCACCACATCTGAACATCATTGAGCCATTGTGGTCTGAGTTCGAAAGGCGTATTCGGTCCCATTACCCTCCACCAGCATCCCTTACGGAACTGAAGCATATTTTGGAGGAACATTGGTACAAAATTCTACACACCGCGATTCAGGAGCTGTATACGTCCATTCCACGTCGGATCCAAGCTGTTTTGGACGCAAAAGGAGGCCCCACACCATACTAGGTATGATTTTCACACTTTTGCAAACGTTTTAAATTTTTTGTTCTACCCCTATATATTCCAAGTAATTTTTCCTCTCTTTTTCCTTTTTTCTCTCCCGAATTTTGCGCCCTCTTACTTCGGCGCCCGGGTCCGTCGCCCCGCACGCCCCCACGGCACCGTACTCCTGTACGGTTAGAAATGGAGCTCTTCATGACAGAACAGCATGACGATCATGCGCTATTCGGTGCTCCGTGCTTACTAACCACAAAGACAACAGATGAAAATCGTGTAACATTCAGTGCTGCCAACATACGAGAACAGAAATGGCGGGCATTTGAGAAGTAGCGTTCTTTATAGGAAATCCTTTAGTTGTTGCCTCAAAGTTTGTGGCTGCAGCTGGAGGCTGTATTAACTAAGCAGATATAGTACTCTTCATTTCTCTAACCTTTGAAAATGACACGCTTAAGTAGGACCTCAATCGCATGACCCAATATTTATGCATATAAAAAATAACAAATACTTAAAATCATAAATTAAGTGGCCAGGCGGGAATCAAAGGGAATTATTAAAAAGACCAAGCTTTCAAAAATTTATAAGCAAATTTTAAATATAAAATTTTAATTGTCAAGAACTACGTTAACTACATAACTATATTTCCAGTAAATAGCAATTACTCTTTCTGTCTCCAAGTTTAACTTCGGAGTACACCACTGTCTAGGGTCATAATATCAATTTTGATAATTAAATTTTGAGAGTAATGAAATTAAGCATTATCAAAATTAATACAGTTAAGAAGATGTAAACCTGCTATCCCATTCACTGTATTAATACAGTGAGTATTATTAATCTTAATTAAACTGCATTATTGAAAATATATGATTTACTATAGGTGCTCGCCGTAGGTCGTCTTTTAGGTAGACGAAATTATGATTCTGAGAGAAAACAAAATTAAGGACGTAAAATTGTATTTAAAATTTAATATTTTCACACTTCTTTATTGACATCTACCACTAGAAACATCTAAATACTACAAATATCCTGAAAGAAAGCGATTACGTTATCGAAGTTTCAAGCCCAGTTCATAATGTCAATCAGACTAGTAAGCATTGCTATCATACAAATACCAAATACTTTACATAATTAGGGCTCCCAAAGAAACGAGAAGAGACAAAATGTTCATAAGAGAGGCAGAGCTCTTCCAATAGGCCATCATCTTCATGGCACCTTCTCGAAACGAAACATACCGTACGGCTAAATATCACTACTTAGAATTTTCAAATTTTGCATATACTATAATCAGACCAAGCGATCATCAATAACATGAAATACTTGCACTTACTATGCTACGAAACCTGTTAATCACGCTGTATATTATCTGACAAGGTCATGTGCTTACATTTGAACATGCAGATAGGTTCAGGATTTGGGGCTTGGGAAAACCTAATACATCAGTGGAACACGCATGTGAATATCCAAAATTGAACTTGTGCTATGCTTTCCTGCACAACGGAGTTGTCATAGAATTTTTCTTAAAGACATTATGACCGGTGTAGTATAGCTTTATGCTTAAACATTTTGTTGCACCAAAAGCGGACGCGGGATGGGCAGGACGTATGCCTTTGCATTGGCCTTCATTGTAACAGATCTAAAAAATCTCAAGTTACAATGGGCATGTCAACACATCGCTGACATATTAAGTAGCAGAACGTCTTGTTTTTGGACGAGTTCCGCTTCAACATGTCCTATAGTGATGGCTACATACGAGTTGGATATTATCATGGTTGGCTCAATCTGCAGCATGCATTCTCGAAGTGTCACAGTGACCGAACATCATATTGGGCAAAATACTCGTACGCAATCTTGGCTGCTATACATTGAGGGCAACCTCACCAGTAACTATTACATTAGAGATGTACTAGACGCTGTGGTCATACCCTTTCTTCAGACAACTTCGAATGCCATATTTCAGGAAGATAATGCTCAGCCACATATACATTAAAGAATATTTTAAACAGGATAATGTGCGGCCACCTGTATCCCAGAGTGTGCTTCCAGGAACGACGGGTCTGCTGCTTTCCTGGCCTGCACGGTCGTTTGTTATGCCATCCATCGAACATGTGTGTGCGGTAAGGTTGGTCAGCACCGTATCCATCATAGTCTTATTGCACAAACTTTCCATGTTTTTTTGACTCACACACAAGCAGTATAACATGCAATTTCATAGAAAAGTGTATTTGATTCAACATCATGACACATACAAACACTGATTGCAGCACGTGGATGTTTCACACAATACTGATTTATGAAGGTTACTGCTGTTGTATAATTTTGAAATTGTAATTATTTCTGTGTAGTCATGTTACGAATCTGTGGTTAATCTCATTTCATTCACGTATCTTTCTTTCCGACCGAATGTTTCCAGCAGGAACCGAACCCAGGATTGCTCACACCAAAGACGAAAAGCCACTTTTTAAGTAAGTTTACAATGAATAGAAGGTTGTTAATGGATGGACGTGTGTATTTTACACAAGTTTCAAAGATTGTATTACCACTGAATTTGGAAACTTACTATCTAACAAAGTTAGTGATTTAATATGTTCTTCTGTGCATAAAAGATATAATGACGGAGATCCCTTGGTACATTTAATTTAGATAATCTGACTTAATGTTATAATACAGCTTCTAGTGATTTCACAGTTTCGTAGTTGATAAATAATTATTTCAAATGGATTTTTATCAAGTTCTCCATCCTGTATATCTCAGATATCCAACGTATGTTTTCTTAGTTTCTTCTAAATAATAAACTGCGAGTGTTTCGAGCTGCTCTATTGTATTTTACCTTTTTTTTTAAACACTTTTAAAGTTTGAAAGAAAAGAAAACCACTTCTTAAGGCAAATCTAGTAAGTAATACCTTGTAAGGGACAAAATTAAGCAAAAAATAATAATAGTAATAATAATAATGTGTGGTTGAAGTAAAAAAAAAAAAAGTTACAAAGTAATTTTAGTGATTAGGGAAGCTTTCACGTATAGTTTACGCCTAAAGGTAGACCACCCACTTTGCATCATACACCTCCCGTACTTACTTAGCTTCTGTCTATTGATACAGTTAACCTGGCTGGTGAAATCACACACATCTGCGTTATAATAACACGGAGATAATTTGTTTATAAAATATCATTAATCATCATCATCATCATCGACGACGAAAACAAAAAAAAGTAATAGACTTGATATCACTTAAAGGAATGAAAAAAAGAAGTCGTAGACGAGAAATTCAGTTGCAGAAACTAGCTTCACATACATACATGCATCTCTCAGAAATAAGGAATAATTTATTGACAGCTGTGTGTGTCTGGTTATATGTATGCTGTCTAACGTACTGATGGATGCCATTTATTCCATGTAATTTGTGATTTAATGTGATTTTATTTAGGTGCCAAAGCCGTCTTTTCAGGAAATCATTTTGCTTTCAGCCTATCTTTTTATTGTCTGTAAATATAGTCATATTGATAAAAATCTTTAAGTGAATCAACTACAGATATAAGAGCTCGAAGGAAAGTATTTTCTTTAAGAGAAGAAAGTTTTTTTTCACGGCCCTTTTTGCCTGTGAAATTTTGGGGCTTTTTTTTTTCTTGAAGTACTTCAATTTAAATGAGGAAAGTCAACAATATGGTTAGCGTTTAAATGAAACAAATTGTCTAATGATGAGATATGCACCAGTCGATAGAACACATTAATCTCAACAAAGTGAATGTATGTGAGTGTAAATTATCATGCGCACTTTTCATGAAAAGCTAGAAAAACGATTTTTTTCTTATAAACTTAAAAATTTACGCTCTACGATAACAATGCGTCTTATTAAGATGGAACAGATCCTCATGAATACATTAACATAAAGCTCTTCGTTATTCACCAGCAAGACGACAAGACGACAGGCATGGTTTTAATGAGTTATATATTTCAAAATTATGATTACAATTTTAATTTGTGTTTAACAATATAATATATATGCAAACAGGGACACATATGAATCGGTAGATTACGTCGAGTTGAACAAGAATGCGTGGTTTTTCGAGAAAATTAAAAAAAAAAACAATTTTATGGCATAAAAAGGTACGTTTTTGTTGCCAGTGTGATGCGGCTGATAACTGTTACTCTGTTGAAATAGAAATACAAGGTTTTATAAAACATTTTTTGGTGTATTTAATTTTGGTATATATACTCATGCTCAAAAATTAAGGATAATTGCAGATTGTGGTACTACATAATACTGGCGCAAATAGCATAGGCACATAGTGAACACAACATACAAACAAACGAAACATATCGGTACCACGGTATTGGTGATATCCACCATATCCACGGTATTGGTGATAAGTTGAGCAACACATGTGCTACACAACACCACTGTTTCCTGCGCATGTACCCCAACATCAATATGAAATATGATCACCATGCACACGTACACAGGCCGCACAACGGGTTGGCATACTCTGGAACAGGTGGTCGAGCAGCTGCTGGGGTATAGCCTCCCATTCATGCACCAGTGCCTGTCGGAGTTCCTGAAGTGTCCTAGGGGTTTGAAGACGTGCAGCGATACGTCGAACGATAGCATTCCAGACATGCTCGATGGGGTTTAGGTCTGGAGAACAGGCAGGACACTCCATTCGCCTGATATCTTCTGTTTCACGATACTCCTCCACAATGGCATCTCGGTGGGGCGTGCGTTATCATCCATCAGGAGGAAGGTGGGACCCACTGTACCACTGAAAAGACGAACATACTGATGCAAAATGACGTCCCGATACACCGGACCTGTTACAGTTCCTCTGTCAAAGACATGCAGGGGTGTACATGAACCAATCATAATCCCACCCCACACCATAAAACCACTACCTCCATACAGGTCCCTTTCAAGGACATTATGGGGTTGGTATCTGGTTCCTGGTTCACGTCAGATGATAACCCGGCGAGAATCTCTGTTCAGACTATACCTGGACTCGTCCGTGAACATAACCTGGGACCACTGTTCCATTGACCATGTACTGTGTTCTTGACACCAGGCTTTACGGGCTCTCCTGTGAACAGGGGTCAGTGGAATGCACCTTGCAGGTCTTCGGGCGAATAAACCATATCTGTTCAGTCGTCTGTAGACTGTGTGTCGGAAGACAACTGTTCCAGTAGCTGTGGCAAGGTCACGAGCAAGGCTACCTGCTGTACTCCGTGGCCGTCTGCGGGCACTGATGGTGAGATATCGGTCTTCTTGTGGTGTTGTACACTGTGGACGTCCCGTATTGTAGCGCCTGGACACGTTTTCTGTCTGCTGGAATCGTTGCCATACTCTTGAGATCACACTTTGTGGTACACGGAGGGCCCGTGCTACGACCTGCTGGGTTTGACCTACCTCCAGTCGCCCTATTATTCTACCCCTCATTACGTCATCAATATGTGCTCTTTGAGCCATTTTCAACACACAGTCACCATTAGCACGTCTGACAACATCTGCACACTTACACGCTGCATCGTACTCTGACATGCACGAACACACCTCTGCGTATTTGGACTGCTGCCAGCGCCACTGTGCGACGACCGCACCGCATACACCGCACCGAATTGTCCTACCCCGAGATGATTTCCATCCGAAAACCGCCCACCAGAACATTGTTTCACCATGTATCCGCATTATCCTTAATTTATGAGCACGAGTGTATATATATATATATATATATATATATATATATATATATATATATATATATATATATATATACATGTATATGTACATATATATATATATACATACATACATATATATACAGGGTGGGTCATTTTAATTAATCCACGGAAATATCTGAAAAATGATAAAACATAGAAGAAATGTTTCAAGTACACGTTATATATTGCTAAGGGGAAAAACCAATTCCGCCAAAAGTACCCCTCCCCGCTCCCCCTAAATGGGGGTAACGGGGGGTAACTTTGAAATGTCAAATGGGAACATGGGTCGAGTAATACCTCGTTCGAAAGGTCTTGGAAAACTAAGTAACGCTGTACCAAAAGATGTTTCATATTGTGCACCGGTTTCAAAATGGCCGCCATAATATGGTTCGGAAACTCCAGTACCCGTAGTGTGAAAACCATGGAAGGTAAATGAATGGAACAAAATTGAAATACGTAAATATCATAGGGCATATCGAACGGTGTGGTCCCTGTGATCCCAGTGGCCTCCCTAAAGGGGTCTTGGGGGCTAACTTCAAAATTTCAAATAGTAACATGAATCGAGTGGTACCTCGTTCGATGAATCTTGCAAAATCTAACATATTGCAGGAGAAAACGATTGATGTGAAATGGCAGTGTTCTCAAAAGGCCGCCGAAACATAGTATCCGTGTCAGAGAAAAGGTTTAGTACCCGTAGTATGAAAGCGATTGGAGATAAATCAACAAAAGAAAAACTGGAGTAGTTAACTGACGTAAAGCACATCGAGAGGTGTTGTCGGGGTGACTCCAAGGGCCAACTGAAAGGTATCCGGGGCCAACTTGAAAATTTCAAATAGCAGCTTGAAGCGAGTAACATCACGTTACATAGACAAATTAATATCAAACAGCTTCTGTAAGAAAATTTTCGACATGAGACACCGTTTTCAAAATGATCACAAAGACATGGTGACTGTGTTTAAGAAAACGTCTACTGCCCATAGTATGAATAGGGTTAGACATAAATGAAAATAACGAAAATTAAATAGGAAAACCACGGAGGCGTTCCAAGGCTCGAGAATAATACAACAGAGATAAAAATATTAGTGTAAAATTGCCATAAATTATAGAGAGCAATCCAAGTCCTGCAAAATACTTGTAATCTCTCCCTGCGCTCTATATGTGAGTGGGGTGGAAAGTAAAGTGAAAGTTTCAACGAGAACTCTACTTTAATTCGTAAATTAAGGCTAACCTTACAAATAGGTATGGTGTGGTTGAAACATTTGTTTGTAAGGATGACGCTGTAGTGACTAAAAAAAAAAAAGAAACTTTTATGAAATGCGTGCTGGTTATTCAGAAAGCATTTCGGGGATATACGTACACACCGTTTCGTCCCTCAAGCTCACAATATGACATGAATGCTAATAGTTAATCAAAATGTAACTGTGGCCATCCGCGTTAACTTAGTGCACCAATTTTCTATGCATGAACTCTGCCTTCCAAACAGCATTGGGTAGGTCAAGCGTACGCCCGAACCGTTGTCCGGTCGGACATTGAAATTTTGAAGTTAGCCCACAAGACCCCTACAGGGAGGCCACTGGGGTCACAGGGATTACATCATTCGATATGCCCTATGATATTTACGTATTTCCATTTTGTTCCATTCATTTACCTTCCATGGTTTTCATACTACGGGTACTGGAGTTTCCGAACCATATCATGGCGGCCATTTTGAAACTGGTGCACAATATGAAACATCTTTTGGTACAGCGTTACTTAGTTTTCCAAGACCTTTCGAACGAGGTATTACTCGACCCATGTTCCCATTTGACATTTCAAAGTTACCCCCCGTTACCCCCATTTAGGGGGGCGGGGAGGGGTACTTTTGGCGGAAATGGTTTTCCCCCTTAGCAATATATAACGTGTACTTGAAACATTTCTTCTATGTTTTATCATTTTTCAGATATTTCCATGGATTAATTAAAATGGCCCACCCTGTATATATTTAAATATATATAAATAATCAGTTTGTGCTTCACCTTAACAGTGACGCTGATAGATATCACTACTTGTGCTATCGTTTGCCTGTTTATTGAAATCTTCAATAATAGGATAAATATGATATGGAGTGTGGGGTGATTACTCGGCAAACTTTAAAAAGAGTTTATATAAGTCTAGTACGTTGTCCGGTCAGAGGTAATCTCTTTAGCCATTTATTGTTAATCAATTTAAAATGTTTTATTTTTACATTACACAATCATGTTGATCAAATATGGCTTCTTTCCGTGCCTTTACAGAAAAAAAATAAGATATGAATTCCTTACGAGGCAAGATGACATTCCTATGCCTACTCAGCGTATGATGCTTGGTCTCATCAAGCAATTTCTAAAACTATTAGATACAAATTTGGAAACTATGAGGTATCTGTAAATTGTCTTTCCCAAACACTCAGAACTTAGTATCAACGGCGTGGGATCTGTCTGAGTCAACAAGTGAAGAAATTAGTTCATAATGATAAATTCATTAGAAAACTTCTGTCTTCAAAGGGAAGTCTAGAAGAGCTTCCATGATGAAGTGAATGACATCTTGGGTAATCACAGGCTGGACAGTTACAGGACTATGGTGCAAAGTCTTGTGAAAGAGTACAAAGAAATGTGGAGCAGACTATCGCTGAAGTTGCATATCCTCCACCGGCATTTTGGTATCTTCAAGTCGCCCATTGGTGCATATTGAAACGAATCTACAACTGTTTGAAATGTGACATCAGGGATGGATGTCTGGCGATTACATTTGGGAATAAATCCAAGACTCTCATATAATCTACACGAGGGAAGTAGCAGAATCATGCATTTTTAGATCACCTGTATATTCTTTTTCATTGACTTGTAAGTGCTTTCATCTACAGTACTTTCTTAGACTTTCCACATTTATTCATTGCATTTTGATACGTAATATACATCATACTATTCAAGATCCTGTTTCGTGCAAAATTGTAAACCAACTTGTATTGTGGAAATAAAGGTATTTTCTTGAAATTAAAAAAAATCGCGTTCATATCACTATAAACAACTTGTCGCCAGTGTTCATAGGCTTTCTTCCCTTTTCTTATCACATTTTCCCTAGTTTGTTGAGTATCCAATTTCTATAACATAAGTTATGTGATAGGATTAATTTAGCTATATTAAAGAAAGTGCTAACCACATTTCTCCTATTCATTTGCTTTACCCTCTATTGCTTTATTTTTCCTTTCTTCTTTCTTTTTTTCAAAGAAATATACACAAATACTCCTAGCCAGCAATGGGTGTAAATTATCTTCTTTGAAAACACACACACAAACTATTGCAATTGATTTGGTTTATTTCTGAAGAACAAAATAATAATAATAATAATAATAATAATAATAATAATAATAATAATAATAATAATAATAATAATAATAATAATAATAATAATAATAATAATAATAATAACTCATATTGGTCACTCTGTAAGGGTATTGTCTAATTTTTATATAATAACTTGTATTTACGGGCAAAATGTGCTTTTAAAATATGCACAAGCCATTCAAAAGTAAGAAGAAGAAAATATAAAAAGAAAAAGAAATGTAATTTCTATTCTGTTATGATGATTGATGTTCTGTTGTGATAGTGATATGACATGTTTTGTAAGTTGTCATAGCAACGAAAAACATATATATAGTGAATCCATCTTGTGAAATATACATGTATAATATTTAAAAGTGTGTAAATGTTTAACTTATTACGTACTACAATAAAAGAGGGTAATATCAAAATGGTTTAGATGGATTTTGATAAAACAGTAACCTATACGGACTGTGGGCGCTATAACGACATATAAAATATGCAAAACAAGCATTAAGCTCAGTACAAATTTGTGTTATTCATGGTAATATATATTTAGTGATCGTTATAAATTGGTGGTTTGCCGCCTCATGACTTCAGGAGATTTGTGAGAAGATAAGTAAACAATCTCCTAAATAAATAACTGCAGATTGTTTTTAAGGTTACGTAATAATTTTATTAAATACATCAAAACGGAATATATCTTATTAAGAAGTGGAAGAAAAATATTCAGAAATACTAAAATGAGTCTTCCTGGTAGTGAAAATACACGTGAAGTAAGTGATAATATAGAAATTATATCCTCAAAGATAGCTGATCTTTTCGAACAACTTGCTCTGTCACTGATTGAGCAAATAAACCCCATTAGCACAAGAAGTTGCGCAGATATTGAAGCAGCCTTTACATCAAAATTCCGTAAAACTAAAGTTAATGAACATACAGAGCAGGGTGCAATGGATCAAAACAACGAGAATGCGGAGAACAGTGGCTGTTCCCAAGACAATCAGCATGACTCCAGAATTTGTCTCAATATTCCATCCAGTGATAGTTCACAGACAAACAGTGACTTACAGTGCTTTGATACTGTTCCTGTTTTACAAATCTTTGAAGCAAATGGAAGCAAAGAACCTACTTCAGAAATGTTGCGAGGCTAACCCTAGAAGGCAGCGATGATGAACATGATCGCAAGCGAAGAGAAAAGTTCAGAGGAAAGGGGACGAGGTATAGAAATGGAAGCCAAAACGATCGGCGAAGAGAAGAATGGGTTGACAAGAGAGAAAAGAAGTCAGATAAAAATGATCCGCCTGACAGCGATGAGCTGATTTTTCACGGCACGGCACTGCATACAGTGATGATTTCAGATTTCTCCTGGGGAAGGGAAATAATTTCAATACAAAGGGGATAAACAGTAGTATTGGAACAATACTGGTAATCCTTAGTACAATCAGAAATGAAATTTTCCAACTAGAAAGGGTATGAATTTCCTTCTTTAACGTCTTCTTCTTTTCTTTCCTAAGTTTAGCTTTTATTCACCCCGTTTTATGGTAATAGTTATACATTGAACTTGAACATAGGTACTGTTAGAAATTATACATTGAAATTGAACATATGTACTGTTAGAAATTCCTTGTTATCCCTAATTTATAGAAAATTATTTAGGAAAATAACAATGAAATACTTGGACAGAAAATAAGTTCATTTAGAAGCGGAGATTATAAAAGACAAAAGAGCATCTGCTGAACAGGAAGCTTTGTATAATGTAACATGAAAAACAGCTGTCTTTATTCAGTTCTTTTACCTTACCTTCGAACAATTAAGTAACAATAGAATCTTATTGTTGGTGCTGAAATGTGAAATCCTATATATATATATATATGTATGTATATATATATATATATATATATATATATATATATATATATATATATATATATATATATATATATATATATATATATATATATATATATATATATTGAGTATATATATGTTCGTGTACATTTATTAACGTGTATGTTAATTTTTGCCCAATAGGAACATCTTTTCTTCTTACTTTTTCTTTTATTATTTTACATTTTTAACTCATGACAATTACCTGTAATTTCTTGGGGGAAAAATAACACATTAGTTAGCGGAAACCATTGTTTTGCCACGGAAGATAAAAGAAGTTAAAACCCACTAATTATGTTTTAAAAAATGACACTTTTCATTAAATGTTAAATAATGAAGCAAAAATATAGTCATTAGAATCTGTGAGAATAATTGAATATTTAGCACTTTAAAGAAAAGGATTGCTATTATGTGCTTAGCTTACGGAGTGAGAAAAAAGAACTATTGTTAACGTGAAACACACACATAAAATGAAAAATATTGTATTTCAAAGGAAAATAAATACGTATGCATAGATATATAGGCCTATGTTGGATACTTAACTTAATCTTAAAATCCTATTAAACAAAGAAAATCGTTAAATATATTAATTTTCGCTTCTTTTAAGCATTTTTAGTACGTACAATATTGCATATTTACATTTATACTGCATCAAATTTAAGAATCCTAACGTTAGTACTGACCCAAAGTAAGCAATGTTTTTGATCAGAACAAAAAGTTGAGTACTATAACGGTGAGTTGCTACTCTGGAAATTCCAGTTATGCGGATGCCAAGCGTGTTTAAAATACATAATGTTAAAATTTATATTTAATTGAATTTCTTCTGTATCTATTTTTCTTGTAAAAGTTATTTTATTTTCAACATATTACTAGCCTTCCCTTTTTATTTAAAGAAGAAAACGATGTTAGACATTTTTATCTCACATCAGAACTTTTTTTGATGATTTAATTACCTAATTACCACAATTTCCTCATGTCCGAATTACGTCCAAAACTCATTGAACGGCTAATTGGAGTTTCATTGTATTGAAAATAACAATTTTTTTACAAATTGTTAATCTCTCTCTCTCTCTCTCTCTCTATATATATATATATATATATACAGGGTTTGTATGATAAGTAATGAGACCAGGTCTGGAAACATTGTTTTATTGATCTGATCTGTACAGGGACTTAAAAGCTTTCGAAGTACTCTCCTCTTGCGTCGATGCACTTCTGCAATCGATGTTTCCACGCTGCAAACGCCCCCTGGAAGTCAGCAGCCGGCATGTCCTTTAGAAATGTGGTCACGGCTGCTTGGATGGCTGTGACGTCTGCAAAACGGGTTCCTTTCAAGCGTGGCTTCAGCTTCGGGAAGAGGAAGAAGTCGGCCGGGCTCACATCTGGGCTGTAGGGTGGTTGTGGAAGGACTTCCACCCCAATCCGGGTCAAAAAGGAGGTCACTAAGAAGGCGGTGTGGGCAGGGGCATTGTCGTGATGCAACTTCCACCGGCTAGCGATCGCCGGTCTTTTCCGCTTGACGCTCCTGTGCAGTCTCTCAAGGACTTGTTTGTAGAAGGCGGCGTTGACGGCTTGTCCTTGGGGTACAAACTCCTTGTGGACCACCCCCACATTGTCAAAAAAAACAATCAACATTGTTTTCACCTTTGACTTCGACATTCTGGCCTTCTTGGGGCGCGGGGACGCAGGAGTGTGCCACTCCGCGCTTTGACGTTTCGTTTCAGGGTCGTACTGGAACACCCACGACTCGTCACCTGTTATGACGTCATCTTCAAAGTTAGGGTCACTGTTCATGAGGTTCAACAGTTCCTGACAACAATCAACACGTCGTTGCTTTTGTTCGTCAGTCAACACTCGCGGCACCAGTTTCGCACAGATTTTTCTCATTCCCAATTGTTCCGTCACAATCTTGTGCACTGTTGTGTGGTTCATATCGAGTTCATCAGCAATCAATCTCAACGATAATCGACGGTCTGAGTTCAGGAGATCCCTCACTTTTGCCACAGTTTCGTCCGTAGTCACTGTTGTCGGGCGTCCAGCCCTCTCCAGATCCTCAACGCTTTCCCGGCCGTTCCGGAACGCACTGTGCCAACGAAACACCTGGGCTTTGGATAGGGCTTCCTCTTTGTAGGCCTCCGTGATGAGAGAAAGCGTCTGAGTAGCCGTTTTCCCCAGGCGAACGCAAAATTTGATCGCATAACGCTGTTCGATGGAACCCTCCATGTTTGTTGATTTTCCGCCGTGACAAGAATGTTCACAAGGGCTTTGTCCAAGGCTTGTCCGCGCTCCACTAAGGCTCGGAGCCAACTGACGCGCGGTGCGTTGCTTTGCTCGGACCCCCCCCTACATCCTCCATCACCGGCAAACCCGCTCCAGCGACACGCGCGCCGCGGCGCGGCGAGTCTCATTACTTATCATACAGACCTTGTATATATATATATATATATATATATATATATATATATATATATATATACAGATAGATAGATAGATAGATATAGATATAGATGTATTGCTTATTCTTTAACTAAATTTATGGAATTTCCAGTGACTGTAATATTGCAAATTATGAATATTTTTTCTATGTTAAAATAGCAAGTAAAACTTTCCATAAAGTGAACACTTTTACATATCTAGGATCAACATTAACAGACCAAAATCATATCCACGAAGAAATTAAGTTTCTACTGAAAGCAGGGACTTCAAATTATTCAGTTCAAACTCTTTTGTATTCGCAAATTCTGTCGAACAATTTAGAAATTAAAACATATAAAAGAATAATTATTCCTGTTGTACTATATGGTTACGAAACATGGTCGCTTTTTTTTTTAAGGGAAGAACGCAGATTGGAAGTATTTGAAAATAAAATTCCAAGGTGAATATTCGGACCCAAGAGTGACATGAGTTAGGAATGGCGAAAAACCTCATTACGAGGTACTGTACAATTTATATCGTTTACCCAACATTGCTAGCGTCGTTAAGTCTAGAACGCTCATTTACGCAGGTTTTATGTAACCAGAGTGGAATAAAGTACGAACACTTTCAAAATTTTAACTGGAAACCCAATCGGAAAAGACCATCAGGAAGATTAAGATGAACTTCGGAGAAATGGATTCTGCTGGCTAAGGACAGAAGTCAAAGGAGAGCTTTTATGAATGCGGCATTGAAACTTCGGGTTCCATAGACCATAAAGGTAGTTAGTTAATAAACTGATGTTAATAAATAAACTTCTGATGTTTCATTGTATAGCATTGGTCCACTTGAATGATAGAAATGTGGCAAAACCTTATCACTTATGGTTATATACAGGGCCGGATCCAGGATTTTCTGAGGGGGTGCACCAAATAATTGCCAGTACATTTGGATTAAATCTGAGGTTTTTAAAATGCCTTTAGGCATCTATGGTGTGAATGAGGAATTGCCCTAAAAATGCTAAGTGTCTGCTGTCGATGAATCCTGTTCCTTCAACCTTCAGAAAAATTGACTGAAACTATTGATTCTGCAAAACTTACTGCTAACTTCTCACTTTAGGTAGTGTATATTTACAAAGAAGGGGTGATGGTGGTGCACGTCACCTTTGCATCCGCTGAATCCGGCCCTGGTTATATATATATATACAGGGTGAGTCAAAATAAGTGTTACAAGCCAATATCTCCCGAACTATACATCATATAAGAAAAATATTAAGAGACAACGTACAATACAGAGGGGCCTAAGAAATGAGTCAAACATTAGGTTTCCCCCGCCCCCCATGTTGGGGTGAGGGAGGTGAACGTGAAATTTTCAAATGGTAACATAGGTCGAGTGATACCTCGTTCGAAAGAGCTTAAAAAATTGAACAATTTTTGTAGGAAACAATTTTTGATATGGGGCACCGTTTTCAAGATGGGCCCCAAAAATTGTCCTGTATCCGATAAAATTTCCAGTACTTATAAATAAGTGTTACAAGCCAATATCTCGCGAACTATACATCATATAAGAAAACTATTAAGAGACAACATACAATACAGAGGGGCCTAAGATATGAGTCAAACATTAGGTTTCCCCCGCCCCCCATTTTGGGGGGAGGGGGGTGAACGTAAAATATTCAAATAGGAACATATGTCGAGTGATACCTCGTTCGAAAGAGCTTGAAAAATTGAACAATTTTTGTAGGAAACAATTTTTGATATGGGGCACCGTTTTCAAGATGGGCCCCAAAAATGATCCTGTATCCGATAAAATTTCCAGTACTTATAAATCGGAAATGTATGAGTAGGAAACGATTAAACAAAAAATGAAAAACGAAAACATCATAGGCAATGTGGAATGATGTTGTCGTGGTGTCCCTAAGGCCCTAATCATGAGGCCCCGTGACCAATTTCAAAATTTCAAATGGGAATATACGTTGAGTGATACCTTGTTTGATAGATCATGGAAAGCCAAACAGCTTCGTACAACATTTGTTTTCATTTAGGGCAAGCCTGTTTCAAAATGGCCGCCAAAAGTTGTTCCACATTCAGATAGAAAGTGCAGTGTTCAAATTGAGTATTACACGCCAATATCAAGCGAACTACGTATCAAATAAGAAAAGTGTTAAGAGTCAATGTACAATACAGAAAGCCTGAAATTTGTGTTAAAGAAGTTCCCTCGTTCCGCTTTTGTATGGAGGGGTGTACATGGAATTTTCAAATCGCAACATAGGGCGAGTGATACCTCTTTGATAGATCGTGAAATACCAAACAGCTTACTACAAAAGTTGTTTTGATTTCAGGCAAGCCTGTCACAACAGCATTACCACAACCTAATATCCTGTAAAGTAGTAGAATAACGTTTAGTAATTCTACGGGTATCTGCGATGTTAAAAATTGTAATTTCTATCACTGTAAAGCAAATAATTTCAACACTTACCATGTTACAAATGATGCTCGATATGTCCTCCATCCTGCTCCACACACCTCCGTAAGCGGCGGCATAGTAATGTTCGTACATCATGTAGCATCTCTGGAGTGATAGATGCACACACACCTTGGATACGCTCCGTCATATCATCAGTAGTTGTTGGTTCGTTGGACATTACCCGATCCTTAACATAACCCCAGAGGAAAAAATCAAGTGGGGTTAGGTCAGGAGATCGTGGAGGCCAGTGAATAGGACCTCGACGCCCAATCCATTTATTCGCCATACGGTGATCCAATAAGGCTCTGACCTGGCGTGCGTTGTGTGCTGGGGCACCATCATGTTGATACCACATTCTTATACGTTCAGCGAAAGGAATATTCTCTAATAACTCCGGGTATAGTACATCACTGATAAATGCGGCATAGGTATCACCAGTAAGACGTCCATCAAAAAAATATGGCCCAATGATATGGTTACCAAGGATTCCACACCATACATTAAGAGACCACCGATGCTGATGAGCAACTTGTCTCTGCCATAGTGGATTTTCCCTAGCCCAATAATGCATATTATGTCGGTTTATGTGTCCTGTGTTTGTAAATGTAGCTTCATCGCTAAACAAGATGGTGGATATGAAGTTGCGCTGTCTGTTTTCCATACCTTCCAACCATAGACAAAATTGCAATCTGGCATGAAAATCATTGCCAAATAGTTCCTGATGTAAGATGATATGATACGGATGAAACATGTACTCGTGCAAAATACGCACTACAGATCTTTGGCTAACTCCACTGGCCTGAGCGAGATGTCTCGTAGTAACATGTGGGTCTACATGCACTGCTGCCAATATTCCTGTTGCACGTTCTTCATTGGTTGCAGAGCGGTAACGACCCATACCTCGTCCCCGGACAAGACTACCATGTTGCCGCAAACGCCTCTCCAATCGCAGAAATGCCATGTGAGATGTTTGTTGGCGTTGGGGATATCGCATTGCATACATTCGTGCCGCGTTACGATAGTTTCTTCTACATTCGCCCAACACCAGCAACATATCTACACAATGATCAAACACCGCCATTGCTCTATTCAAACGCTACCCAAACTAATAATATTAATGCGATAGTGTTCGTTTCCTTGTACGGAAAACTTATCACCAAAGTTGATACCCCGTTCTTTCTACGCTTTTGAACCGTTCAACACACAACTACAGCCCCTACCTACAATATCCACACTGCCAGTTCCATTTAAGTCACTAACGCTCTCACTAACAGCTAGGCAATGTAACATCAATGATGATTTTACGTTGAACACTACTACTCAACAAGAAAAAAATAATACCATACTATTCACACTGCATGAACAAACAACACACAGGTACAGTCAAATGTTCTCAGTAGAACAATGAAAATCACATTCCCGTCCCCTGTGTGATCGGCTCTATTGACACTTGTGTATACCAGCCATTATTAAGAAGGTAGAGTACTAGCTATTGCTACGTTTCTAATGTCTATTTTCGGGTTTCCGTCTCTTTGCGCATACGTATTAGTATTATTCATTGTCTTATTATTTTCATTCATATTATTATTATTACTACTAGTTTTATTATTATTTTTCGTAGTATTCTTCTTCTTCTTCTTCTTCTTCTTGTTACTATTATTACGTTAACCCTTATAGGTCGATTTTGCCCCCGAACATTTTACTTGTTATTCACTTACAGTATGATGATGGAACCTCGTGTTCGACATATTTTTAGGCCTGTCTGTATTGTACATTGACTCTTAACACTTTTTATTTGATGAAATAATTCGCGGGATATTGGCTTGCAACACTCAGTTTGAACACTGCACTTTCTATCTGAATGTGGAACCATTTTCGGCGGCCATTTTGAAACAGGCTTGCCCGAAATCAAAACTTCTTTTACCAAGCTGTTTAGTTTTCCATAATCTATCAAACAAGGTATCACTCGACCTATATTCAGATTTGAAATTTTAAAATTGGCCCCGGGCCCCATGACAACACCATTCCACGTTGCTTATGGCGCTTACCTTTTTCATTTTTTGTTTCATGTTTTTCTACTTAGCCGTTTCCGATTTTTAAGTACTGGAAATTTTATCGGATACAGGACCATTTTTGGGGCCCATCTTGAAAACGGTGCCCCATATCAAAAATTGTTTCTTACAAAAATTGTTCAATTTTTCAAGCTCTTTCGAATGAGGTATCACTCGACCTATGTTACCATTTGAAAATTTCACGTTCACCCCCCTCCCCCCAAAATGGGGGGCGGGGGAAACCTAATGTTTGACTCATTTCTTAGGCCCCTCTGTATTGTACATTGTCTCTTAATATTTTTCTTATATGATGTATAGTTCGTGAGATATTGGCTTGTAACACTTACTGGAAATTTTATCGGATACAGGACCATTTTTGGGGCCCATCTTGAAAACGGTGCCCCATGTCAAAAATTGTTTCCTACAAAAATTGTTCAATTTTTCAAGCTCTTTCGAACGAGGTATCACTCGACCTATGTTACCATTTGAAAATTTTACGTTCACCCCCCTCCTCCCAAAATGGGGGGCGGGGGAAACCTAGTGTTTGACTCATTTCTTAGGCCCCTCTGTATTGTACATTGTCTCTAAATATTTTTCTTATATGATGTACAGTTCGGGAGATATTGGCTTGTAACACTTATTTTGACTCACCCTGTATATATGTTTATAAGCTTTGTTTGCTGAATTACAGTTATGATGAAGAAAAGTACCCCACTTATAATACAAGGTTGACATTATATTTAATAATAAAAATAAATAAATAAGTAAATAAGTGAAGTATTTAAGGTTCCTCGGTAATGCCCTGTAGGCTGAAGAAGAAGAATGAATAATAAAGGTATATGTTTATGAAAGAATTTGTGGAATCATAATGAGAGATGAAATAGGAGAACCCCGAGAAAACTCATAAACACAATGTTGTCCACCGTGAACTCATTTGGTGTGAGATCGAACTAGAGATCCCTCACCCCAGCACACGATAAGTAAACACTCTACCTATACCTCAACTCCAAAAATTGGTGCACACGGATTTCACAGTGCGTAGATGTGTTATAGTGCAGGATCATCCATTATCCATTGCTGTATAGCTTTGGCCAAACACGTTGGATGCGCTGTAGCTACCGTTTCAAAAAGAATTCTCATAGACTGCAGCGTTCGTGGTTTGACCCGAGGGAACAAATTCCTTGTGAACGATGGTATTGTTGTGGAAGAAGGAGATAACATTGTCTTGACTTGTTACAAGCGACTCTTTTTTGGCAGTTCGTATTCCCGATTGAACTATAGAACGAACTCTCATTCCTTGTGGTAATCATTCGCAGGAAGAACGGATCCTGACCACATATAATAATGTATGTCCAGAGGTTTCTATAGATGATAGTGTACATTGTATCCTTGTTAACGTCCAATTTTACCACCATCAAATGTAGAGTTAATCTTGAATCTCGTGTAGTGATGTAACACTAGAATTTTTGTTGGGTATACACCAAGGGCGCCGATTTCTCTGTAAATTTGGGGTTGCCCATTCAGATGTAGAAGGTATATATATGAGGATTTTTTAAGATCATTTGCATTCAAATTATGCCAAATATTGTGTATTCATAAATACAATAGGCGAGCCACATGATCTTGGGGGGGGGAGAGGATCTGCGCCCTTGGTATACGCTATACCGTTCTCAAAAATACAGTGTATATCTACCCCAATATACATTCGCACTTTCTTAAATACTCTTGACTATAAAAATATTAGGTGAGTGTACGCAGAATACTGTCGTATATGTTCCATTAAATCACTGCGTTGGTGCCAGTATGTGTTGCACTCGTTTGATTTGAGGTTCTGCTTGTCTGTGATCAACTTGAATGTACGCTCATGTCCAAAATGATTGTCTCATATCTAGAACTGTCTTGTTGTGGGAATATTATTTGATAATGATTTTGCAGGGTAATTTTAACATTGTTACTATGTGTATAATCGGGAAATGTATATTTGTGGTAAATTTCATAGGAAAAGAATTATAAATACGAACATTAGAATGAGTAAAACAAAATCCGCCTTATGCAGAGTCGTTTTGATAAATGATTAGCGTCATACTAAAGATCTGACTACTGCAGGAAGTATATGTTCGTCGAACTCTTTAGTATGGTACGTACTAATCACGTGTCAGAACGGCTCTGCATAAGGCCCAATATTACTAAATGAACAAGAAGAACGTTTTTCATTATGTTATTTTTATTTACTGCTCTTTCGACATGAAATTTATCACATACACTATGTGATCAAAAGTATCCGGACACCCTAAGAACATACGTTTTTCATATTAGGTGCATTGTGCTACCACCTACTGCCATTATCAGCGAACTCAGTAGTCATTAGACATAGTGAGAAAGCAGAATGGGGAGATCCGAGCAACTCACGGACTTAGAACGTGGTCAGATTATTGGATGTCACTTGTGTCAGAAGTCTGTACGCGAGATTTCCACACTCTTAAACATCCTAGGTCCACTGTGTCTGATGTGATTGTGAAGTGGAAACGTGAAGGGACACGTACAGCACAAAAGCGTACAGGTCGACCTCGTCTGTTGACTGACAGAGACAGCCGACAGTTGAAGAGGTATGGCGAGTGCCCGGTGAACGTCATCTGGCAGCGTGTGTTTGCCAACAGTAAAATTCGGAGGTGGTGGTGTTATGGTGTGGTCGTGTTTTTCTTGGAGGGGGCTTGAACCCCTTGTTTTGCGTGGTACTCTCTCAGCGCAGGCCTACATTAATGTGTGAAGCACCTTCTTGCTTCCCACTGTTGAAGAGCAATTCGGGGATGGCGATTGCATCTTTCAACACGATCGAGCACCCGTTCATACTGCACGGCCTGTGGCGGAGTGGTTACACGATCATAACATCCCTGTAATGGACTGGCCTGCACAGAGTCTTGGCTTGAATCCTATAGAACACCTTTTGGATGTTTTGGAACGCCAACTTCGTGCCAGGCCTCTCCGACCTACATCGATACCTCTCCTCAGTTCGGCACTTCGTGAAGAATGGGATGACATTCCCCAAGAAACCTTCTAGCACCTGATTAAAAGTATGCCTGCGACAGTGCAAGGTGTCATCAAAGCTAAGGATGGGTGAACACTATATTGAATTCCAGCAATACCGATGGAGGGCGCCACGAACTTGTAAGTCATTTTCAGCCAAGTATCCGGATACTTTTGATCACATAGTGTACATGTCTGCCGATTATACACATACTAACATTAAAAGAAATACCGGGCGAAATCGTTATCAAATTACATTCTTACAACAATACAACTATAGACATGCGACAATCATTTTGGACATGAGTGTACCTCATTGTCAGTAGTTTCCTTTCTGTCCGCAGATATACTTAAACTACTCGTAAATTCAATTTTTGCTCATGATTTGCCAACCTATCATCAATCTCGATTGCCGTTTCCCCTTATTTGTAGCAAAACTTAATGTTAATTCGTTTTTTCATTATACTGTAACACTACTTCGCATCTCGCACACTAACTACGTTCTCCGACTATTCGCAGGAGTTCATACTGATGGCCATGGACTGCTCGTATTCCTTGTTAGATGATGCTTCTCAACATATAATTTGGATGACCTTCTTCATACTTACTCTTCTGGCCCATATTGTTGTTATCAAATTATTCACCGAACTCTCTAGATGCACCTTGTATATAAACTTATTTCTCTTGTTATTCTACGTAGCTGAAAGGTATTTATGACTACTCTTGCTGCATTTTCTGCTAACTCCCACTTAATAACTGAATTTCTTCCAAATATAATTATTTTTGCAAAGTTGTTTGGTTATTTCCTGTTCCGCAGAATGCCTCAAAGGCGCGCAACGTTGCCAAGTTTACTCATTCCTGTTTCGCAGAATTGCATGAAAAGTTTCTGTACCACCTCAATATTAGAAATATTTGGTGAAATGAACAAAACACCAACATAAATCCAAAGAGGTGCGGCTCGCAATAGAGCCTTGTCGCACAAGTGCAATCGTGATTTATTGCGAAACAGACACATAAATAAAAAAAAACTTTTGTAATGAACAATAATGGCATGAACCTTAACAAATTTAGTATACAAGTGCGAACGGAATAAGGACGACCTCGCCATACCTAAACCTATTCTTAAGATCCCGAGTACGACTGTCTAAACGTCTCCATAATCTTCTCCGCAAAGTTAAATTGCCTGCTTCCAGCAGCCGCATTCTCGGACTATTCTTGCTTCAAAAATGGAATGAATTTGTATATATATGGATGATTTATGTATAGTTCCTACTAAACTTGAAATGCTAAACCTCGGTATTGTTCGTACTTTTTTCACTGTTGTTATCAAATTGGTTTCTTATTGCCATGAAACATTAATAAAAATATAATTATTACAACGTAAGGAGTCAAATAACAATCCAATAAAAAAAGTGAACTTTCAAATATTGCTGTATTAACGGGGGAAAGGTTGCATTCAGTTCATCAATATAGGTGTCCGCTAAGTAGTCGAGGAAAACCAGTGCCTCCGGGATATCGGGTGAATCGTTTTGTATATATGCAAATGCATCAGGAATGTCTTCAAGAGGAATAAGTGGAAGTGCATCTGCTCTCTTAACCTTATTTCCTCATATCATTATCAGCCTTGTAAAATGGAACCAACCCAGTATCTTGTACCGTTCTCCGTATGAATTGGGTAAAATGAAACAAACAAATGTGTAATGTCGCTTGCTGGAATGTTTCTCTTGTAGCGTGTATTGCTGCTTGTTCAAAGTCAGTGATAAGTTCTTGCCACACGAAACTGGAAGCAACAATCTTCAGCAGTTTTCTTGATTTGCTAAAGCATGGGTGTGTATAATGACTTGCTTTGTAATAAGCAGAACAGGAGTTGAAAAGATGTCCGAATTACTTCCCGTGCAATGTATATAAGTATGAAAATAGACAAATTTTTAAATGTTCCATCCATCACTATCTTTTCGTTTCTTTCACTTCATAGAAATTTCCTTTCATTTTACTGTGTGCTGATATACCAGCCATCTTGACTTTCTCAATAATTTATGAAATAATTTTTTGTTACAATTTGTATATGTGAGTACAATATTACGATTGAATCAATTTCTCAACATCTAATACAAATGTCAGCGTACTTCTGATGCAGTGCATGCTTTCTACAAACTTATGTAAAAAATTAAATCTTTCATTCTGCAAAACAGGAACACACCTATTGGATTATTTTTCTGTTCTTCGTAACATGGCAATGCGGAGCGTGAAAAACCAGTTTGAACCCCTTTCTGCGAAACAGGATTCTGCGAAAGAGGAACACACAAGTTGTTCACCTGTTTAAGTTGGCCACTTTTCAGTAAAATCGATGATAAATAACACAGACAGGTTTTTCCATACTTACATTTAGCACCTATCCCTTTTATTTTATATAGTTCATTACCACAAGATATTAGACTAATTGTCCCAAAATATTCATTTTATTTTGACATTTCATGACGTTCCAAATACATTCACGAGCCGAGGAAATTATGAATCTAGAAATACCCTGAGATATCTTTGAGAGTGCTGGGAGCATCCTTAAGGATAATAACATCTGAGATTAATATAACGGTAAATCCTAATATTATAACAATTATATTTATAGTCTCTTGCAATTGTGTGTATGTGATAGTATAGAGATATCCAGTTTTTAATAACTGTTATGAACAAGGAAATAATAATTTCTCTAATATTTTATAATACGAATTATTTTATTTTAAAACTTATCTGCAACATTACGGATCATGTCAGCACACTTGGTTTGCAGCATTCCTGTCACATATCATAATTACTTCTTGTAAAACATCTGTTCGCATGTGCACACAAATTAATATTTTCGTTTAAGAAAATTGTCATGCGAAGCTCTTTATATATATATATATATATATATATATATATATATATATATATATATATATATATATATATATATATATATATATATATATATATGTGTGTGTGTGTGTGTGTGGTTGTGTGTGTGTAATTTTCTCATTTCTATGAACATATACATATTTAAAAAATGTTGAGTAAATTTCTAAGGTTTAAAACAACAACAACAACAAAGAAATAATTTAGAAATATTTTAACGCATGAGAGAGTTCAAACTTCATTTATTATGATATATGTGTTTCGTTGTCTCATATACAGAACAGAATTATCAAAAGGAAGCTCCATCACATGTGTGTTCGTTTGTATTTGTGTATGTATAGAACATTTGGACTTCTATATATATGTGTGTATGCGCACATGTGTGTGTGAATGTGTTTGTTACGTACGCTTGCATGGGTGATATTTGTTCATATTTATGGTTCACAAGTATTAAAGCATGCTATGCATTGCGTTGTAATATTTACAGCCTATCTTAGCTGACAAGGTAAGCCAGTTTTCCAATGTTGCTTTCGCTTTCTCTCCCTTTCTCTTGCAACATTAGATTTTCCACCTTCTTTTTAATTGTTTTTTGTTTCCAATCGTCGATGTGTGAGGGAAGCAGCTATACTTTAGGTTCAAACAAGCAAGTAAACAAGCAAGTACATTGATTTCCTTTAATTAACATTTTCAAGGAAAAACCTAATTATATTAATTAAATCTAAAGAAAAATATGAGTTAAAAAGTCTTTTGAAACACTTTAATGGTTTTATTTAACTTGCACCATACAGAAGGTGTAACTCTCTCCCGATACTAAGAGAGAAATGGATAACTGTGGAAGATAATCACAAAAAAAAAAAAAAAAAGTAAGAGGAATTCTAAGTTTTCACAGAGCGTTCACCTCTGATACACAGGTTATTAGGTTCATTCTTTGTTAAATTCAGGCCTACTTTCAGAGAGACACTCCTCCAGAAAGACGTCAAGTACCTCCCCCAAGAACGCTTTAATATAAAGCATACTCAAGAGACTTATAGTACAAGTTGTCCGGAAAGTCATGCAACCCGAAGTTTGCAGTGTAATAACTTTTGGATGATAAGTATGTAATCAATGAAACTAACATCGATCGCTAGTCTTATAGGTGTAGATACTTTGAGATATAAATTATAGTGAGGAGGTTCAATATTAGTCCGCCGGATAAAAAGAAACTTACCAAAATTTGAATCTTCTGTACAAAACATACAAGAACCATCAACAGCAGAGAGGTGTGGAATTATTTTTACACAAATTGGGATGTTAATGGATAGCTAGGATAGGAGAGAATGTATCATTCAGAAAGAAGAATGAAACTTTTTTCACAAATTTTACAGATATCACGGTTGTAATATTGACGGGCTGTTCGAAAAGTTGTTTTGAAGATGCTATAATGTCACATGGCAACACTCTTGGACCCAGTAGGTATCAACAAACATGTACTGTAAATAAATACGATTTATTTCCCCTAGATTACGCTCTTTCAACGATAGTTACAGAAACAGTAATAATTGCAAGTATGAACTTTTTGATCCTGTGTATCACAAAGTTATAGATATTAAAAATGAATGACATTTGGCAGCCTGCAACGCTGTAGAACAGTTCGACAAACAGCAGATATGATAGCTCTATTGTTCTCTAAAGGCTATAAGGCTATCTCGAGCCTATTTGGATGTACGCAGTCCTGGTTTCTGTTTCCGGTGGGAGAGTGTTGAACAGATTACGGATGTTCGGATTCCAACTTAAACTGTATGTCCACGTCTTACCGGTATATAGCCTCGGTGTTGAAACGAATACTGCCATTAACAAACAAACAAACAAGAAACAACATATATGATTTCCACGTGAAGGGAAGCACACATAATCTCAATTTCATGTATCATGGCATCCATTGTAAGTTTCTTTCACGTACTAGTTTCCTAGATTATTTCAGAGTTCTGTACAAGTTGAGTTCCGTATAAGTAGAATTAAGCCGGGAGATCTTTATAAATATTCGGAGTTTTCTCTTTAATCTATCTGCCTTTCAGCGAATGTTTTATCCAACACGTCTTGACGATAGTGTAATTGTATCTTAACTTGAATAAGCGAAGTAATACTCTTCTTGGTAAAGGGGCCGCAATGGCTCAGAGATAGAGCGTTCACCTCTGGTGCATGGGGTCCTTGATTCGATCCTTGAGTATATGGCTAGAAAAGATTTGTAAATATATAAATGGTAGTACTGTATGCATAAAATGTTCTGGCACTTTAAAAGTAGTTTTAAGCCCGTACATTCATTAGGTATATCAGAAGTCAGGTAAATTTTGAACAATTTAGAATAGTCTCTATTTTAACAATTGTTAGGATGCATTCTAGATATTTTTTGTTTACTGGTAGAGCAATTCAGGTCATTTTTAGATTTGTTTACAATTACCAAAAATAGTTTTCAAAAATGACTAAAGCCATACACTGTTTATTATTATTATTATTATTATTATTATTATTATTATTATTATTATTATTATTATTATTATTATTATTATTATTATTATTATTATTATTTTGCATTGAACAACTAGAACACTTTTGAGAAGAATTAGTTAATTATGAATAGGAATATAATAAGAGGTAAGGAGAATGTAAAGAACGGAAAAAAGAAGATTGTGACGGATGAGCTATACTAAAGGAAGTTTAAAATAAAATAAGTTAGTTAAGAGGTATTGATTAGGCTTAGTAATAGCCTATTATGTACACAAGAAGTGATTAGTTGTAATGATACTACGCAAATACTACACAAGTGCACATGTTCACTAATATTTCTCTGATTAAAATTTTAACTTTTTGTTTTTTTTAAAAAAACTATATCTTTACTAGACGTCAATTAACAATAATAATATAAAAGTAGGTAAGGTTACTCGGCTTAAGTAAACAGGTAAATTACGAATAGTTAATGTGCAAGAGCAAGGATATATACGTCAATATGAGTATTAATAGCAGTGACTAAATTTTATTTACTGCAAGCAACACCGGCTTTTAGGATTTCCACTTTCTGAGGTAAATTTTAGACTTTCACTCAAACAGCTACTGCTTCCTTGCTATTTATCGTAGGATCATGGTGCATACCTCGGTTTTTTCAGGATAGAGCATAGTTTCCAACGGTACCACTCGCTTGTCCGTATTATACACCTGAAACGGGAAAATTAAAAAAAGCTAGAGATTTTTCGAAAAGAAATTCGAAATTTTTGCACTCCTGTAGCCCGGGCCTGGGTTTACGTACGGATCTGCCTTTTTGTTTTTTTTAATAGGTTGTTACGTATCTAATGCGAGTGCAAAATTTCAATCTTGTAAACCAAGGTTGAGAAAAATTTTTGAAAGTCTGAAGTTGACTCATTTTTTCATACATACATATATATACTTCAAAAATGTACTGTATCATTATTATTTGACCTAGAGTCATTGTTTAAACGCCATTTTCTTCAGTATAACAATCCCTTTCCAATGGTACCCCTTACATGTCCGTATCATTCACCTGAACCGGAAAAATCGAAATAAAAACGGATTTTTTTCTTTAAAAATCACCCCCTTGTAACACTTTTTCACATAGGGATCTCAAAAAATTGAGAAATGCCCAAAGATATACACAATCCGTTTCAATCGGATATCTTGAAAACTAAAAACGTGATTTTTTTATTTTTGAAATTTATCTTAAGAAGAAAAGTCAAGCTCCCCCACCCGCACCAAGTTGACCATCCGGTTCCAAAACCATCTGGGGTGTTCTTTGATCCATCCTTGACTTGACCTATAAGAAACCCGGCTTAAATACCTGTTATAGAACTTAAATAAACTGTCAAAGACGATACTACGCCATGGTAACAAAGTTACCATAAATCCTAAAGGGCTATTGGACATGCAATGTGGGTTGCCTACATCGAGGGGACAATGGATTCCTTCATTGACTGAAAACCAAATGCTATGTCAGATGACCTACAAGTAATACTACAATACTTGTGATGTACTAATATCATTCTTGATTCTTTGGGTTTTTTCGAGGTTGACGTCGTTTCCAGTACCAAGGCTTTATGAAACGTAGATCTAAACTTTAATATGGAACTCCAACCATATGAGCTAGCACCAGAAAGTCGAACACGATTCACTCGCACTAGAGATACATATACTCATCACATAATCACATATTTACTACAGCACAAAATCATAATGGAAGATGATGAAGCTTTTCTGTTTTCTATACAACGAAGCAACTTTCGTGCTCGCAGAAAATTGCTTAAAAGTTTTGTTGATTTACACAAATCTCAAAATTACTAAATTTTAAGATTGATACTATTCAACAAAAATACAATTTTTATTATTTATATAATTAAAGAAATAAAAAGGAAAATATAGTATTTACATAAAAACATTTTTATTTTTATTTACAGGAGGTATCCAGTACTCCTTTAAAGCAGGCAACCCACCTTACATGTCCAATACACCGGTGTCAGTTCGAGCAAATAAGCTGTATTTTACATGTTGATGTATATTTCCTTGAAATTAACTATTGAAAAAATATGTATTGATTAAAAGCGAGTAAGCTGATTATCTACTTTTATGTTGTTATCATTAATTGATATCTATCAAATATCTACTTTCTTGATACTATATATTAGGACTTTAATCAGAGAAACATTAGTTGACATCTGCGTAATGTCGTAATTAGCCAATTCTTGCGTACGTATTACTCCTAACCCTAATCAATACTTAATCTCTGCTTTATTGCCGCTCTGCGATTTCCAGTTGCTCTTGTAATCTTTCGAACTACAGAGAAAAGAAACTGGCAACCTTGCCCCTGCTGTCCTAGTGATCCTGCCTAACTACATTAAGTAAATGGACCAGAACAATGCTTCTCAAATTGTGATCACGGACTGTGTGAAGCGAAGTGGTTGTCGAATTCTGACTTTGTGGTCCTTTGAGACTGAAATTTAATCCAAAAAAGATAGGGATCAACAGCTGAGATAGGTAAATAATTACATGGATCAAAAATATGACAGAAGTAACGACAAAAGCTGCCGGTGTACATGTAAATGTACCATCCCAATCCCAATATTGATAAGACTAAGGATGACATAGAAAAGAGTTATATTGGATTATTCGTTGACTTGAAGCTTAGTGTTCTGTCCAACACCACGTTATTGAAACATGGATCTACAATTTAACGTAGAATCCAAGCAATATGAACTTCCACTAGGAATCAAAGCCAAGTTTCCTGCATCAAATGCCCGTTCGCTATAGCCACGAAGAAATTCAGAAAACAGTTCTAGTTATAATGTCTCAACATGAGATTCCAATCCTATACTTTACTACCACGAAAAGAGAGATGAGTTGAGTTGAGTTGAGTTTGAGTTTAACGTCCCTTTTAGCAGCAAGGCTATATGAGACGTGACCTACTAATTAACGTGAAATCCAAACGACATGAGCTCCGCCGGCAATCGAACTCGGGTCTCCTCCGCCAAAGGTGCGTACGCAAACCGCTTAGCCACGAAGGAGCTCAAAAGAGAGAAAATGTAAAACATTCATCTACTGTTTTACGTGTGATACATTTAGCTTAGATTTTATTGGAAGCTAACCATAAGATGAAAACACTACATATGCTTGTAATTAAAATGCCCTATGACTTAATGTAATTTTATAAGATTTTTAATTTTAATCATTAAATAAGCTATAATTGATATTAGCTAAAAACTTACATTATAATATGTCTTAGCATTAACTATAGGAATTTTCGATAATAACCACCGCCGTAACCTCTTCGGCATCCTGTTACCGAAGTTTTGATCATTTTCATAACTGTTTGATAATTGTTTAAAGTTTTGAAAATTATCACTATGATATATTGATGATCGGTTTCACAGTCATTTCATCTACATTCAACTTAAGATCATTATCAGAAAGATACATAACATTTTGGGTTATATAATGCGAGCTGATTGAATCGGTTTCACATTTAGATTATTTTTACTTTTTGACCATTACTTTAATTTTATCAATGAGGGGAGGAAGCTGCAACACAAGTTTATTAATAACTAACTCTATGGTCTATGGAACCCGGAGGTTCAATGCCGCGTTCACGAAAGCTCTCCATTGACTTCTATCCTTAGCCAACTGGATCCAGTTTCTACTTTGGATTCCTATTTCTGCAAGATCCATCTTAATATTGTCCTCCCATCTGCGCCTAGGTCTTCCTAAAGGTCGTTTTCCGGTTGGTCTTCCAGTTAAGACTTTGAAAGCGTTCCTATTCTTTTCCATCCTGTCTACATGACATGCTCACCTAAGCCTCCTAGATTTGATGACCCTAACAATATTTGGTAAACCGTATAAATTATGTAGTTCCCCGTTATGAAGTTTCCGCCATTCCCCTTTCTGTTGGGTCCGAATATTCGTCGTAGGATCTTGTTCTCAAATACTTTCAGTTTGCGGTCTTCCCTTAAAGTAAGCGAATGTGTTTCGTAACGATACAGAACAACAGACATGATTATCGTTTTATATATTTTAACCTCAAATTCCTCGACAGAATTCGTGACAACAAGAGATTTTGGACTGAATAATAACACGAATTCCCTGCTTTTAGTCGACATTTAATTTCTTCGTGAACATGGTTTTCGTCTGTTAATATTGATCCTAGATATTTGAAAGTATCCAGTTTGCTAGGAATCTGAAATTTTATACTATACTAATCTCACGAAATAAATATAACAGTGTAATTTAAGTATTTATTAATAAGTAACATGAGATCCAAACATCGGTGCAGGACCCCCTTCGTCCCAGGGCCCCTATTCTTTGCACTGCCGATTGTTATGGTTCTGATAATAACTTGTATATTCATTGGCGGTATTATTTAAAACACTCATCGCAAATGGACCCACATCTCTTGGCTCGAACAATAACTCGACTAGCTGTATCAGTACTAGGTGTTCTACACGATTATCTTCTTAATGTTGAGGAAAGTAAGAAATCCATCAACAAGATATACAGTTACACTCAATGCACTTATAGAATTATTCGATTCAGGAACTTAAACAGTAATTTTCAATATAACATACTGTGTTTTACCTTGAAATTCTAGTAAGATGAATCAAAAAATACGTCACTAAAATTGCATTATAAGTTATTAGTACCTGAGGGCAGCACTCAGATAAAACTTTCAGTGGCACCACATCTGGCCTGTGGATCGTAGTTTACACATCACTGGCTTATTTTATCATTAAAATTTAAAATCTTATTAATTAGACCAATTTATAAAGCAATTCCCTTACAGTGGCACATTCACTTACTGCCCAAAATGACTAAATAAAGTGGACTTGATTTCTTTGTGCACTAAACGTGGCAGGTCAATCGAAAGATTACATTAACCTGATTGAAATAACGTGCTTAATGGCATACATATACCATGATAAATTCCCATGCGTAGTTTTCTAGAAAACCAAAAAATAAGAATTTTTATGGAATTAAAAATTATATCGCTCATAGTCAATAATAACAGATAGTTCTTATTCTGCTGGAACAGATTTTATTTATTTATGTACTGTGTATTTAAAAACGATACACAATGTTAAGTAGCAAGTTGTATCAGTTATTATTTGTCTTCTAATTGCTGGCACATATTCCTAACAGTG
Organism: Thermobia domestica; assembly: GCF_964235325.1. Lineage (NCBI taxonomy): Eukaryota > Metazoa > Arthropoda > Insecta > Zygentoma > Lepismatidae > Thermobia > Thermobia domestica. The sequence goes on from NC_137454.1 coordinate 83,088,030, forward strand.
AGGCACATATTCCTAACAAAAACACATGTACTCCTCCTACCAGAACTTTAGATGTTTATGATGTCACCCTATTAAGTGAACATAATAACTGTTATAGACCAGAACTTTAAATGTATATGATGTCATGCTATTAAGTAAACTAATAACTGTTATAGACCAGAAATTTAGATAGTTATGATGTCATGCTATTAAGTAAATTTATAACTGTTATAGACCAGAACTTTAGATATTTATGTCATGCTATTAACCCCTTTCTGCATGATTTTTTCTTTTAGCGAAAAAATAATCAGTATTGGAAATCCTCATACGGGAACTTGAAAAATGAATTAAAACTTGAATTTTAGATTTTTCACTTAATTCCGACGAGAAATAAGTAAGTGCCATATATGACACACTTACAACTCACAAAGAACATGCCAGATGACACCAAAATCTCTTATTCATACACGCCAATATCTCACACAGCAGACAAAACAGTCATTTGATGCCTTTGATAAATCACAAAAAAACTAAAGTGAAAAAAGGGTATGTGCCATATATGGCAAGGTATGCGATAAGGAGTTAAGTAAACTAATAACTATTATAGACCAGAACTTTAGATATTTATGATGCCATGCTATTAAGTAAACTAATAACTGTTTTAGACCAGAACTTTCGATGTTTATGATGTCATAATTATTGGGCACCTAAATTTATGCACTAAATGAAATGTATTTAAAAATAAAATTATTACTCCATGTGTTCGCAGTTTGCAGATATGTAGTATTACCTGATTCAGTTTCTGAGTTTTTAAAAAATATTTTTCGTTGTCGTTTTAGTTATTCAATAAAATTCCAAGTAAGTGGGAATAGCCTTAGCAACGAGCTTTAAGGAGAAAAATTAATTAAATACAAGAACAGCATAATTAAGACAGTATTATATTTTTAAATTATTTCTCACTTACTTCTTAGGTATTTCTAATTTTCAGATTAGAATCATAAATAAAAGATAATTTAAAATCTTCAAACACATGAGAGTCAAGCAAATTAATTAGTGTCTTCTAGGAATTAATTTATCGTTAAATGGAATTTATTTATGATCGGTAAAAGACATAAAAGTATTTCTTCCACGATGAAATTGGCTTTCCATCCTTTGGACAGGTGACCCGAGTTCGATTCTTGAGATAGAATACATGCAATTCGGTTCCTATATTTAAGTGTATATTCGTTTTTCATATACTGTGTTTATTATTATTATTATTATTATTATTATTATTATTATTATTATTATTATTATTATTATTATTAGTAGTAGTAGTAGTAGTAGTAGTATTTTAGTAGTATTATTATTCCATCGCATACTCTGATACCAAGTGCTGTATTTTTGCCAAAAGCTGTTCGCGGCACTAAAATAAAGATTATTATTATTAGTAGTAGTATTAATCTGAGACTATTGACATGTCACTTATGATCACTATGTCATTTATGATCCTGTGTTCACATAACAATTACTTTTTAAAATACTATCATCCATCAATTACAGTGTATCTTCCTTTCCCTCTTTTCCCTGCCACCATATCTTCTACCATACCTTCACAATACATTGTGTCTCGAACAATATCGTAATAAATTTGATTAAATTTTAGCTAAGATACATGTATATAGAAGCTGGAATCCAAACATTTTGCAGTTACACTGACGTTCGTGGACAGGGGATAGCAGATGCGCACCCAGAAATTTTTGTTGGGAGAGATCCAAAGTTGGATGGTGGACATAATGCTACAAGACATCACGTCTATGTAATACTGAACTGGTGTAATTCTACACCCGAAAAAGTGGTAAGTAATTGTTAAGTACTGCCGTCTATTTTCTCAAAATAAAATAATAGAACTACATTGTTTTCACAAGAAAAGAAAGAATACAGATGAAGAATAAGACGAAATCTTTATGCTACATCAATAATTTCTCTGGTAAACACGTATAGTTCTATTAAGAAAACGTACAAATGTATGCCGAGTTACGAAGTGGGGGGTGCAGACCCGATGGACCCCGCGTGGATGCGCCCCTGGTGGATATAGATACGCACAAGACAAGAATTGAGGCTGTCTCGTCTCGAAAATGTGACGTAAAAGTAACGTATATATATAGTCTCGAAAAAATGTATCTGTTTATATTGCAAGAGCTGTGTCTCGACTCGAATTTTGTCGTCAATAAAATTCTGTCTATGAACAATCCTAAAAGAGAACATTCTGGTTAGAAATTGGGAAAGTCCTGAGTTCGATTTCCGGAACAGACTATGTTTACCGAAGTTTTCCAGTTTTTTTTTATTAGTCATGGCGGGATATAACCTTTACTACGTAAGCCCCATGCTGATTCCCTTTCCAAAAATTCATTAGTTTTTTTTATTTGTAGTTTAAAATGATTTTCCTGCTCTATCCAGAACCAGTAACGGATCTAGCTTGGGGTTGAGGGACCTAGGCCCCCTACTTTTTTGAGTCACAAAAATAATTGATGCTATTGAATATTTTTGAAAGATTCTATACTAAACTCATGATATGCCTATCATAGTTTGGGCTCTGGCTGCAACCCCTCAGTTTTTACCTTCTAGATCCGTCATCGTCCGGAAAGTTACAAATTCTGTGTCATAATTAGCGTTTAACGAAAAAATCAATGGTCAAAAAATAAGATATACCAACCAATAGGTCTCATTGAGCAGAAAAATGTGATCTGTAATAACTGTAAATTCACGTGCATAGTTTTGGGGGAAAACCCAACAAAAAACAATTTTTATTGTAAATGTAAAAATTGATGCTGTATACGATAATTGCATCACCTATTAAGATGAAACTAGTACTAAAATATACTCTCGTCGAATTTATATATATATATATCAAGAAAGACGACAGTACATAGTATGGTTAATAAGACACAAGTGAAAACTATGATTAGCTCTAAAAATTTTTAGTTTATCTACAATATTTTAACCTTTTTTAAAAAAAATCAAAAATAGTGTTGGATGTAGCTAGATAATTTGATAGAGTTTCGTGGATAACTCAGAATGAACCTGTTAGTCTAGTATTTGAAACTAACAGTATGCTTGAACTCACCTATGAGGGTACAAGGGAGAGGTTTCGATAATTTGGGGATGTTTTACTGTTGTTTGTTTATTAGCCAAACAGAATAGTGACAAAATCAATAAAGCAAATTATTTAATTATTAAATGAATATCTATAATAAACTGAATTGAGGGTGTAATGTGTTGTTTGTGTAGCATGTTCGGGAGATATTGTAGATGTGAGTGTTTGGCTTTAGGATGTTGTAGATATAGGTTTTGGTTGAAAGGTACATACTTTTACGCGATGTAGATTTCCTGAGAATGGAAATAATGTATTCTGTTTTAACGGTCTTCCAGTGTAATAAAATTAGACTTCTGTTACAATGAATGTATCCTATGAATCTCTAAAACAACGTAATTCTGTTAATGTATCGCTGAATAATTTTTTTTATCACCCTTTCAGTTTTTCAGGAAGTAAACTGAAGATTATATATTGCTAGAAAGTGCTGAATTGCAGTAATACAGTTTCCATAATCGAGTTTGAAATTTTACATGTGCTTTTAAGATTCTTTGATGAAATTTTGATTAACGAAGAATCTTCTTGACACTATCCACTTTGACACACTAAAATGAAATATCTTTGAATATGCTGTCCGATGATTGTGTTATTGTTTACAAACAGATTATAAAATGTTTTACAATAACGTAATAAAATAGTTTGTAACATTGACTTATAATACCAAACATTCGTTTATGATGACATATAAATACACAATAACAAATATGAAAGTAATAAGATTTTAAAAAATAAAACTAAAACTTGTTTTCCAAAATTATGCTCATTAATAATTGAAACCTAAAAACTATAGCTTCACAATATCGTAGAAAGATTAATCCAACATAATTATGTTCTTAACGGTAAATTTTCTTCGGTAGTTTTTGAGAAAATCGATTTAAAAAAAGGAACTAATTTTTATGGCGCAAAAAGTTCATTGTTTGAAGCCAATAATAATTTAATTTCTTTCATATGTTACTGCAAAAGGTTGTTTATTAACTAATGTACAATATGTGTAAAGAGAAAATTCACTTGTTTTACTAAGAAATTGTATCTATGGTTGTTTAGATTTCTCCTAAACAACAACTCACATACCATTTGTAAATAGATTGAAAACAAATTTATTATATTTCATAGTAAATGAACTTGTTAATTTCTCATAAATAAATTGAAACAAATTTATCATATGAGGGGTCTAGTATCAAAACCTACCATATCCATTTTTCACTTCCACTACCATATCCTGAGTAAATTGTCTAAAAGAAAAGCGTTATCATTACTTAGCGTGCATCATCATAGCGTGCTAGAATTTGTGTTTGCGAACATTTTTGTAGACCATAATGAACAGATTTCATTGTGGAAAGAACAAAATTTAAAGTCGCTTCTTATAACAGAGCTACATGTTATTTCTAATTTTCTCAAAAAGGGGAAAAAAAATGTATATGGTAGGTTTTGATACTAGATCCCTCACATTTCGTAGTAAGTGAATTTGTACCGTATATTTCTCATTAATAAATTGAAAACAAATTTATTATATATCGTAGTAAGTGAATTTGTGTTTCTCAAATTTTAATTTTTGTTCTTTTCTGTCTTATTTTGATAAAACTTTTAAAAATGACTAGCTCTTAATTATTAAAAATGAATGATGAAAAAAAAAGAACTATTAGCACTTACCCTGACCAGAACTGTAGGGAAGACACAATCATCAACAGAACGCAGAGCATGTCGTATGCAAAAAAATGTCCTTTGACCCCTTCTAGCAAGAGGTGAAGGCAACTTTCTTTCTTCTTCTTCTTCTTCTTTTTTGAGAACTCAAAATTTGTTTGTAGTAAGTGTACAGGTAGTATATTAAAAACGTGTCCTCATCTTCGCACACAAACAGATAAACACACAGAATTTAATGCTTCTGTGAAACACGAGACGTCTGTTTTTTAAATATATTTTACGGAAACATCACTGCTTGGTTGGAAAGGTATCTACTATATAACCGTACATTGTAAATAAATAAATAAATATATATAAATAAATAAACAGTTATCCCTTTCCAATGTATCTTGTCACTGTTGATTACAGAGAATTTTGCTCACTCATATTATACACTGTATCCAGCACCGATCACAAAACTAAATTTCTACTTTAAGTTTCTTTTCTAGATTTTTCTTTTACAGGCTTCGTTAAGACGTATTTTCGTTTCTTTTTTCTTATTTTGCGTCTGTATCTTTTTTTCTTTTTATGTTACACTATGTCTTCATCTTCTCTGTTTTGACGTTCAACTGTCTACAGTCACTATGGAGACGAGTCTGTGTCATGGCAACATCAGGGGTATCCGACAATATTTTGAGGGGGGAAATATGTGTGTATGTTTCTGTGTTATATGATACTAAAGAAATTATTACTGGCCCTATATATCTCTCAGTATAAAAAGGACAGCAAATATAAAAAAAATAATGGTATATTATTGAATTGATAGATAATTGGATAAAGACATTTTATAAATTTGAGTATATGAGCAATTGTTTATAAAAATATCTGTATATAAGTGTAGGAGAGAGAGAGACATAGGAGAGAGAGAGAGAAAGAGAGAGAGAGAGAGAGGCCGAGACAGGTCAAGTAAAGGGAAGGAAGGAAAAGAAAAAGAGGAAGAAAGGGGTAAAAAAGGAGACAGGAAAAACTACTTAATACAGAGTTTAATACAATAGTTTTTAAAAAAAGGGAAGAGAAAAATTGTAAAAAAAAAAAAGTGATTACATACACGCACTCTTACATGAAATGACGTAACGGGTGATTTTTTTCCACTCTTTTTACTCTCGCTTGCTGATGTTCTGGAAGTTTGACAACAGAAAATAAAAAGAGTTTGTGCGAATCTTCAGTTCTTTCCTTCTGTTATTTGGACATTCTGTCTGTTAACACTACACTTCATCTGCAAGACAGGTGTCGATTACATATATTCTCCTGATTTTTTTTTGGGGGGGGGTGTCCTAAAATGAACAAGTTTAGTTAATCTGTTTCGTTGGTTCTTTCTTTCTTTCTTTCTTTCTTTCTTTTTCTTTCTTTTTTTTTACTGAATGTTGTTTATCAAATTCACACGTCGTCTTTTATACTTAGGGAGAGGTGGTCATAGCTATTACAAAAAAAAGTGTGTGTGTGTGTGTGTGTGTGTGTGCGAAGAAAAATTAACCCCCGTACGTGGAAAATGATTGATCACTCGGAAAGAAATAAAATGTCAAAACAACCAACTTCTATAGTCAAAACAACAACAGCACCAGAAAAAGAAAAAAAAATCACATCAAGCCATCAAAATTGTTCTTCGTATCGTCCACCTTATTAGACAAAGGCTTCTTTATTTCTTTTTTTTTTCTTTTAAATATGGGAGAAAAATTAATTTCTTCTATATCTTAATTGTCTGTTTCATTCTTTCTTTCTTTTGAGGTGTTCTCCTGTCGTATGTATTAACAAAATAAAAAATAAAAAATAAAAAATAAGAGATGCACCTTGGGAGTTCCGGACAAATTTCTTGGGATTGCTTTTCTTTTTTACCTCACAACCCAGAGACAAAAAAAAAGTATTCACCAATGACACTAGTTTAAACTTAACACAGCTTCCATTCACTTTTGTGACAAGTGTTGACGTTCTCTTCAGTTTTCGATCACACTTCACAATGTAAGTACGATTTCCTAAAATCAACAAGAACTATTTTCATTTGCCGGTAAAGTTAACTGGTATTCAACGTTTTCCTGATATAACTTCACTTCTTTCTTCCGTTACTAGTTCTTGTTTACGGATTATTTTCACTCAAGTAATATTCTATTAATATTGATACGTCTGTTCTATTTTTTAAAATAATTCTTTTCTTGTTTCTTCTACAATGACACGTGTTCTTGATACTAATGTATTTATGCTAAGTTTGGCGCGTGCTCACTCTAAATAATAATTATATCCGTTAATGTTCTTCAAACTTTTTTCACTTAAAACAAACCGTTTCTTTTATTTATTAAGAATACCCTGTTGTGCACACACAATCACTGGTAATCACTCGGGACTCCCGACAAACGGGGATTCACTGCTCTCCGATGATCTGGATGTAGAGTGTGGCGCTCGTGGACTTTGTTTGTATGAGTATGTGTGTAGATGTGTGTAAGTGTGTGTGTGTGTGTGTGTGGAAGACACGAAGAGAGAAAGAAAGATAGAGAGACGAAGGGGGAAAGAGACACTTTGAGTGTATATGTGTGTGTGTGTGTGTGCACGTCACGCAGTTGATTTAACCTTACTGGCTTTATCTCCTTGTTAATGCTACGCCGTTGAGTTCGCTGGTTCGTCTATATTGCTTCTCTCTCTTTCGGTCTCGCTTGAATACTTAACACACCGTCTCTGTTTCCAACTTTATGTAACAAGAATACATCGACTATATTAGCTTCACACTCACTCATGTATTTGCTAGTAAGGTAACGTATCGTAGAGAAAACAGGGCCCGCCGCCTGGATATTGCTTTGCCCCTGTGTTGTTTCGCTTCCTGGGTTTCTCCCGAAAAGGGGAAGAAAGAAAAAAAAACGAACCACGGAAAGGGAACGCGTCACAGATAGACAGAATACGTTATCACGGAACGCTGCGATGAAAACACTGAAAAAAGTAAGTGGTAAGAAGCGACTTTTTGATGTGATGTAGAGAGGAGAAAAATAAAATGATGATAATGATGATACCGTCAAGGCAAAGGAGTAAAGAAGAATAAAAGAGACAGGGTGGGGGGAAGGCTCTTAAATTGGGGTGGTGATCTAGAAAGGTGGGGATAAGGGAAGACCATCCTCTCTTCCCCCTTCTTTTTCTATGGGCTTCATCAGTCGCTCTCTCTCTATTTTTTCTTCTTTTCAAGAGCTCTATCAGTGCCTCCCGCGCACACGGACAGACTGCGCGGACATTCGTTGACAACGTTAAGCCAATCGGGATGCGAATAATCAGTCCGGAAAGAAAGAAAATAAAAAAGAAAACGATAATAGTTTCATACTTACTGCCCGTTAGATTTCTCTCTCTCTCTCTCTCTCTCTCGCTTTCTGTGTGTTTTTTCTCTCTCTTTTAAACCAATGCCCTAAAACTTTTCAGTTCCAGATAGTTGTCAAACTTAACCGGAAGCTATTTGTGTTGAGAAAGTTTCTTTTGTGTAAATACCTTCCTCTTGTCATATTCTTTTACCCCGTATGCTTCTTTTGATCCTCACGTAGCCACCACACACACACATACATACACAAATTCTAAATTCTAAATGCTGTAGATTCAATTGAATCTCTCTCTCTCTCTCTTTTTTTTTTTTTTTTTTTTACTTGTCCTTGAGCAAATAGTAGTACACCAGTCACCTGTTTCGAATTTTCAAGTTCTTCCTATTGTTAAACAAAACACTATAGCTCGTATTAAATTGGGGAGCAGCAAGAACCCCGTATTTCTAAAACAAAAGAAAACAAAAAAAAAAAAGCAGTGGCGGACCTAGCCCGGTGCCGAGAAGGGTCTAGGCACCCCAGTTTTTGGAGTGGCAAAAATAATTTAAGCTATTATTTATATATTTCTGATAGTCTATAATAAACTCATAATATACCTGTCATAGTCTGGGTTCTTGCTGCTCCCCATGTTTTTACCTTCTAGGTTCGCCACTGGAAAAAGAGAGAGAGAGATAGAAAAGAAATTGTTTCAGAAACTGTATTTCCTGTAAAAAGTATCAAATGAACTTAAAGTAAATTTCTGATTTTACGTCCTCAGCTTATGCCATTTAGGCTAATTAATGAATATGAATAATTTTGAAAGAATTGGTGGAATGAGAAATTGGAGGAGGAGAAGACACGATGTCATCCACCACAAACTCACATGATCTGGTTCGAACCAGTAACACCTCGCATCAGAGATAAGTATTCTATCACTGAGCTACACTGTTCCTTCAAACATTTCTGATTAGCTCCTTGGTGGCTAAAGTAGTTCGCGTACGCACCTTTGCCTTGGAGACCCGGATTCGATTCCAGGCAGGAGTTCATGTGTTTCGAATTCCACGTTAAGCCGTAGGTCCACGTCTGATATAACCTCGGTCCTGAAGCAGGCGCTAAACTTAAAAAAATCAAATCAAATATTCTGATGAATAATAGTAATAAGTTTATATCAACTAAATAAAATGGTTTTCTATCCATTAGGAATAATTTCATCTATATTCTTCTGCACAAATTCACATGACTTAAAATCGAACTAACCTTTTCTTATATCAGAGATAATAAAACAGTCTTCCAATATGGCATAGTATCCTATTTTAAAATTTTACATTTATACATTTAAACTAATAATTATAAAATATAATTATTATAAATTTAATTATTAGTTTCAAAGAAAAAAATACGCAGTAAATAATATAATCATATTTCCCGTCACCTAATATTCAGAATATGTATCCAATGGGATTCTAGTGAAGTTTGAGACCTGCTCTGCTGGGAAATATTTATAGTCTGTTGGCACTGTTAGGTACTTGTTACGGAGTTCTTTCTATAGTAATTTACTTATAATTACAATACATTCTCCCGTATTATCTATCTACTCGTAGACCTGCAGGGCATAGTCAGTAGTGGGACAACCTACCAATAGGGTAAACCACAAAACCAAGAAATTTCTCATCTCATCTCGAAAACGAGACAAAAAAAAAAAAAAAAAAAAAAAAAAAAACATGACATTTTATTGTCGTCTCGTTTTAGAGACATTTAGTACGAGTATTGTGAATAACACTAGATCATCTAAGTTTTATACATCAACCACTGTTCCAGTGTTAAATGATTCATAGTAGATAAGTTATAAATTGATAAAAGTGTTTGTATGAACACAATTAAGATCATTTATCAACGTTTAAAAATACGCTAGTCATTACAAAACATACTCCAATAATAATAATAAAAAAAATATGGTTTAAATGTAGTTAGCTGCACAGCTTCCTGAACATCTCGTGTTGCGCAAGGATTTTGTGATTTTATTAATGAAATTAAGGGGAAAAAATCAAGGCATAAATTTTGCACATAAAGCTACAAACCAAGATGAGAAAAACTTGTCGAGAATCGAGACAAATCACGAAACGAGACGAGTTCGTGGACAACATTATCTAGCAAGCAGACAGTACTGGTTCAATATTGTGAGGGTGTCGTTCCAATCCAATCCAATTATCTCACTCACATTGTGTCAAATGAATAGGTTCCTAGAGGAAGCTGAGGAGTAAAGCTATTCGAACCGTGGTGCTGGCTACCATCTTGGACGTGCTGAAGTCGGGTACAGGTATAGCCTTAATTACAGGTATAGCCGGGTCCGTGCTGCTCATTGACCGTTCCCGAATAGCGGGTGTGCCCTTTTTTCACTAGATAAAAGAGACAAGGTCGTCTTTATTTGGGGCAAATCAACGACTCAGAAGAAACTACTAAAGACATTTGACTATGCTATACATACACAATAAAAACAATAATAATATTTAGTTTTTTAATAGACTTTATTTGGTAGTTTGTTTATAATTAATAAGTAAACAAAATTCAAACAGAATATTCAGTTATAGTAATGTGATTATCAGGCTCAAATCACCTCAAACCGAATGCTGTGCATCGTGGGTATTTAATATCTAGATGCAATGCTGTTTGTAATATAAATAGACAATGGAAAATACACACTTCCTAATATTTTATTACTTCCTAAATCACACTGCAAGGTTCAGACAAATCACAATTGACTAGTAAAAACAAATGCTGCCAGTTTGACGTTGTTAAATTACATGAAGTTCCATTAAAAATATAGTTTTCATTAAAGCATGAGTAATGATTTATATTTGATTAATGACCAATAATAATAGCAATAATAATAATAATAATATTATTATTAATAATAATAAATATTTATTATTATTATTATTATTATTATTATTATTATTATTATTATTATTATTATTATTATTATTATTATTATTATATTTCAGTGGCCTTAACAGCTTCTTAGCAAAAATACATCACAGTGGTATTTGAGCGCTACATTACGATAGAAGAAGAAGAAGAAGAAGAAGAAGAACAAAACGATAAAAATAGGATAACTAATATAAAACATAATATAGATAAAAATCAATTAAGCAAAAAGTAAGTTCTTGTCAACGCTATAAAAATTGTCAATCTATCTATGAAAATCAAAGAACAACTAAGAACAACAGTCTTAAAATTATATTTTAGCTTAATATTACTTAAAAACAATTAGTCAGATCTCAAAATTTTCACTTGCTTAATACAATAAGTCTGAATTTATGTACTTAAAGAATTTGTTAATCTTTTTAAAATTTTCACATTTACAATACACAGGAACTTAAGTCATGCTATTCCTTATGCTGTAATTTGGTACTTTGAAACCTATGTTTTGAAAACAGTATTCACTATATATATATATATATATATATATATATATATATATATATATATATATATATATATATATATATATATATATATATATATATATATATACACACCTTATCTAATACGTTTCGCATGCTTGTTTTGTCACTTTTCATTTTTTAAAAAAATATTTGTAAGACTCTCTAAACCCCAATATGTACTGATACCTATAGGGAATATACAGTGTTTATCCACCTAGCGTTTTTATATTCCAGTCTATAAAAACACTGGAGGGGGGACACAATAGTCTAGTGGTTTGAGCATTGGATTCATGTCCACGTAGTCCCAAGTTCGATTCCCGGTCGGCGCTTCCCCAATTTTCGACGTCCACCCAGCGTCGTGAGGCAAACTGGGAAGAAGTAACGGCCCACTAGGCCTAGAAAACTCCCGATACACCGGTTAGCGACAGGGCGGCACGGCGCGCTGACAACGTTAAGCTGGACGTAGTTCCACAAATCGCTAACAGATGGCTTGGAGCGGCCCAGGCTCACAAAACGGGCCGTTACGCTAAGTGGTTTGGTATTCTCATTTTGAGTTTACGAAAGCACGAGCGTATACAGGGGTGGGTATACGCTATATTTTTTAAAAAGGAAATAAGATACTTCAGTTTAATGTTCCACGATTATGCCTTGAAGGCTGAGGGACATGGATCATTAAGGTTAGTTTAAAGGGACAAGTTTTGTCGATAGATGGCAGTACAATCTTCGTATCTCTTTCATGTGTTTTTTACCTTTCACGAAAATTTACAATTTCTTTTACAAATTTCAACGTAGAAACTTCAAATTTTTAGAGAAATAACTTCATAACCTATTAAAGGGAACAATCCGTGACGATTTTTTATTTAGCATTTTCTTCATTGTTGAAATGGATATCCAAACCTTTAACAATGGAACTGTTTCAACAATGAAGAGAATTCTAAATAAAAAAATCGGCGCGGATTGTTCCCTTTAATAGGTTATGAAGTTCCTTCTCTAAAAATTTGAAGTCTCTATGTTGAAATTTGTAAAAGAAATTGTAAATTTTCGTGAAAGGTAAAAAAATACATGGGAGAGATACGAAGACTGTAGTGACATCTATCGGCAAAACTTGTCCCTTTACACTAACCTTAAGGCAAGTGAATGACGATGGAAAATTTGGTGGAATGAGAATGTGGGAAGAAACGGGAGTATCCATGGAAAACACACAGACCACACGATGTTGGCCACCAGAACCTTACTTAGCCGATGATAGAACCAAAGATCCCACGCATCAGAAGTAAACAGTCTACCACTGAGCCACCCTACGCTATATTTTTGAACACGATCGAGTGTATATCTACCAAAACATTGTACCGTTACGTTTACTGATAAGTTTTGGGGTTAATACTGTAAAAACATATGCGGTTATCTCATGGCCTAAGGCAGCTCTGGGATGATTACGACACTTTGTTAGTTAAGTAAGAAGGTAGTCACTAAGTATCGTAGGATGTAAATATGTAATGTAGATGGATATGCAAGGAGATGAAGATCAAAGGGAAGAGAGAGAAGCACATAAAGAGAGAGTAGAATAATTCATTGCAATATGTTTATCACCATGTGCGATGATATCACTTGTATGACGGACATCTCGATCACCACACGTTTCCGTCTTATTGTCTCCAATAACCTTCAGTCTTCTATTGTTTTGCCATCTGGTGTTTAGTAAAGAGTACTACTGAATTTTCGCAATAGTAGATGTAATAATAATAATAATAATAATAATAATAATAATAATAATAATAATAATAATAATAATAATAATAATAATAATAATAATAATGTATAAATGCAAAAACGAACTAACGGAGAACTTTTTTCAGCAGAATATAGGTATTAAAAACTAAAATTTAAAACTTATAACGATAGGAGATAAAAGAAAATAAATAATAATTGTATTGCAGTCATCACTTTCATTTATTAGCTTTCAACTAAGTTAGTATTAACTACGAGACAAGACTTAAAGTCTGTGTCATCTAGAAAAAATCTGTGAAATTGATGTCTCGTCTCGGAAAATGCGTCTATTTGTATTCGAAGAGCTCTGTTTCGTCTCATATGTCGTTAGAGAAAATTCTACCTCGTCTTATCTTCTGTACACTATTTGCACCCAACTCTTTATCACTTTCTTTTTTACTATTGTGAATTAACTTTCAACTTATTTGTCGTATTAGATACACAACTATTAAACACACACACACACACACACACACACACACACTTACACACACACACACACACACACACACATATATATATATATATATATATATATATATATATATATATATATATATATATATATATATATATATATATATATATATATATATATATATATATATATATATATATTGTGAAAGATGTGCACAAACTGTGGGAAGTGATTCGTGACATCATAATTAGGTAAATGTGGTTATGGATAAGAGCAAAATGGTGTATTTGGCAGTTGCGCAGAGATAGTTTGTTAAATTCAATTTTGAGACAGACTCAACCAGTCAACATCTCCAAGGACGTGAACAAAGCTCAGTACTATATAGAGTCACCACTTTATAGAAACGTACAGTTTTACATCCTGGCATCTTTTTACATGCCTAATTAAACAAAAACAAATAATTCTGACTCTTTCAAACACGAAAATATAGTTTTTATTTGTCATAAAAATGTATATTTCAACCATATTTTAGCTTTAGATAATATTTGGGCCCAAAGTGCTATAAAAACATATTTTTTAATATATATATTTTGGGCGAATTTCATTTATTGCTCAGAAATATAATGTTTGAACGTATAGACAAAGAAGTTATATATGAGAAATATTTGGCTTTGTGTAACAGGACTTGAAGGAATCGAAGTGTGTGGGAGGGAAAGGGGGGGGGGGGTTAAGACGTTACTTAACTTGGCATAGCGGCAATTTGGATAGAGAAATAGCCACTTCAACTTATACCTTCTCTATCTCTTTCTTCCTAGTTTACTGCAAAGATGCCAGTTTCTTTGTTGCATATTGGTGGGAAAGGTTTTCATCCACATCCGGGGAAGATTTTAAATACACGGGAGATGGAAGTGGTACTACGAAAATACTGGTAATCCACTTTGAGCACGATCGGTGATATGGGCCCGGCAGAACTTCACCCTGGGGCGCCTCGTCATTATCATAACTGGTACTTTTTTTCTATGAGAAAACACGTCTTTTTTATTATTATTGTTATTTACACTGAACGTACGGATCCTTTCTGAATATGAGAAATATTTGTCAAAACTTGGTGGGACTTTTGTTAACGTGGCATCACTGTGTTTCAAGATGCCTAAAGTCAAGTGATTTAGTAATGTGGAGTTGCGTGGTATGTAGCAGTAGTGTCATTTCATCGTTTGGGGAGGTATATATGAATTACAACTCTTCACAAATTAATATAAAATCTTCTAGATCAAAATCTTGTTTGCTTTATAACAACGGCAGTGGGGCATTTGCCCCTATTCCTGCTACCTTAGAGATACCGTTGTTTTTTAGGTTAAATTTTTTGTCATATTTTGCTATATTTTAGGGCATAAATACATGCATAGTTTCGAAGCTTTTAAGATTATAAGAAATCCGGGTCCTATTAATAAGGAATCAAACAGGTTATCGCGAGGGCGTGGGCGTTGAATAAAATATGTTGGCAGTCAAAAAAAAAAAAAAAAAAAGGTTCGAAACCACAATCTTAATATACGTCCACATTTTCATATAACATTGTTGTTGGTAAAGGACGCTAAACTTCAACAACCAACAAGACCGCTGATGCGTATAATACCCAGAAATGTCCTTTCTTTCTTTTTTCTTTTCTTTTCTTTCTTATTTTCTTTCTTTCTTTTTTGAGCAGTATCTCCATATGGTATTCCACTTTTTGGGTTTATTTTACTTTTTGTGCATTACAATATTTTCTTTTAGATATTATTACTTTCTCTTAACGTTTGCGCTAAAGGTTTAACCGAATCATTTCAAGTCATCCTATGGGGTCCACTGTCACGGAAGCTTTAAGTGATTTCCTTTTAGCATGTCTTTCCTGCTAGATGGTCATCTTTTCTTATGCATTTAGCATAGCATCTATTTTGTGAATAACAACCATTAAAAATTTTCAAAAAAAAAAAAAAAATCATAAACGGAAACCTTGAAAACCACAGACGTGAAACAAACTAAAAAGAGAACTTACATGCGAAGGAAATAAAACCAATTATGCAATAAGCAATGATTGTAGTTATTAACGAAGTTATCTATTGTTGTTAACTTTCAACAACTGTTATTAAGCGTTAGTCGGACAACAATAAGATGTCAATCTACAGCTACAATCACAGTGTCTGTGTTTTGTTTCCGTTTTCTTTCTATTTTATCGTTTTGTTATTATTACATATTCTGTTAACATATGCAGGTCAAATTGTATATGAATAGCTACTACTTACAACTGTATGTGGTTAGATTCTCGTATTTTTAACGTCACGGAAACATCCGGAGAAATTATTGAGTTCATTCATACATGTATTACAATAAAAAAAAATCCACAAACCACATCCTCGAGTCAATTATTTTACTATAATGTAGCGGTTCTCAACCTAATTCCTATCACGAACCCCATTTTAGCACATCCTCTTGCCAGCGACACCCTTATAATTTCTGGTTTGTAATAAGCTCGTGTGGGATTTTTAATATACAGTACCTATTGCGGAGATCTCACTATTTCCATCTATTTCTATAATAGTAGAATACAGTTCTTGTATATAGTGGATATAGTAACATCCCTAAAGGGGAATGGATTAAAACAAAATTTGGTCAGTTCATTCATATTACAAATATCGAATCCGATTCGTCTTATTGTTTCAAAATGGAGACCGTTTGAAAATTTTGAAACTTCATAATTCCCTTAATTTTGGGTTATATGATACAAATATAAAATGATTTCTAATTTTGTTTTTTTAAAAAAAAACTTGAACAGTTGTTAAAAAAGTTATTGAGTATCTTAAATGACTTGATTAGTGTGTCAAGAAGATTAGCTTTCAATTTTAATTATACTTCAATATGTTGGTATTGTTGCATTTGTATTTTTATGATATTTCTCGTATGCAGTTCTCATTAGTTTTATGTCGTACCTCTTTCATTTAAATTGATTTTTAAACGACTATTGAAAATGTTTAGTAGACCTACTTTTTTGTTGTTCTTAAAAAGTATGTATAAAAATATACATATCAGAACATTTTTTTTTTAAAAAAAAAAGTAATATTTAAAAATATTTCCCAGTATCAGTTTCTAATTATATTTATCTCTAACGCTTATCTTCGCGACTCCCATGAAACCCTTTGGCGAAAACCCTAGGAATTGCGACCCCCAGCTTGAGAAACTGCTATAATGTAACTAGAGAAGGGAAATGTTAACTTTATGACCAAGTTTCCGCATTGAATTGAACAAATTGATATGAGGCAGCGTAAATCATCATGCGTATTTTTCGAGAACCGATAAAAATAAGTTTTTTGTAATCCTCAAAATTAATACTATATGATAACCATGCTATCTAACTCACTCACTCTATGGCCTATGGAACTCGGAGGTTCAATGCCGCGTTCACAAAAGCTCTCCACTGACTTCTATCCTTAGCCAACTGGATCAAGTATCTACTTTCCTATTTCTGTAAGATCCATCTTAATATTGTCCTCCCATCTGCGCCTAGGTCTTCCTAAAGGTCGTTTTCCGGTTGGTTTTCCAGTTCAGATTTTGAACGAGTTCCTACTTTCTTCCATCCTGGCTACATGAACTGCAACTTTTTGCCCCATAGACTTAATGACCCTAACAATGTTGGGTAAACCGTATAAATTATGTAGTTCCTTGTTATGAAGTTTCCGCCATTCCCCATTCCCGTTTCTCTTGGGTCCGAATATTCGTCTTAGGATCTTATTCTCAAATACTTTCAATCTATGTTCTTCCTTCCGAGTAAGCGACCACGTTACACAAGCATACAGAACAACGGGCATGATTATCGTTTCATATACTTTAAGCTTCAAATTCCTCGACAGAATTCGAGACGACAAGAGATTTTGGACTGAATAATAACACGAATTCCCTGCTTTTAGTCGACATTTAATTTTTTTGTGAATATGGTTTTCGTCTGTTAATATTGATTCTAGATATTTGAAACTATCCAATTTATCAAAAGTAATATTCCATGCTATCCATTAAGACGAAACTGATAACAAAGTACGTATACGCTCATATCAAGATTTTATTATGACACTAGAATGATTAATGAGATATAGCACAAAATTTTGATTAACATTTTAAGCTTTAATTCTTAGTAATTTAGAATACTGTGCTTTATATACACACATAATTGATAGATTACATCGATATTTACCGAATGAAGAACTTGAGATCAAATTCTCATGTGAAGTTTTCGAATCAACATGGCCCTAAAAGATAAATCGTTCGATGCTAATAATAATAATTTTACTAGTTGAAATTATTGTTCTTCAAAAGAGATAGATTTTGTGGAAAATATTTAAACCCCGTGAAATATTATATTTTTAGTATAAATATTAAATACTCTATCCAAGGTCGGATCCAGGATTTTCTGAGAGGGGGTGCACCAATAGCTACTCAGAAAATCGACTTAAATTATTGCTTTTGCAAAGCTCTGCTTACTTTTAAGTCCCAAACGGAAACATGACGGCAGAAAGTTTCGGAAAGTGTTGGTTTCACTGATAGTTTCCCATTTTAGATAGTGTATACTTACGGCCCTGACTCTATTCCCTTTATGATATGTTCTTTAAATCAAACTAAAAACCTAACTCACAAGAAGGTTAAAATTACCCTCACAAGTATGAAACCACTTTCTCATTAGTGTGAATTAGGTTGCATACCTCTCAGTGTTTTTTGGAACGGGTACTAGGGGTATCTTATTCCCACAGTATTTTTCCAGGTTGTAAATCATGCGTGTATACCAAGTTTGCTTGAAACAGCTCCAGACTTCCAGACTTATGCTGGAATATACATGCATACATACGTCCGTACACACACACACACACACACACACATATATATATATATATATATATATATATATATATATATATACAGTGGCGGATCAAGGGAGGGGCTAAACCACAAGTATATATTCTTATCCAGTGTAAAGCTGAATTGAAGCCCATTTTATCCAGTGTAAACCTGAGCGTCAAGGGGGGAGCTATAGTCCCTTAGCCCCTCTTGGATCCGCCCTTGTATATATATATATATATATATATATATATATATATATATATATAGATAGATAGATAGATAGATAGATAGATAGATACGTCCAAAGAAAATTTGTCTTACATAAGATAAATGATGCACCAGGCTGTATCTTGCTAATTTGATAATTGTATTTTTCATTGTAAATAGAACATGACTTACATTCTTTGTATGCAATGAACAGATCTTTTGAATTTTTATAAAAAAATAAAAATTTGCCAGAAGCTTAGAAGCTTGTATGTGCCACGACCCTCAGTTGATTTCTGCGTTTTGATGTAACAACTTTCTGTTTTAACAAAGTTCACATTTCATCCCTCTCTCTTTTTCCTAATCACTTCACTACCAACGTCCCAATCCGTTTTTTTACCTCTTACCAATTAGGAATATATCTAAAATTGTTCATTTCTTCTTAATATTTCTAATATTACTCATTCGGTTTCTAATTTACACAGCTAATTTTCTTCATTCATCTCCATACTCTGACTTTGAAACTCTTCGTTCCTTTTTTTTCAGTCGCTTTTGCATAGCGTCCATATTTCTGTCACCTCCTCTCTAAGAGTAGAGTACTGCACATGGAACATTTTTATCTTAATTCTTTATTCTTACTGTACCTTCTTAAGTGGGGAACGGTGACTCAGTGGTAGAGCGTTCACCTCCGGTGCTTGGGGTTCCTGGTTCGATCCCAGCTCGCGCCGTGTGGACTCTGTGATGGACAAACACCGTGCTCGTGGAACTGAAAGATTTCATTTCATTTTTTGTTCCTTCTTAATTCTTCATTCAAGAACCCATGAGACAGACTTTTCTTCTTCTTAAATGCTTCTTTCCCCATTCCTATACTTGCTTTTATTTCACCTTTGTACTTCATTTTCTCATTATTAAAACCAGTCGTATGCGGAAAAGTAGTCCATTTTTTATTTAAAAAAAACAACAAAAAAAAACATTTATTAAATAAATACTTTTATGTTTTTCAGAAATGGTATCTTATATTTTTGAAATAGAGTAGTGTTTAGCACTAAGAACGCCAATGTTGATAGCATTATACGATATCACAAAGAGAGCAAATATATATGTAAAGCTAGAAGTGTATACAATGTCAAATACATATGCACAGTGCTTAAATGTTACTATATTAGAGGAAGAAATTTGAGAAAGGAGAAAGAGGGACGGGAAGTGTGTATTATGTACACCACTGACCCCAGACTTCATTTTTTTTTTTTCAATGGAGAGCGAGAGATTGAGTACTCTGAATTCATTAAGAAAATTACGTCCCCGGCTACTACTATGTATCTATATCTTTGGTTTCCGAAAGAGTAATAGTTTTCTTTTTTCGTTCTCATTCACAGAATAGGTTTGTTGCAAAGGAAAAAGGAAACGGAAGAAAAACATAATGGTGTACAACCTAAAATTTAGAGAAAGAAAGAAAGAAGAGGGGGAAAATGCTGATAGGAAAGATATCTTTGTGAATGTCGCTACTTAAAAAAAGAAAAAATATACGCTATACAAAGATATTGGCTAAAAAAAATATCAGATAACATTGATCTAGCTGGAATGAATAGAGAGGTTCTTCTATCTACATTAGGGTCTCACTATGTGCCTGATTATTATGATTCCAAAAAAATCTATGCTGCAGTTGGAGAACAGTGAGTAACTTTTAGAGATCCAGAGGTTACAACAAAGAATCTCACTGAATGTGTCTTTCTTGTTCTTGTTCGCGATTAACTCAAAAATAAATGAATAAAAGGGAAAAAGAGAGAGATGTAGGGAGATTATAAAATGGGGCGTTACTATTTCATCCTTTTTAAAACACCCCAGCAAAGAATGGGCGGAGAAAATCATCGATGGACGAATAAAAGGCACCGCCCACAGACAAAGAAATTGATTCAATGACCAGAGTTAGAGATAGGCTCTAGGTATATGCAATCTTCAAAAGTAATCCTAAATAGTTCTTTTTTTCTTTAATAAGAATAAAAGAAAAAAGTATATAATATGCTCTTACATTTAGCCACTCAGTCATGTACTTACACAATTCAGTCATTCCCTGTGTTATTTTATGCCCTACCATACAATAATTCTTTCTACAAAGCAGTGATACCATCTAATTGAACAATATTTAGAAAATTAAATCCTAATTTGAGTACATACTTGTTTCAGTTTTAAATCCCACGTTTGAACTTTAATGGTATTGGTTGAGTATATGTCATTTTTTAAAACTTATTCATTTATATGGAAAGACTAGCTAAATGTTCCTTATTTTTTAAAAATAAATTTGCATTATATTTAAATTGAATATTACTTGAATTAAATTGATTGTCAAATGTTAAAATTATATATAGCAAAATGTAATGTTCACGGTATAAGGGACATTTAAATAGATTTGAAGGAGTCAGTAAAATCAAACCATTAAAAATTTCAGTTCATTTCAAAGGAAGCAGAAAAATAATTTCCCATAGAAATCAATGGGCTAGAAATGAAAGATGGCGCTGATGTTTAATACTGTTAAAGGATTTAAAAAAGGACGAAGGAGGATAAATTGGTTGAAGTTTAGCGTCCCTTGCCAGCACCGAGGCTATATGAGACATGGACCCACAATTTAAGGTTAAATCCGGAACACCGTAACGTGTTCAAATTCCAAGGTTCTCCCACTGTTAATTGAACCCGGGACCTCGTGCATTATAAGAGACGAAGGAAAGTGAAGTACTGTAATACGGTGAATTCTGAATTGATAAACAAATACTCATGACTTAGGTGTAGGACTCAACGATGAGTGGCCTCGGATAGCTTATTCACTAACGCTTTCCTCTTTGGTGCGAATGGTTCCGGGTTCGATTCCTTTTGGGGACACTCGGTAGAAAAAAGTAGATAAGTTTTTCAGGCCAGCTATTCTGAGTGAGGTTTCCCTGGGTTTTCCTCATTAACACCACGCAAATGCCGGGATGGTACCTAACACACAGGTCACAAATAGTTTCCTTCCTTTCCCAATCCTTTCTTCCTTCCTTTACCTTCGATAGTGTGAACGCCGAGGGACGTCATCCCTCATACATCACGGGTGCCGAAAACCATACACCATAGATGCCGAAAACTCAGTAATCTAAATCCTAATCCCATTCAAATATGCAACAGAGCTTTTCCGTAGCTATGTATTGACTGTAGACGCTTGCTTAATGTCACACGATTCAGCTCCAGGCAGGGGAAATAGTGATGATGATAATAAGCGAAATGGTGGAATGAAGAAAGTGAGAGGAAATGGAAAATCCCTGAGAACCCCACACACATCAAGTTCACTAGCATTGAACCAAGGAATTCACGCCCCGCGAGGTGAATGCTCTATCACTGAGGCATTACGTCTGCGAGAGATATTTCTTCTGCTCGCCAGACTAGTGAAGCATACCATTCGACTATTCTAGCCAGCAAGCTTTTATTTTATTCTCTTGAGATTTATAGCTCGAAATTCATGAGTGGCATGTAATGCTGTGCGATATTTGGATTTATAAATTCGACATCGAAACTTGATTGGTACATCGAAATATCAAAAATCGATATATCGAAACTATCATATCGAATACCCAAACATCGATAAATATTGAAAGACCGAATATCAAAAATCAAAATCGAATATCAAAATTTCTAAAATACCGAAATATCTAATTTCAAAGCATACAAAAATATTGAAATATCAAAAATATTGCACATCGACAAAATTGCAATACCGAAAAATATCGTAATATCTAAAAATGTCAATATATTGACCTATGAGATTTCTGATATTGATAATATTTGAAATTAGGGACCGATTGATATATCAAATTATCACACAGCCCTAACTGGCAGATAACTTGTCGCAAGTTAGGAGCATCCATTTTGCGCTAACAGTTTCAGTTTATTGAATTTTAAAATTACTTAAAACAAACCTGATTGCTGAAAATGTATATTGAAAGTGTATACTTTAATCCGATATCTTGAAGAAATTGGCAATTTATAGGATATGCAAAACTTCGTTACATTCAACAGTTTTTCTAATAGTTACCCATTGTGAATGTCAAAACAGAAGGATATTTTATTCAGTAATACCAGCAGGATTCTCTGTGAATTGAAATTGGAAGAAAAGTTTCCTTCAGTGACACGAAACTAAAAAAATGCCGTCTTTTCGTCAAGAGGGCAAGCAGGACGGAATGGGGAGGATTGGTACCGTAGCAGAGAGGAGTGTTTCCCATTTCCAGCTTGCATAATGCTACACTCTGTCCATAAACTGTTCCCGTTTGCTATATAAACTACAAGAAAATGTGGCCAATCGCGATCGTGATGCAGAAAGTTTGCTGTAGATTGGGAGACCAGTCCATTCTAACTCATATTAAGATGACATTAGACAATAGCGAAAAATTATGTTATCTGTTAGTTAAAGGTAGTATAGTACTATGAAGAAGCTTGAAAGAAAATTTAGTTGGCTTAATTTACGAATGAAATAATTGCAGAGAAAACAGTAGCTCAGTTGTAGCCATCTCAGCCATGGTTCCTGGCTCGACCCCACGTCACGTGAATATGTGCTGGACAACAGTGTCTGTGGATTTTTCTCAAGGTTCTCCCATTTCCTTCCACATCCTCATCCCACCAGTTCTTTTATAGTCATTCACTTCTATTAATCATCCATCTCTTATGGACTAAAAGGGTATAACGTGGAACGTTAAATTAAATATTTCATTTTCAAAAATAGATTTATTACTTCCATTTTTTTTTTTTTTTTAATTTTGGGGTGATGCGTAGTTGTTAAATGCTTTCGCCTTTGATACGAGAAATCCCGAATCCTATTCCAGGTGAGGACATTTGGTCAATAAGTTATACACTCTCTTCAGGCCAGTCAACCTGAGTGAGATTCTTCCTGGACTTTCGTTCACATCTAGCAAATGCCGCGATGGTACCTAACATAAGGCTCCAGATTGTTCCCTTCTCCTCCCCTTGAACCTATAGTGTGCTCGCCGAGGGACGTCATCCTTCATACAAGACGGGCTTAAGACCATAGATGGCGGTAACGTCCAGAAATATGTCTAAATAAGTATCTAAATAAATATTCCTGCTACATATTTTCTAGTCAACCGTAGATTCACAATCTGACACGAAGCTTATTTTTAATTTTTACATGCTTTTGAAGAATATCATATTTGACAATGGCATATCAAATATTTGTATGATGATATATAATTTTGTATACTGGGTATGGCAATCACACATTTTAAAGTAAATTGAGAAAAAATCTGCTTCTAATGACTTAATTGTTTCGAAGGATAAATGGTTTCGATTTTTCGCTTTTTTTTTTTTGTATGTACGTGTATGTATTAAATGATCTGTATAAAGAAATAGGTTGAGATTTTATTTATGTCTAGTTTTGATACCTAGTTTTGTTGATTTGATTGTATCAATTATTGGATTTAAGAAAATGCTTTATTATGTAATCAGATTCTTCTTGGACTTTCGTTCACATCAAGCAAATGCCGCGATGGTACCTAACATAAGGCTCCAGATTGTTCCCTTCTCCTCCCCTTCCACGAATAGTGTGCTCGCCGAGGGACGTCATCCTTCATACAAAAATCGGGCTTAAAACCATAGATGGCGGTAACGTCCAGAAATATGTCTAAATAAGTATCTAAATAAATATTTCTGCTACATATTTTCTAGTCAACCGTAGATTCACAATCTGACACGAAGCTTATTTTTAATTTTTTACATGCTTTTGAAGAATATCATATTTGACAATGGCATATCAAATATTTGTATGATCATCTATAATTTTGTATACTGGGTATGAGGATCACACATTTTAAAGTAAATCGAGAAAAAATGTGCTTCTAATGACAATTGTTTCAAAGGATAAATGTTTTCGATTTTCCGCTTTTTTTTTTTTTTTTTTTTTTTGTATGTACGTGTATATATTAAATGATCGACTTATAGAAACAAAGCATGTATAAAGAAATAGGTTGAGATTTTATTGATATCTAGTTTTGATACCTAGTTTTGTTCATTTCATTGTATCAATTATTGGGTTTAAGAAAATGCTTTATCATGTAATCAATATCTTATTATTATGATATTTACTATTTGGATTTAATTTGTAATAACGTAATTCGTAATAGTGTAATACATAAGAGCATAAGGGCCGCGGTGGCTCAGTGGTAGAGCGTTCACCTCTGGTGCATGAGGTCCCTGGTTCGATCCCAGCTCGCGCTAAGTGAACTTTGTGGTGGATAAACACCGTGTGTGTGGGTTTCCTCGCGGTTCTCCCGTTTCCTCGCACTTTCTTCATTACATCATTTTATTCATTTCTCATCATCACCGTCTCCTTTAGCCTAGCCGCATAACCGTAGGACGTAAGTAAAACTCAAAGATATCGTTTAATTTATTTTCATAAGAACAATTCGTAATTCTTTCAATGTTGTTTTCGACATTCAAATCCAGCTGTAAAAGAATCTACTTATAAAAATGAGATGAAAAATTTTAGTTTAACGTCCCATAAGTAGGCCTTTTAGGCTAGGAGACAGATGATTAAGCCAAGTGAATAATGACTGAAGATTTGGTGGAATGAGAAAGTGGGAGTAAACGGGAGAAAACCAACGTCCACCACAAACTTACTTGACCGGGGATCTAACCAGGGAGTCCACGTACCAGAAGTAAGCGCTCTACCACTGAGCCACTTTGTCCACTCGAATCTACTTGTGCTTTAGTTAACTTTATGAAGGAAGGGAAGTTTGTCGTCACAGAAAAAAGTGAATTGAGTTCAATATAATAACAATCCAATTAGAATATTTATTAATCACTCCCCCTACTGTGTAGACCAAAGATACATCAATGTTTTATTCATCTCGAACGAACTTTTTATGCTGGCGATGTGTATTTTTCCACTTAGAACTCTCAATTTAATAATCCATATGAACTTCCTCGTGGCTAAGCGGCTAGCGTAAACGCCTTGGGCGGGGAGACCTGAGTTCGATGCCCGGTGGAAGC
This sequence comes from Thermobia domestica, assembly GCF_964235325.1. Lineage (NCBI taxonomy): Eukaryota > Metazoa > Arthropoda > Insecta > Zygentoma > Lepismatidae > Thermobia > Thermobia domestica. The sequence goes on from NC_137454.1 coordinate 83,113,800, forward strand.
TCATGTGTTTCGAAATTCACATTAAGCTGTAGATCCATGTCTCATATAGCCTCGCTGCTGAAAGGGACGCTAAACTAAAATTATGAAATCAATCAAATTAATAATCCATATTATATTCCTAAGGTTCTTTGTTGTATACACTTCTGCATTTCCACATTTGCTCATCTTCTTCTGCACCACATGTTTCCCTAATAACTTTATCTTCCTGTTCACCCCTGCTCGTTAGCGGCCAATTTTCTCATCCATATAGTTAAATAATCGAAATCAGTTACTTTTATGAACAATTTTGATTCTTCGAATACTGTGCCAAGGGAAAGGATTTCGTTAGAAGTGTGACTTTGAAAGAAATATTTTGTACATTTCTTTCTTTCTTTGAATTAGTTCATTTAAAGTAGAAAAACTTAGAGCTTGCAACACTACCACGCCGAACCATTTCTCTGAAGGCCCTTGTAGAGATTTCTCATTGTAACTTAACAACTGTTATCAAAAGATTCCTGAGAGGTTCTTCAAAAAAACTAAAAATAAGATAATAAAAAAACGGGGGGAAGAATCAGATTGCTGATAGGCTGAAGTGCACTTCATGAGCTTGTTCACATCTTCTGATTGGACAATATACATGTCAGAAGAATTCTTCAGCGTGATATTCTCTCCCCCACACATTTCATCTTCTTTATTTCATCCCCTCCACAGTATTTCACAATTCCTCCCTCCTCCCTCTCTCTTCGTCAGCCTGTCGTGTCTAAACCAAAGTAATTGATGCCTAAATTTTTGTACGTTTTTTTTTTTTTTTTTTTTTGGGGCACCGATTAGTGCAAGTTTAGCTATACATTACGTTCAGTTTCCTACTACAGAAACAGTAAAAAAAAAAAAAAAGTTTCTAATCCTTTTACTTTAAGTTGATTTTGCTGATATCATTTATTTATTTATTTGTAATTCTTGTTTATTTTTAATAATCAATTTAAAGTAATTTACGTAATGACAATTATTTGAGTTTTCTGTAAGTGGTGGAAATAACTTTTAAAATAAATTTAACTACAAACGCAACATTTTAAATATTTTCAATTTTTTTTTAAGTTCATATAAATCACATTTTAAACATCTTTAACCGACAGGAACCTCTCAAGTTCTCTTTAATTCATATTAATCAAGTTCATAATTAATTTTGTTCTTCAATTTGTCAATCACACTTTTATAACAAATTTAAGCAATAGAAAGAGTTCCGGTACCACTTTTAATATAAATTTAAGAAGTAAAGACTGATTATGTATTGAAACGAGTTTTTATTTTTTGATTGATAAGAGCAAAAAAAAAAAAAAAAGAAATATTTCAGTTTAACGTCCCATGGTTATGCTCTTTCTGCTAAGGAAGACGATAATTAAAGCAAGTGAGTGATGATGAATGAATTCGTGGAATGAAAAGTGGGAGGAAACGTGATTACCTCGAGAATACCCACGGACCACAATGTTGTCCACCACAAACTTACTTGGCTGGGGATCGAACCAGCGACCTCACGCAGCAGAGGTAATCGCTCTTTCACTGAGCCATCGTGTCCTCTTGATAGGAGGAAAATATATCAATGTATTTATCTTTGTGGCAGGAGTGTCACCAATTTAAAGAATAAACACAATGGAAGTTGTAAGAAAGTGCATATCAGAAAATGAAATAGTTACATTTTTGTTATCAATATTTATGGAGTATAACACATCCTTGAATTTCTCCTATCAAAATTTATGGAGTATAACACATCCTTGAATTCTTCCTATCAAAATTTATGGAGTATAACACATCCTTGAATTTCTCCTTCACTATAACATTTGTCAAAGACTCCCGATTTCGACTAAAAATCGCACGTGATGTGCTTCAGGCAGTGGCGTAGCACACTTTTGCGGCCCCCCCCGCAAAGTATAGAGAAGGGGCCCTAATTGTAAAGCCGATAGAAGTAAGGTTGAGGTTCTATTTCTTTAAATCTTTATTCATCGCAAGACTTCGGCCCCCCCCCCCCGCACTGCGGGGGTTGCGGGGGCAGCTGCTACGCCACTGGCTTCAGGCTTACCAGTGATATACTGTACGTGGTATATACTGTTTGGGGTTCAAATCAATCAATTGGAATTCATCGCTATATTAGATTTTTAATTTACTAATGTCAAAAGCAATTGATTTTTTATCTGCTCTACATAACTCTTATTAGAGTTATACGATTTTAATGATACATTACCAATGTTTTCTTTAAGGACTAAAACTCTGATGAAAATTCATTATATACATTGTGATTAGTTTGTTTCCCGAAGCATGCGTTAAGAATAAGGCTTTTCAATATATAATGATCATATGTAGGTTTCTACGTACTATGTACTTCCCAAATATTGTAAAAAATTGTCTTTAGAACAAATTTATTTATCTATTTATTTTTGGAAACCGTAAAAGCATTCTTCAATTCATGACAATCACGTTTATTGTAAATTTAACCAATCAGTATCGATCAAGTATTTTTTTAAATTTACGTAAACAGAGTGTAATAATAATAATAATAATAATAATAATAATAATAATAATAATAATAATAATAATAATAATAATAATAATAATAAGAAGAAGAAGAAGAAGAAGAAGAAGAAGAAGAAATTAAGGGATAACGTTTCAAATGTTTTTTTTTTTAATTTATGTGAAATACCTTTAAAGAAATTTAACCAATGAAAAGCACTCAAATTCTTCAATCCATGTAAAATACTCTTCTTACAAACCACCATTTCAATGTTTCTCAAGAGTCTGTTTTACGTTTACCTTCCCATTTACATTTTATATTCCATATTCAACCAAATATATCAGTAACATATTAACGGTATTTGATGGAAACAAATCAGTACTGCCAACATATAACAATAATTGCAGCTCTTTCCAGTACTGTCTTTGTAATTAGTTAAGTCTAGACCGAATTTAGAAGACAATTCAAGTTTATGAATGAAATGTTAAAAGAAAAAAAAAGCGATGGGGAGAAAAGTGCAAAACTACATTGAAATGAAGGATAGTTTCCACACTAGATTTCAGTTCGATAATGATGAAAGAATATTATTCGAGAGCATTTGCTACTCATTTGTTACTGAAACATCTTAACAGTATACACGAATATTTCGAGTACTAAAAATCATTCAAACAAGTATACCAAAGTTAATACAATGTCTCAAATTTGCAAGAAATTGAGATGACTATGCCTGTAGCCTAATTACTTAAAATATCGTATTTCTGCATTGAAAAATGTCCTTCGGGGTTACAGTTACACTACCAGTATACTGTATTGCGCCTTCTTCCTTTAAGCTTTCTAGATGTATGCGTATAAATAAATGACAAAATTGTATCGTCTGTGATCAATATGTAATAATAATTGTCAATACGTCAAATTTAGTCCTTTTATGTCCAACAAAAAATATGTAGTAATAGTTGTTAAATTCATCCGTGCGACTTCCAAAATTCGCAAAGTAAATAATTTATTCATATTCTTTCATATTACAATATTCGTTCAAATGAATGAAATATTCATATTCTTTATATTGCAAAATATGTGTATGTGAACATAAAACCCGTACAAGCAAATGAAATATTAAATAGCATCCATATTACAGAAATCAAGCAAATGAATGGAACATTAATATTCTCAATATTACAATGTCATTGCAAATGAATAGGATGGACTCATATTCTCCATATTGCGAACTCCTTGCAAGTGGATGAGATATGCTTCATATTATAAGATCCGTGGAAGTGAATAAGATACTCATAGTCCCACTATTACAAAATTCCCCCAAAATGAGATATTCATACTATTTATAATATATTATGAAACTTGTGCAAGTGAATGAAATATTCATATTCTCCAAATTACAAATTTCATGCCATTATCCCCAGCGATTCAGAAAAGACAAATAGAATCAGTAATTTTTTTCTTGCTCTCACGTACGTGCATGTGAACGAGATTATTTGCATCCTGTGCATTCAGAATACTCCGTATCCAAAGTTTGTTCTTCATTGTGCAACGGTTTTCCCCTAACTCTTCAGTTTTTTAATGTAATTTCTAGAAACTGAACGTGAAAATCGTATTTTGTGGAATCATCCATATAGGCAACGACATAATCAAAACGAACAACCGAAAAGAAAGAAAAGCTCTACCCTTATCTCCCTGTATCCAAAAAATTGAATTCGAGCCTGACACTTCAGTTCAGTATCAGAAATCCCCGTATGCCAAATTTAATCTCTTTATGTGCAGCGGTTCAGAAGGAGAAACTTCTCTCACTCTCCCTGAGCCCGCCATATTGGTTTTGTCCTTTCGCTGTCTTTCGAAAGGAACGGGATTTCCCCAATTTGCGTAAGTGAATGTGATGTTCGGCTACTATGTACTAAAAGCTCCTACGTACCAAATCTCACGCGGGTACATACAGAGGTTCAGATAATGTATATTCTGTCTCTCGACATCCACCATATTGAATTCATTAAAAGTTCGTGATATATTAATGTTTTGTGCATCAAAAAAGCTTTCTTTGTTAGTTTTTATACTTTTATATTCAACGGTTGAATAAAAAAGTACTTTATTTCCCGCGTCATCCTCCATATTGAATTCGTGCAAGTGAATAAAATATTGGTATTGTCCCTATTGTGTCACCAAAAAGCTGTCTTTATTAGATTTTATGTTTCTATATTCAAAGATGGATTCAAAAAACGTATACTATTTTCTACATCATCCTCCCTATTAAATTAGTGGAAGTGAATTGCTCTGTGCATTAGATAAATCTCTTTGTTAGATTTTATGTACCTAGGTATTTACATTAAACTGTTGATTCAACATAATGTATACTTTTTCCGCGTCATACATCATATAAACTCGTGCAAGTAGATAATATATTCGTATTTTAAGTGTTAGAAAGTTCTCTTCGTTACACTGCGCGAACATTCAACGGTTGGTCCAATATACATAGGCCCTACTTTCTCCCTCATTATTTTTTACATTGAATTCGCGAGAGTGTATAATAATATTATGTATTTTGTGTATTAAAAAAAAAAAAACTCTTAGATTTTCTGCTTGTACAATCGATGCTTTGAAAAGCAATATACAACAAAAGTAAAATTTATCGTGTAATAATCAGTTTTCGAACATCTTGTTCCCAATGGCAGATCTACAAGGTAAAAACTGGGGGAGGGGAAGACAGCAAGAACTCAGACTATGTTAGGTATATCATGAGTTTACTATAAACTTTCAAAATTATAAATAATAGCTTAAATTATTTTTAGCACTCAAAAACCTGGGGAGCCTAGGCCCCCCGGCCCCGGGGTAGATCCGCCACTGTTTGTTCCCCGATTTTACAGTATTGATCAGCAAACATTCTATCTTGATAACAGTATTACTGAAAAAAGGTTGACTGCAACAATTAAAAATTCAAATATTTGAAAAAGAATTACTTGCATTTTTTTTTTAATCGAGTCAAAAACGAATGGACATTTCAAAAATAAGCTCAAAGAAAAGTAAGGTGGACGGGATGACAAGGTGAAAAACAGAGAACATATCTCTTGGTGTAAGGATGTCTGATAACTCTGAATTAATGAGATTCTCAAACTATTCAATCTCAGAGTGAGTTCAAAATGTTTAGTTTTCATAATAAGAAGGGAGATTAGGAGCTTAGCCAGTCACCTCATTACGAGGAGGGAGATGGACCTCGTAATTTTACAGGACTATTTGTAAAATTACCACCGTTACTGTGTCAGTCGTAAAATGTCAGAAATCTATGGCAAAATTACTCTCTTCTCCTCAAAATGCTTTTGACAATGAAGATCAATAGGGAAGAAAAATTAAAGAATTTCCTAAAGAGAGAGAGAGAAATTAGGTTGGGGTAAAGACACCAGTATACAAAAGATTGGTAGTACTTTTTTTTTCATCTTTCCTTACCAAAAGGTGGCGTCTTCATATTTAGACCTCACACATAGAGGCATATTTGTTAAGAACGCAAATGTCTATTATTGCCCCGCATCCCCTTTTGTGGTGTTTTAGAAAAAAAGCCAGGGGCGTCAATGAAAAAAGAAAAAAGGAGCGGGAAGGAGGAGCAATGGCGTTGAGTGAACATGCTGCCCAAAGAGAAAAGTGGGGGAGAATAGGTGAGATGTGGCACCACCTCCATTCCACTTCAGGTCAACAATTAATACTGGCTGAAATTACAAGCAATTTATTACCAAAAGTAGCAGGTATTCCTTTGTGATTGCAACTCTGTGTGCGATTTCCTCTTTTGTCGGTATCTTTAACTTCAAAATTCCCTTGCTGCAATTTTTCTTCTCCGTTTTAGCATTTCTTCGCAAATTTCGCTTGCTTTTCCAACAGTCTTTTAGATCACAAAAATGTCTGCCCATTTGATGCTGTCTTTATAATGCAACCTTCTTTCAACACATACAATAGAAAAGAAAGAAAAAAAGAAAAGAATCAGCCCTCACAAGGGAAGTGAACGTGTTGTTTTAATTACTTGCATTTTGTCTTCAATATAATTAATCATTTTTGTACATCATCATTAATTGTTGTTCCACTTTGTCCTCTAATGATTGTATCTTTTCCTCAGCTTATTCAGAACTAAGATATTTTGGCTTGTCAGGTTATTTAAAGGCAATATAACAAGATAAATAAATTCTTTTAAGGAAAATGTAATAAAAAATACTATAACTAGCTTAAAGTAGAATATTCCTTTGTGCTATTAAAAAATACTAGAAAGGCTTTTTCGCTAAAGCTCATTTTTATTTGTTTTGAATTTTAGTGCATAACTGAAAGACAATGAGGGATATAAAATAATGTTGAAAGTAAGCCAGGAATCTATCAAATAAACAAGTAACTGTTTTCAAATCATTTCTTATGTAATAGAAATTTGGGTGCGAAGCTTATGGCGTCATAGTTGTTGGGTATCCAAACTTGTTCACTGTGCGAAACGTCTGGGTGCAAAGTTTATGGCGTCATAGTTGTTGGCATCCAAACTTGTTCACTATGCCAAAAGTCTGAGTACGAAATTTATGGCGTTATAATTGTTGGGCGTTCGAACTTGTTCACTATGCCAAGGGCCTGGGTGCGAAGTTTATGGCGTCATAATTTTTGGGCATCCAAACTTGTTCACTATGCCAGAGGTAGTGATGTGAGGCGGAAAATTTTCCGGAAAGTTTTCCGCTATATTTTTCCGGAAAATTTTCCGTTCTAAAAAAATATCAGTAATCAAGTAACAATTCCTCAGCAATCATGAAATTGATTGAATTCATGTATAGAAATGTTAAAAACTGAAAGATCGTTTAAAGAATCTGAAAATTTTCATGGCTCAGACAATTTTCAGTACTATGTAGGGACAAGTTAAACAATTGTTCATGAATCGAAATATTTCCTGCCTTATATGGAAAAATTGAAGATTTTTTTATGAGTCGGAAAGTTTTCATCATTTCGAAGCAAGAAGTAAAACAACTGTTTTCTGAATCGGAAAGTTTTATTGCTCTGTAGAAACAAGTGAGAGGAATTTTCATAGATCGGAAAATTTTCATCACGATGTAGAAACAAGTGGAAAACACTTTTCATAGGCCTGACAAATTTGGATATTATGTATAGTGATGTTAGGTGGAAAATTTTCCACTATATTTAACTGCACATAGAGCTACAAAATTAAATTTCAATAGAGGAAAGTTAGTCAGCAACAAATTATAATTTTCCAATTAGCTTTCGGGAGCCGGAAAATTTTGTATTTCAAATTGGGAAATAAACTTTTACCACAGTTTTTTTCTCTCTCTATAGAAGAAATTTTTCACCTCGCATCAACGATGTAGGAATAAGTGGACTATTCTTTTACGAATCGGAAAATTTTCCGTTTCAAAATTTTCCGGAAAATTTTCATTACTGTAGAGGACACAATTTTTCGATTCATGAAAAATTGTTCCACTTGTTCCTACATAATACTGAAAATTGTCTAAGCCATGAAAGTTTTCAGATTCTTTAAACGATCTTTCACTTTTTAACATTTCTATATATGAATTCAATCAATTTTATGAATACTGACGAATTGTTACTTGATCATTGATATTTGTTAAGAACGGAAAAATTTCCGGAAAAATATAGAAGAAAATTCTCCACCTCACATCACGGCTAAACAACGATGTAGGAATAAGTGGAGTATATTTTTACGAATCGGAAAATTTTCCGTTTCAAAATTTCCCGGAAAATTTTCATCAATGTAGAGGACACAATTTTTCGATTCATGAAAAATTGTTCCACTTGTTCCTACATAATACTGAAAATTGTCTAAGCCATGAAAGTTTTCAGATTCTTTAAACGATCTTTCACTTTTTAACATTTCTATATATGAATTCAATCAATTTTATGAATACTGATGAATTGTTACTTAATCACTGATATTTGTTAAGAACGGAAAATTTTCCGGAAAAATATAGAAGAAAAATTTCCACCTCACATCTTAACTAGACAACTATGCAGGAATAAGTGGAGTATGTTGTTATGAATCGGAAAATTTTCCGGAAAATTTTCATTGTACAGGACAAATAATTTTTCGATTCATGCGAAATTGTTCCACTAGTTCTTACATCGTACTGTTAACGTTTCTATATATGAATTCAATCAATTTTATGAATACTGACGAATTGTTACTTAACCACTGATATTTGTTAAGAACGGAAAATTTTCCGGAAAAATAACTAACTAACTAACTAACTCTATGGCCTATGGAACCCGGAGGTTCAGTGCCGCGTTCACAAAAGCTCTCCACTGACTTCTATCCTTAGCTAATTGCATCCAGTTTCTACTTTGTATTCCTATCTCTGCGAGATCCATCTTAATATTGTCCTCCCATCTGCGCCTAGGTCTTCCTAATGGTCGTTTTCCTATGGGTCTACCAGTCAAGACTTTGAAAGCGTTTCTACTTTCTTCCATTCTAGCTACATGACCTGCCCACCTAAGCCTCCTAGACTTGACGACCCTAACAATGTTGGGTAAACCGTATAAACTATGTAGTTCCTCGTTATGAAGCTTCCGCCATTCCCCATTCTCGTTCCTCTTGGGTCCGAATATTCTTCTCAGGATCCTGTTCTCAAATACTTTCAGTCTATGTTCTTCCCTCAGAGTAAGCGACCATGTTTCACAACCATACAGAACAACAGGCATGATTATCGTTTTATATATTTTAAGCTTCAAATTCCTCGACAGAATTCGCGACGACAAGAGATTTTGAACCGAATAGTAACACGAATTCCCTGCTTTTAGTCGACATTTAATTTCTTCGTGAATATAATTTTCGTCTGTTAATATTGATCCTAAATATTTGAAAGTATATCTTTCCGGAAAAATATAGAAGAAAAATTTCCATCTCACATCTTAACTAAACAACGATGTAGGAATAAGTGGAGTATGTTTTTATGAATCGGAAAATTTTCCGGAAAATTTTCATTGTACACGACAAACAATTTTTCGATTCATGGAAAATTGTTCCACTAGTTCTTACATCGTACTGAAAATTGTCTGAGCCATGAAAATTTTCAGATTCTTTCAACGATCTTTCACTTTTTAACGTTTCTCTATATGAATTCAATCAATTTTATCAATACTGACGAATTGTTATTTAACCACTGATATTTCTTAAGAACGGAACATTTTTCGGAAAAATATAGAAGAAAATTTTCCACCTCACATCTCGACTAAACAACGATGTAGGAATAAGTGGAGTATGTTTTTATGAATCGGAAAATTTTCCGGGAAAATTTTCCAGAAAATTTTCCGGAAAATTTTCATCACTGGCCAGAGGTCTGGGTGCGAAGTTTATGGTGTCATAGTTGTTGAACACTCGAACTTGTTCACTATGCCAAAGGTCTGGGTGCAAGTTTATAGTGTCATAGTTGTTGGGCACCCAAACTTGTTCATTATGTCAAAGGGGTTTTGAAAACAATTATTAGTTCGTTTGATAACATTTTGCAGATGTTATATGGCTTACTTAATAAAAATATCTTATGTCTTTCAATAACCTTAAGTTATTAAGATTTTTTAAAAAAATAGGGATTGAGCTTAACAAAGAGTTTTAACGTAAGGACACACACATCTGAGTACCTGATAGCATCATTCCATAGAATGGAGTAATTGAGAAATAGTTCCTTTCTCTTCCTTACTTCATGTCACTAATCTCATGCCAATACACATAATTTCGATATCCGTATTGTGTCTATGAAAATTGTGTGTTGAATATGTTTTATTATGCAAATAAATATTTTGTAGACGCACCCATTTGACAACCATGGCTACATTAAAAACGCTGTGCCTATATATTTCATAAAGTGTAAATTCGTAATTTCTGTTCTCAAATATTATGCCAATGAACAAAAGCATTACGAAAGCATTACAAAGAGTATTTGTTCGGTAATTTTGCGAGTTACATATTCCTGCGTTACATGTTAGACACAAGTTTCTATTGCTACTTCAGACTTTTCTAAACAGTTTTATCCGTATTTGATTTGTCCTTATACCTAAAACCATATACTATGTTTTTGTTCATACTCTGAGTTATTAAAGTACATTCATGTCCAGAAGTTAAGGGGATTTCCTTTTCTTTTATTTAATACTTTATTTCGAAACCTGAGACATCATGGCACAAAATGTGGTTTTGTGGATGTAGAAAATACCTCATGATGACTCCCATAAATTATGTGAATTGTAACCTTGTGACCGATACCCTCTAAGAATGTGATTTATCATTGGCTGGTGGTACATGCAATGAAAGTTTCGTAATAAAATGTTACGTACAGTGTGTTTCCTTGAGGATACATTCAAAATAGTAAAAGAAGGCATCTAGACGACACTACGCGTGGCTGTATAATCGGAAGACTAGGGATGGTGCAGAGTTGAATATAGACCTAATTAGCTCCTAGCTTAACTTTCCGACTGTGAATAAAGTTCTAGAGGTTCGGAAACATTCGAGGGCAATATAGGACAGGTTTGCCAATGTATCACAACTCAATGCAAGGATCTTTATCTGCATAAAATGTCCGACGATATCCAAACAGCACTGCTCTGGCATTAGCTTGATATCTTACAGCAATCTTTGAGACTCATGTCTTTCGCCAAAATATTGATAACTACACGAGGTGTCACTTTATGCAAGATGATCCGCTAGAAGCGTTCCACATATACCACCACACCATCACTACCACTTTACATGGTGTCTAGCTTAACATAAGCTTCTGGCTGTGCTGATGATATGGATACCTTTACTGCAGGGACACTCCTGCATACGTTCCCACAACGTACTGTGACTGGTGTTATTTATCGGGACATTATTCTGCAAAAATATGTCTCACTCATATATGGTACATATGACCACGTGTTTCGTTTAGTAGACTATAATTCAAGTCCAAAAAGAAAAGATGCATGTAGTCAATACTTGGAACATGAAAATATCACGTATTTGTGGTGGTCACCATGCTCTTCGGATCTTAATCCTATTAAACGTGCCTGGGATGCCCTTCGACGTCAAATTGCAACCCAAAATCCATTACCCTAGGCTACAGGTGACCTTCGATGGGTGCTTGTGTAAGAGTGGGATAGATTACCACAGAATATGCTTGATGGCTCATCCATAGTGAGGAGAGCATTCTGTGGAACCTGCATGTCCTTTGTCATCACGTCCCATAGTAAACTTTTCTGGTGATGTCAAACGAGAACGATGTGCATTCAACAGGATGACCCATATGGAGTAAGTGCTTTACAGTTGCTATTTGGTCTAACTGCATAATTTTACCTTCAGCATGATCCCTGAGTATCTCTCCTACATGTCCAATTCCACATATCGGTCATTCCCCTGACTTCGTTCGAATGTTATATTTTCCAATGATGTCCCTTTACTTTTGGAAACGAGTTTATTATAGAAGTATTTTTCATCGACTACAACAGCTCAACAGGTGAAAAGAGACATTACTGTCCGAAATGTCAGAATAATATAATTTCGTCAAATAAAACGAAGATGAAAGATAGAAAATATAATTAATTATAAATTATTACAAGACTTAACATGATTAGACTTTGTGAAATATAGAGTTTTGGCTCTGGAATACGAACACCCTAGAATTCGAACAAATACGTAGGAGTCCAAGCCAAAAATTGTCCCGGAATCTGAAAAGCTCAGTACGGTTTTCGCATGGGTTTGTGCGAACGTTTCACTAGAACTCGGGCCACCCATAAGCTTTGTCGTTCAGGTTGTTGTCAGAAGTTGCAGTGAAAGTATCTCCTTTTATTTTCGTTGCAAGTTATGCTCTTGTGCCTGTTTTATTTTATTTCACTTTAAATTTAATTCTTAAATAATTCCAACTTTGTATTTTAACTTACAGATCCAGTGTATTTAATGTTAAAAAAATTTGGAAAATTTAAGTTCTTGGGATTCAGGAGCGGATTAATCCAGTTTTTAAGGAGTTTGGTTTACCAAAAGCTTTGATATACGGAAGGGCGCCGATTTCTCTGAAAATATGAGGGGGGATCATTTAGATGCAGAAGGTATATATATATATATATATATATATATATATATATATATATATATATATATATATATATATATATATATATATATATATATATATATATATATATGAGGATTTTAAGACAAATTGCATTCAAATTATGCCAAATATTGTATATTCATAAATACAATAGGGGAGACATATGAGCTTTGGGGGGGGGGATCGGCGCCCTTGGATATACGTATTTACTCTGTATGTCCGTGTAATTGCCAGTCCGTCCAGGAGGCAAAAAACCTCAAGAATTACTAACAGATCATCATACATTTTGGCCACGATGATATAGACTGGTCAAAAATTACTAGTCGAGTTCATTGGTTGAGTTGATACATGCACCGAAAATGGTAGAGATTAACCACTTTCGGTTTTAACGTTGATCCCTAAAAATTAAAAAAAAAGGTATTATAAAGGTAACCAAGAAAGTTCTGTCGCTTTTTCACCCACCATGTTCCAACATCGATATGTCACCTAAAACATATCTGCAAGATCAAAAATAGTCCCCATTAGCATCGACGACCTCCTGCCAACTTTCTGGAAGGCCATGGATTCTTTTGCGGTAGAATTTGGTGGGCTGTGAAGCGAAGAAGGTATCAAGTGCATTTTGCACCTCTACTAGGGATTTGAACTAGCGTCTTCTAAGATGACTGTCCAAGGAATGGAACAGTTGATATTCGGACGGTGTAATGTTCGGAGAGTATCGTGGATGCATTAGTGTTTCCTATCCAAGGCGTCGAATGGTGTCTCGTGTCATCCTAGCCGCGTGGGGCTGAGCGTTGTCCTGTAATAGGAGAATCCCTTTGCGATTCAGAAGTGCTGGCTACAGAGTTTTGAGTTTTTCTTGAACACAGCTCAACTGCTGACAGTACTCAGTTGCATTGATGCTCTGATAGCTGGTAGCAGTTCCCGATTCATGATGCCGCGAGCAGTCGACCAAACACACAGGAAGACCTTCTTCTGGTGGAGTGCTGGTTTCGGAACCAGTTCATGGGATGCTAACCAATGATGACGGAGAGGTGGAGCTTCGTACAGGACCCACTTCTCATCACATGTCAACACTCTCTCCAGAAATGGCTTCTTCTTCAGACGAGACAGCAAAGAAACACAGGTGTCTGTTCGCGTTGCCTTCTGGCCCTGAGTGAAATCATGTGGGACCCATCGACCCAAATTGTAGTGCTTACCAAGTTGATGGAGGTGCTGCCGAATGTTTTCTCTACTCACACTGAATTGTAGTTTCAATTCCTCACATGTCTGGCCACTGTTCGCCTCAATTGCTGCCTGAATATCTTCATTTTGTACATGTGTTGGTGTTTCGGCACATGATGCTTCTTCGAGTGTTTCGTCACCCTCTTTAAAGATTGTTAAACCACCGCTGCACTGTCCGCGTAGTCACGACACCCTCACCAACGGCCTGACATATCTTCCGCCCCGCTACAGCTGTGTTTGACCCCAGTTTAAACTCGTACAGCATACACGTCCTTATGACGCTTTGTGAAGGTCCCACGTTCACTCTGTCCTTATACTTCACGGTGTAAGTGAACTGCCACAACCAGGTGGTATGTTGGATATACCCGCACCAACAACTAACCTTCGTCTTATCTCAATTCGCTTCAACTCACGGTGTGAGGACCAATTGAACACAGACCTCCACAAAGAAGCGACAGAACTTTCTTGGTTTCCCTTATAGATAGCAAAAAAGTACTCTCTGTAATCAATTAAGCATACCAATAGTACTATATTTCGTCTCCGCTCTAATCTCTGTAGTAAAACTGGAAGTGATAGAAATCTACTACCACTTTCTGGTTTCAATATTAATTAATGAAATATCACACCATATAAGCCAGATTCCTTGACATGGTGTACAAGCGACATTTATACTTGCATTATATTAAAGGGGAAAAGTTGTATTGAAACTTGAATGGAGTTCTGGAACAGTATAAGTTCGAATTTCAAGGTATCACTGTATAAGTATTTTTATCTAGGTGAAAAACTGTCTTGGAACTTGAACAGGATTTTAAAACGGTTTGAGTTCGAATTCCAATGTATCACTGACTGTATAAGTATTTTTGTCTAGGGGAAAAATTCTCTCGGAACTTGAATGCGATTCTGGAATGAATTAAGTTCGAATTCCAAGGTATCACTATATAGGTATTTTTGTCTAGATGAAAAATTGGGTGATATGCATAAAAACGACTAAGTACTAGTGAGTATAAATTCACCTCTTGAACTAGATTAATCTACAAGGGAGTTCTTACATATAATTCGTACGCATAAAAAGAACGAATAGCGATTGAGATTGTTCCCACTGTGACATGCAGTTCCGTCTCGTGTGAAATTAGCTTTGATGACGTTTCATATAGAAATGACGTAATGAAGACGGGGATGTTTATTTCCTTTCCTTCTCTAAATCTTGAATTCACAGGTATTCAGCGAATGAAAACATGTTATAAAATTAAAATCAGTGGCGTTATTTACCCAGCACAAATGCACTATTTTTGTTTTCTGCTGGAGTAGAGATTAAACTACGGCTACTTTAGTTTGAATATTCCAGCAATATAAAACAGTGACGACCAACTTCTCAACACTATACAGCTGCTACTCTATTTCAGTTTTGAGGAGCGAATTAATATTGGACTAGCGTCAATTACCTGATTCGCTGGGCTAAAAGAAGAAAAATTAGTAATATGTCACGTTAATTAGTCACATTTTACTATTACTGAAGCGAACTCTGTTATCGGTCATTTTCGATCACTTTTATATATCACTCCCTCTCCTTCCCATCAGTTGCGGGGCTGAATTGATTTTAAACGGCATCTGAAGTATCACTGTTCATCTCAGCAACCGCGAAAACTATGGATTCGTCACTAAGGTGTCCTTCCACTTGCGTACATTCCCATTTCCGTACATGTCAAAATCCTTCCCAGTTGCGTACAAGTGCCAGATGCAATAAAATGTCATGATTTAGAAGCGAGATAGAAATTCCCATTTCCGAACAGGTTCAATAACTGGTACCATTTCTGTGAATTTTTGTTAGTTTTTGAGCAGAGGCGGGATATGGAATCTAAAGGTTTCGTTTCAAGTGGCAACCACAGTGAATAAGAATCCTTGAATAGTTTCGTTTTGTAGACTGCCTAGCAGGCCACCACGCCCTTCTTTATTGACAGCACGCTTAAGGACTACAACAAACTTTTCTCCCAAATTTTTGTAATTCATGCAGATATTGGAAGTGCAATAGAGAAAACTAATGTGATTCCAGTGGTTTTTAGCCTTCTCCCGAACAAGAGAAAGCATATATTTGAAAGGTTGAAGTCCTGAATTGGAATACTGAAGTTGTAATGGTAAGCTTCAAGGAAGCAGTAATAAATTCTTTTAGGGCAATTTTCCCTTCAGCTTCCATAAGTGGGTACAATTTTCACTTTAACCAGTATCTTTGGCGTAGTGGCGTAGGGAAGGGGGGGCGGAGGGGCTGCCCCCCCAAAGAGGTCCGACAATGTACTTTGGTACTTCGATGTTTGTAATTTTTAAATATATTTTTATGCTTATATATTTTTTTGTTTGTAATTTTTCTATATGTACCTATAACAGCACTTGCCCTTCCCCCAAACACACATCCTGGCTACGCTACTGCTTTGGCGTAAGATACAGGATTTGGTCTTGGTTACAGACTACAAAAACAATGACTTCAGGTTCGAATGTTTGCGTCATCAGCTTTTCTTCCATTAGAAATTGTCGACAGTGGTTGACTGTTTATTCAAGAAATCCCCTAAGCTTGAGCAGCTCTATGGATATTTCATTGACCAGTAGCTAGAAAATTCTAGTCCCAATAAGCATGTGGAACTGTCATGAAAAACGCCATAGAACAAATAATACCGCAGAGGATTGGGATAACAAATTAAATACTCTGCTAAACAAGAAAAATCCTCATGTCATCGAATTAGTCCGTTTTCTCAAGTTAGAAGCCAGTACAAGTGACTATGCTTATGACAGTAAGTATCTAAACTCCAAGATAAAAGAAGAAAGTATATATGCAGCTTGACACACACAAAAAAAAGTTTGGGGTAATTTTGATGTTTCAAATGATGTTATATGATATTTGGTTGAACTTTCATATATTCATAAACTGTAAATCGTATATATATTTTTCTATACTGATAATCATTACTTATAGGTGGTGATAGAAACGGTAAACGGCCTACTGTACATGGACCAAGATCATTGAAGGTCCAGACATTAGTTCGACGAAGACTCTTTATAAAAGCCGACTTCTATATCCCTTTGATGTGATTTGTGAATTCATATCACACATTTTGGGGATACAACGCTCGAATTTGAATTCAACATAAAGAGTTGAGTCGAAAAAAAAAAAACTTACAACAGTATGGAAAGCATGCATGGATCTTTTCGTATTTCCTTGAGCATGCAATTCTATATCCTACTCTGCTTAAACTTTATTAAAAATACACAGAAACAGTGTCAGTTATTAAACATGTACGGAAGTGGGAAAACTCATCAATATCAAACTATGTCATGGCATCGCCCATGGCACTTTTACGGATCTGGGAAGGATTTTGACATGTACGCATCTGGGAGGTAATCGTCACCAATATCGGTCATTTTCGATGATTTTTTATATCTCTCCCCTTCTCTTCCACATGTTGCGGGGCTGAATTTGGATTAAACTGTATCAGTAGTTCCACTGTTCATCTCAGCGAATCTGAAACTTTGGATTCGGCACTAATATCGGTCATTTTCGGTGATTTTATATATATCCCCTACTCCACCCCATGTTGCGGGACATGGCATCGGAAGTGTCACTGTTCATGTCAGCGACCCCGAAAACTATGGATTCGACACCAATATTAGTCATTTTTGATCATTTTTATGTAACTCCCCCTCCCTAACCTGCGGGGCTAAATTTGGATTTACACAGCATCGGATGTGTCATAGTTTTTCTCAGTGACCCCGAAAACCATAGATTCGACACTAATATCGGTAATTTTCTATCAATTTTAAATATCTCTCCCTCCTCTCCGCCACCCTATGTTGCACCGTCAAAGTGATATGATGAAAACCATCCCATTTTCGAACCTCGTCTATGTTGAAAATTTGATCAAGATCGCTAGAGTGGTTCAAGAGGTTAAGAGTAGAAACATAGTGGCTACACAAAAAGGAACGCTTTTGCATTTGTGATGGTGAAACAAAATAGAAGAGCTAACTCATGCAATGGTGTTAGGGGTTTCCGGGGATTAAAACAAACTAGCTATCTCGGATTCCTGAAAACATCTGGAAGAGGTTAAAAAACACGAGACAAAATTTTAAAATAAGCAGAAAAATTTGAGTAGCTCCAAAATTATAAGATCGAAAAAATGGTGAAGTTCAATCTTGTTCCTCATAAAAAGTTACATCTAATCACACACTGAGAGTATACTAGAGAGCACCTGTTGAAATCAGAAGCGGACAAGGCACCGGCGACCCTAAGATAGTGTCCAATATGAATTGCTAAATAACAAGAAGTGGTTCCTCCCTACATCATTATTTATTTATTTACTTATTATATTTATATTTAATATTTTATTTTTTATTTGTTGTATTTACTTATCTTTATAGCCCTAATCTCGACATGTAAAATAAGTCAAAATAAGTCAACTTGATAGGTTTTACCATTCTAGGCACTGCGCTGTTTCTCCAGTTGATCCAGCTTCCATTATCTGCAACAAACGTTGTACAGTACTTACAACTCATCTTCTCATTATTCAGAGCCCCAGCTCTGGTTTTCAGTACACCCCCAAGAAAATGCTGTACCATCCATTGTAAAATTTGTTCTTCAAATCTGTATAGACGTTTATAGTCATACACATCAGAGGCTCTCCGAACTTTGTACACTTTTCTTCTTGGCTCCACGTCCATAAATTCAGTCATTTTGATCCACTTTCACACATTGTGAGACAAGTGGGATAAGCACTGAGGTGGTTCACAAAATTTGGTAGATTAATCTCGGCTAGTTTAGATTATACTCAACTTTATGCATACGAAAAGTGAGAAATCACAGTTTGATTCATAAGTTTCGAGTATTTACCCAGGTGCCTGAGATTAAACTCAAATGACGGCACGTTGTCTCGCTTTTTATGCATACAACCTTGAGATTAATCTCAAAATCTTGAGCAAAGAGTAAGATTTCACTTGTATGCATATCACACATTGTCTTGAAACTTGTACGGGATTCTAGCATGGATTAAGTTTGAATTTCAAGGTATCAGTGTACAATTATTTTTGTCTAGGGGAAAACTGTCTTGGAACTTGAACGGGATTCTGGAACGGTTTAAGTTCGAATTCTAATGTATCACTCTATAAATATTTTTGTCTAGGGGGAAAACTGTCTTGGAACTTGAACGGGATTCTGGAACGGTTTAAGTTCGAATTCTAATGTATCACTCTATAAATATTTTTGTCTAGGGGGAAAACTGTCTTGGAACTTGAACGGGATTCTGGAACGGTTTAAGTTCGAATTCTAATGTATCACTCTATAAATATTTTTGTCTAGGGGGAAAACTGTCTTGGAACTTGAACGGGATTCTGGAACGGTTTAAGTTCGAATTCTAATGTATCACTCTATAAATATTTTTGTCTAGGGGAAAACTGTCTTGGAACTTGCACGGGATTCTGGAACAGATTAAGTTCGAATTCCAACGTGTCACTCTATAAATATTTTTGTCTAGGGGAAAACTGTCTTGGAACTTGAACGAGATTCTGGAAGGGTGTAAGTTCGAATTCCAAGGTATCAGTGTATAAATACTTTTTTCTAATTTCTTTATTCAGTTTTTAAAAGCAGATATTCTCAATACTTAAGCACTTAATCTTAAAAATTTGAACATAACGGAGAATAATATTACAATAGTGCTACTGTTTGATTGAGATCTCTTTACATAGCAGTCACATTCCATACACCACATTAGTTGCGTCAGTATAACACATGCAAATTACACTTTAAATTTATATTTCTTTCATAATTCGAATTGGTGCGTAATTTAAAATCTCTCTTTTTGGCGAGGAAAAGGATTCTAATTTCCATTTTGATTAATCCTTAATTTTTCGTTCCTCTGTTATTCGTTAGAGGCGCTGACTACAGATTGAAAACTGGCAGAAAAAAAATGATATGACGCAAAAAGGATGAATTCTTTTGCAAGACCGGTCTACAACAGACTTGACTGTTGCTTAAAGGGTCCACACAATTGCCGTTCCTAATTTGCTACGGTGATACGTATGTCAGAAAACTTGTAATACCAGCATATGGTCTACAGGAGGAATCATGTAGATGGGTAAAAGAAAACTTCTAGAAATTATAGCCTAAAAAATTCACAAGTAAGAAAGTAAAAAAAAAATAATAATAATAAAAAAAGAAGATCATTCACACAGGAAAATACTGTTATTTATTAGTTTTCTCTAGCGGAGGAAAAGGTTTATGAAGTGGCTTTTTATTTTTAACAACAGAGGGCAGCAGCATTATGATAACAAATGACAAGCGTTAACAACGGAAGCTTCATATTTCCTGGTCAGTTACGTTCTTTTATTTTTATTTTTTTTTTTGTTTCTTTAAATTTATACAACAAAAGAAACTCTTATAACATGATACATATATTTCTCCAAAGAAGAGCAAAGAAACATACCAACATTCCTTAAAAACTTTAAAACATTCCAAAACTTCTAACTGCAAATTTTTTTTACGTTAAGTTTTCTCTTCCTTCTGTACATTTATCAAAGATGATAGTAATAAAATTCTTTTTCTGTAATTTATAAATAAATATTTCTTTGCAGAAATGGCGTGCCTTTCTCCTCTCCTTACACAACCAAAAATAATAAAGTCGACTATTTCATATAGCAGCTAAAAGTTGTCTTAATAAATTATATAGTATTAATGACAAATGACAAACGGAATAATAAAAAAAAAAGAGTTGAAATTTAATTCAAGTATCTAGAGAAGTTGAACTTTTTGATGGCAAAATTCACGAGTTCTTAACAGTGGGAAAATGCTTCAAGCGTGAAATTCAGATGTTGTGGCCATACCAATGATGTCTCTACATTTTTGCCATAGGAGTTCATAAATTTTCGAAACTGAAAGATATATGATGACATAGTAATTTAAAATGTTTTATATTTACGTATAACTAATATAGATATTTCTTTTATATAACCGTACACTTTATTTTTTTTAAAAAAAAGTCTAATCAATTATGTATACGAGGTAATATTAATTAGTATGTTGCACAGTACCAATTATGAAAGATAATCGAACTGTGGTTATCATGCTTCTAAGTTTATATTCAGGATGTTTCTAAAGGAATAGTGAAATTTTGTTAGCTGTTTTTTTTTTTTTTTAAAGCTTCATACAGTAGTATTAGGAAGAACAAGTAGCTATATTTGAATGTGTTAATCGTAGTCCTTCAATACTCATGGGAAACTCATTCATTATAGTACCTGTCGTGCCCAACTGGGCATTTCAAGAAAAGTTAACCACGAGACGAGACAAAATTCTTGTGACGAATACGAGACGAGACAGTACTTGCAACTGAAACACTACCTTATAAAGACGAGACACTATCAAGTTTTATCCCATAGGCAAACCTAATATCGTGTATACGTTTTAGGCTTAATTTATACTATCCACTCAAACTATCAGAAGAAATATACAGATATTAATTAATTAAATTGAATCACATTAAAACGTGCAACTTATCAGATTAATATGTGTGTTGGACCTCCTGTGGTCCTCAGAACAGCTCTGATGCGACGTGAAGTGGGGTCATAGAGGTCGTGAATGGTAACAGGTGGAATATTATACCATCTCTCTACACACACCATGCAGGGTAGGACTGGATTTTTGAGAGAATGGAGGCGGAAATTTTGGGCCGGATTCGTATCGCCAAAGTGGGCCACAGATATTCAGTTATGTTCAGTTCCAGGTATTGGGCGTATCAGGCGAGGCATTCAACTTTATCCCGATGTTTCTCAAATCACGCCACAATGGGTGCATTATCATCCTGGAAGGTGCAAACATTGTCCAGAAACATATGGTTCGTAGAATGCAGATGATGCCCTAAAACGGCGACATACCTTTTCTATTAAGAGATGAGTATGTTATCAATTCTATTATTATTACTATATTGTATTAGTGTTATTTTATGATTATCGGGATTTAACAGCAGGGAGAGAATGAGAGGAAGAGAGAGAATGTATTAATCAACATTCGTAACAACCACCAGGAAAATCCTCTGCAACTACTGATTTCAGAATGTTAGGTCTAATCTGGAATCGAGTAAAGAAAAGCTCGATCAATCTGTTCTTAAGGTACATCACATGTTAGACAACTATCTTCCGTAATAGGTAATACTTAGTTAATAGATAATATTTTCATAAACTAAAATTTTAGATCCACATAGATTACAAAATATCTGGAATCTCCTTATTTACATAAGCAACTGACTCTCAACTAATCGGTTGGACCACTTCAAATCTGTTCATGGTTAATTCTTTAACATTTTTGGACTATGCTCTAATTATTATGATACTTATTCTCAACATTCATCTCCTCTTTCTTGCAAAAAAAAAATAAAATAAAATAAATAAATAAAATAAAATAAAATAAAATAAAATAAGAATCCTCTTTCTTCTTGTTTTCTTTCTTCCACCTCTCTTTCTTATTCCTTCTTCAAAGGAAATTAAGTATCCTTTTTCTTATTATTATTCTATTGCTTTCATTTTTCACACCTTCCTCTTCCTGTTTTCCTTTTTCTACCCCTCTTTTTGATCTTACTTGAAAGGAAATCAAGAATCCTCTACCATCTTTTTTCTTTTCCCTTCCTCTTTCTTGATCTTTCTTGAAAGAAAATTAAGTATCCTCTTCCATCTTGTTTTCTTCTTCTACTACTTTTTCTTGATCTTCTTGAATGGAAATTAAGCATCCTCTTTCTTCTTTCTTTCTGTTGTTTTCATTTTTCACACTTTTTCTTCCTGTTTTCCTTCTTCTAACCCTCTTTCTCGATCTTTCTTGAAAGGAAAATAAAAATCCTCTTCTTTCTTTTTCTTTCCTTCCCTTCCTCTTTCTTGATCTCTCTTGAAAGGAAATTAAGTATCCTCTTCCTTCTTTTCTCTTTCTTTCCCCTCCTCTTACTTGATCTTTCTTGAAAGGAAATAAGTATCCTCTTCCTTCTTTTCTCTTTCTTTCCCCTCCTCTTTCTTGATCTCTCTTGAAAGGAAATTAAGTATCCTCCTCCTCCTTTTCACTTTCTTTCCCCTCCACTTTCTTGATCTTTCTTGAAAGGGAATTAAGTATAGTCTTCCTTCTTTTCTCTTTCTTTCCCCTCTTTTATTTTGAATTTTCTTGAAAAATTAAGCATCATTTTCCTTCTTTTTCTTTCTTTCCCATTCTCTTTCTTGTTCTTTCTTGAAAGGAAATTAAGATTCCTCTTCTCTCTTTCTTCTTTTTTCTTTCTTTCCCCTCCTTTTTCTTGATCGTTTTTGAGAGAAAATTAAGTTTCCTCTTACTTCTTGTTTTATTCTTCCAAACGTCTTTCTTGATTCTTCATGAAAGGTGATTAAGTATCATTTTTAATCGCGTTTTCATTTTCCACTCCTCTTTCTTTTACACTCTTTATTGAAAGGAAATTAAATATCCTCTTTCTTCTTGTTTTTAATCTTTCACTCTTCTTTCTTGATTTTTATTGAAAGGTGATTAAGTATTATCTTTTCCTTCTTGTTTTCATTTTCCACTCCTCTTTCTTGAAAAGAAATTATATACTCTCTTTCTTCTTATTTTCTTTCTTTTACACTCTCTTTCTTGAAAGGAAATTAAGTATCGTCATTCTTCTTGTTTTTACTCTTTCAATCCTCTTTCTTAATTTATCTTGAAAAAATTAAGATTTCTCTTTCTTGTTATTTTCTATCTTCCACTTCTCTTTTTTGCTCTTTCTTAAAAGGAAAGTTAGTATTCCCTTTCTTGTTTTTCTTCCACCCCTCGTTATTAATCTTTCTTGAAAGGAAATTAAATATCTCCTTTCTTCTTGTTTTCATTCTTTCACTTCTATTTCTTGAAATTAAATTAAGTATTCTCTTTCTCCCTGTTTTCTTTACCTTCCCTTTCTTCAAAGGAAAATAAGTATTCACTTCCTTATTGTTTTAATTCTTCCACCCCTCTTTCTTCATCTATCTTAAATACGAATTAAGTATCAACTTCTTATTTTTAGTCTTTCACTCCTCTTTCTTGATTTTTCTTGAAGGAAAATTAAGATTTATCTTTCTCTTTGTTTTCTAACTTCCACTTCTCTTTTTAGTCTTTCCTGAAAGGAAAGTTAGTATTCTTTTTCTTCTTGTTTTTTCTTCCACCCCTCGTTATCAATCTTTTTTGAAAGGAAATTAAGTATCTTCTTTCTTGTTTTCATTCTTCCACCCCTCGTTCTCGATCTTTCTTAAAAAGAAATGAAGTATCCTCTTCCTTCTTTTTTCTTTTCAAGAGAATGGGAAGGAAGAAATGAATGGGGAAGGAAGCTACCTAGTATCTTTATGTTAGGCACCATCACAGCATTTGCCTGGTGAGAATGAAAAAACTCAAGAAAAACCGTACTGGCCTGAAAAGCCTTTTGCACTTTTCAAACCGAGTTTTCCTATCGGAAACCGAATCCGGAACCTGTTGCACCAAAGGCGAGAGGGTTAGCGACTACCCCACACGAGACAATATTGAACAAGAACGATTAATTGGACCTCAATTGTATTTATACACATATCTATTCATATTTGTAACGGATGAAGCATGTGGCTAATCGACTAGTTGATTGATTGGTAGCACTCTTATCGATAATGTTGTGTCTGACGCTCTATGTGCTGGTCAGTGATAATTTAAGATTTCTCCCCAGGGAAGGAGATTTTCAATACACAGAGGGTGAAAGCAGTACTGCAAAAATACTGGTAACTTGTGCTCAGCACGATCAGAGAACTACCCGGAGGAATTTCATTGGTCCGGGGGCTGAGAAATTCATCACTGGTGCTTGACACGTTACATGTCTTAATTGATAAGGCCTATTTGACTACAATGGTTGTGTAGGAAATGCATAGGATGACACCTTAGAGCTACTAATAACAGAATTGCTATATTTGCTATACACATAAGAATATTCAAGGGTTTTCCATTTATGACGTAAAGAAAACGTTAAATTTTATATATATATATATATATATATATATATATATATATATATATATATATATATATATATATATATATATATATTAATCTCCCACCCCACCTGGTATTCGTACAAACAACACTTTACGCATGTGTTTATAAACACCACCACGTGGTTTTACGTCAAGATACTACGCACCAGGTGGATTCACTACAACTAGCAGACGACAGACCACTCGTGGCTCCTCCTACGAAGCAGACGATGACATCGGAGCAGCAGTGCCACAGCCACCTGGAGGCCTATAAATTCGGCATCAACCAGCGGACCAGTACCAGTTCTCTGGTGTCCCTCCTACTGTTTGAATAGAACATTAGGAGTGACCTAACCCCAAGCCTCTATTCTGCCACGGGACTCTTAGCTATTTCTCTCATCCTGGCTTAGCCTTCTACAGGGCACTGTAGGGAATCCTACACCCAGTTGCTTAGCCTGCTACTGGGCTCTGTGACTACTAACCTCCTCACTGCTTGCCACGGAGCTTTGGGGATTCCTTTCGCCACTCTGCTTAGCCTGCCACGGAGCTCGGTGGAGATCCTGTCCACGACCTCACGGTCGAGGACTACCTATTTCTAACCTAACAAATTTAGCAGAGAATAACTTTGTAGTATTTCTGTAAATACTGATATTTAGTGAATTTTATTATAAAAGCTGGTAGTGGGAATCGATTCCTTACACTCATTTTATTACCTCGCTCCACCTACAACCTATATGGGACAGAGTTTTACAATATACTCAAGTAAGCGTTACAAGAAAACACAGTGTACATAGTGACAAACTAAATTACTTTACGTGATGTTTACAGTGACACTGGTAGATAGCCTATAAATACTGACAACGTTCACTTAATGCTTAACAGATTAACATTTAACCTCAAAGTAACGATTATTGGCTTTGTTCGATGTATTTCTCCCTAATTCTCATTCTAAATAGTAATTAGTGAAATTTGTGGGCAACATTTGGCTACTACAAAGCCTAATTTTGATGGCTAATAACTCGTGAACAGGAAAATATTCCAGGTCTGCACAGGAAAATATTTCACATGCAAAGTAAACCAAATGCAGGTCTACGTCCATTCCAAGTTAACTGCAGATCGCACACAACATGCATTACTTTACACACACACACACATATATATATATATATATATATATATATATATATATATATATATATATATATATATATATATATATATATATATATATATATATATATATATATATATATTACTTTATACATGGGAGTTTGGCTAAAGGCATATAATTTGAAGTACTCACCAACTACCTCTAAAACAATTGTTGCAGAAGTACCGCAAGATTCTGAAACATGGATATTTGGATAGGGCACATAGTGGTTCCTAAGTGAAGTCTTGACCCGACTACGGTAGGTTCCATAGTTTTGGAGCTATGGATATTTAAAATTCAATTTTGCATGATTTCGCCAGCCAATAACTCCGAAAGGAAGCATTTGTGCATTGGTCTATACTTTTTGTCAGGAATCGGATATATATATATATTCTATAAGATTCAAATGAAGAACGAAGTCGTTTCCTTTACTTATGAAACTCCACTATTCTCCTGGGATACTCTGTATCTGTATTTACAAGCTTTGACCTACTATTATTTACACAAGGCAAACATCGTATCTGGTGTATGTTTTTTTTTCGAGGTTTTCGCGTTTCCACCATACCTTTCTTCATTCCACCATTTTTATTCATTATTATCATTGTAGAAGTTTTCGATTGAGGGTGGGAAAGGAGGGGCAAATTACAACGTTGTGAAAACTTTACTTTCCATGTCCGTTGTGAAGACTTCACATTTCGTGGTTTCTTTCACTCAGTAACAATTATTTTCGTGCGAAACAAACTCCACAACACTGTGAGTTTAGGTAGAAACCATTCCTACTGGACACTGGTCACCAGCTCTAAATTTCTAGTCGTCAATGGCGACCTGGCGACATAAAATTTTGTTCCCTGATCTAGATTATGCATACAGTTCATTTGTGCCCTCATACAAGTTATCCCTATATTCTTTCAATTACTGTATTTTCTTCTTCAACATCTATGTTATGCAGCCTATTCCTACTCTCATATAAGCCATCACTATATTCTTGCCACCTTAATAGGATTCCCTTCTACTCGCTACTTTCATATTTTTATTTCCTATTGCATCGCAACTCCCTTGTTTTCTTGAAACCCGCGGAGGCTCAGTGGTAGAACGATCACATCTGGTGCGTGGGGGTCCTGGTTCGATCCCTGCTCGCGCCAATCACCGTGTGCGTGGATTTCCTCGGGATTTTTCCATCCCACTTTATTCATCCCACCATTGCATTCATTTCTCATCATTATAGCCTAGCCGGTATAACCATGGGACACAAAACTCAAAAATTTCATTTCAAAGTGTTTCGCTTGTTTTCTCCGAATCTCTGTGTTTTACGTTCTTGCACATTTTATCTAATTTTCCTAATCTTTCTAATTTTTCTATGTCCTCAGCTTTTTTCTTGTTATTGTTCTGTCTACCTCGTGTGTGTTTTTATTAGATCATTTGATTCCTCCTTTAGATCTCCTATCCTTACTTTCTGATAAATTTCTCCATTCATATGTTTGTGTCTTTTTTCTTATTTCTTTGCATCATTTTTTTTTTTCAAAAATTCTGGTTTGGAAAATTCTCAGCGTCTATAATAAATACAATAATAATGTCTTCCGAGAGTACAGGGCAAAACCGTGCTTTATGGTCTTCGTTTTTCTTTAGACGTATTGTCAATTATATCTAATAACTCTAAAATTTCAACTTTGTTGTTCAGATATAGAACTTTGTATATTTCCATATTTTTGAATGGAACTGGAAAATATTTATATTCATCTGAAATTTTAAAGGTGACAAAGAAGAGGAGGAAGAGATGAATTTCAAATTACAAATTGATAGCATTGTCTGTATCCGAATTGGTCCGAATTCTATAGATCTGTATCCGAGTTAGATCGTACCTAAAAATGTTCATGTTTGAAACAAGTTCTCACGAATAATTACCTTTGTTTTCGTCAATAATTTAAAAATGATTACAATTAAGAAGTGGCTTTTAAAGTTTCGAGCAAGTTTTGCGTGATTGTTCTCTTGTTATTCGCAATCAAATCCAAATCGGTGGCACAATTGAATGATTTAAGGCAGTGGTCGCCAGACTTATAAAGCTTCAGAGCTGTCGTACCATTTTTAATTCCTACTGTGAACTACCAACCAAAAGAACTACCATTTTTTTAAAATCTTACATTTGTTTATTGCCTATCAAGTGGAGGAATTAAGGTTAGCCAACCGGATCGTTGACACGATCTACGGAAAATGTCCCCGCGAGCTACTAGTAGATCGCGATCGATGGTTTGGCAATCTCTAATCTAAGGTATTACGCTGGTGATCGCAAGACGTCCAAATCCAGCTCAAAACATAGGTGTTGTATATTGTCTTTCCAGTATTTATGTGGTTATCATGTCATTTCTGAAAATCTCCTTTAGTCTAAAAGAGAGAACCATACGAAATAAAACTGAAAATGACATAAGCCAATCCAAGAGGCGATAACCACTCACAATTAACATAATTTAAAATAAATCTAGTGAAAGCATTGGAAAAATCCGTTGAAGATTATGGAAAGTGTGTGGACGACGATTTGTGCCTGCTGTTTATCAGGAAAGATACACACTTTATTATCATCCTGTATTTGTGAGCAGACTTTCTAAAATTTAAAGGAACTATCGCTTATTTTTTAATTAAAGTAGATATAATTACTCAGAACTTCGCACTCACTTCGCATATGTTAATAAAATAAATTGATAAGGGGGATCCGCTTTTGCTTCTGACTGTACCAATAATTACAGGGAGATACCCATTTTTTACTAGCGTTCATATAGTTGTGGACATCTCAAATCAAACTTGAAGTTAGATAAATCCTCAATATTGACAGCGTTTCCAGGGTAACAACAAACAGAATTAAATTATTAAATTACTTACGTTTAGAAGACACTATATTTCCTTATAAAATCGCCCCTGTGTCACAAAGACCACACGTGCTACTTAAACAACAGAAAAAATGTATATCATTTACAGATAAATATTGAAATGAAATGTGGATTGGCAACATTGTACACCAGACAATTTTCCAGGAGTTAACTTTTGGTATGAATAAAGTGATACAAGAACAAGCGAACAAAATACCTTCTAATTTGATCACCAAGGAAACAGCAAAATAAAAAATGCCGCAAGATGCCTCTAATTAACTAATAACAACCAAATTGCCTTGTTAAACCTTACTGGAGACTAATGAATACGCGAAATCATGATAAAGAGGACGTAATATTATATTCTAAACAGAAATAGCACAGATGGTGGTCTTATTATTCAACAATGTTTCCAAATCATTTCCTCTAAAAAACCTTGCTTTTTTCACCTTATAGCTTTATTTTTGAAGAATCAGAAATATTCCTAAAGTAAAAAAAGTAACTAAAATATGTCTTAGTAATTTGTTTTCATTTTATTAAAAAAATATTTGAAAAACAGTTTTTTGTGAAGTGTGTACCTCAAGTTGCGTCGTCCCGTAATTTCTCATTAGAGGACAGAAACTGTTGTTAAAAGAGCTTCCTGATGTTAAACCACCCAGATACTGCATCATTAATGTGGTAATAATCTTTGAGGTCAGTGAAGAATTGGTCAAATTGTACCACAGAGATTAGATTTGCTGTAGGTCGAGATACCATACTCACCACCATTATTATTATAGCTTTTTTTTTTTTTTCTGCTATATATCGCTACTCTAAAGTAAAAACGTATGAAAATAATGGTAAAATGTCAGACATTTGGAGACACGTTTTCGATCATTAATTTTCAGAGTATATTTACAGAGAACATGTACACATGCTTCCAGCAAACACCCTGAAAATATATGATGAAAATCTGGAGTCAAAATCACTATTTTACGGAAGTTCTTACCAAAACTTTTTTTATACAGGATGATTCAAAACAACACCGACAACGTTTGGGAGGTGATTCCTGACAACAAAATAAGACAAAAAGTATAGACGAACCTGAGTGCATAAATGCTTGCTTTCGGAGTAACAGGCTGCCGAAAACATGAAAAAATGAACTTTAAAGGTTCATAGCTCCAAAACTATAGGACCTACCCTAGTCGGATGAAGACTTCATTTAGGAACTAGTATGTGCCTTATCCAAATACCCAAGTTTCAGAATCCTGCGGTACTTCCGCAACAAATTTTATATAGGGAGTTTGGCTACGGGCATATAATTTGAAGCACTCACAAACTACCTAGGTAATTTTCTTCCATACAAAGAATATAACGCATATCAACCGAAAATTTAATATTATACACTGATCTGTGCATTGGCCAACTCAGTGCCGGATTTACGTATAAGCTAAACAAGCTATAGCTTAGGGCCCCGCTCTCTTGGGGGCCCCAAAATCTAAAAGAAAACTGGATATACACTTCAAAAGTAAAAGAAAATTTTTAAAAAATAAAGTAAAATGTATATATACGTAACAACAGTGCTTCCTGCTGTGTAGGCTACCTTGATGTAATTAATGGGGCTTCTTCTGCTAGTTTGCTTCCTAAATTATCTCTACTTTCTTCATTTCTGTATGTAGGGTGCCTATGTTCATCTGGATACATCAAGGGCCCCATTACCTTCAACAGCTTGGGGTCCCACTAAACCTAAATTCGACTCTGGGCCAACTACACAGATTCAAGCATTAGCGTGGTTCTTTGATCACTTTAATTAATCGCGAGTTGTCCATAATAAGCTTAGTGTTGGATAGTGACATAAATCAAAATCACTCAAAGTTCCACTGCAAGCCTGGATGTCGCGTGGTACGAATGTCCAAGGGTCGTTCCTTGGACATGTTGTGGTTTGTGGGATTCTTTCTGTTTACTACAAGTAGCACAAATAATCTAAATTTCAAACACTGACACAGTTCATGCAATTTGCATTGTGTACTTTTGCTGTCGACAATATATGATATCTGATTAATATATTGACAACATAAGCTAGCAAGGGGAGTTCGATCCCGGGCATCATAACTAACTTACGAATGTAAAAATTCAATGCAATTGGGCTATTTGTGGCTCTGTCGTCATGTTGGTGCTAGTGAGTGGGTGGTCCTGGACGAACAAAGAAAATAGCCCCT
This sequence comes from Thermobia domestica, assembly GCF_964235325.1. Classification (NCBI taxonomy): domain Eukaryota; kingdom Metazoa; phylum Arthropoda; class Insecta; order Zygentoma; family Lepismatidae; genus Thermobia; species Thermobia domestica. The sequence continues at coordinate 83,144,768 of NC_137454.1, forward strand.
CTGTATCAGTGTAGTAGTTGGCGGTGATCCTTTTTTTTTTCTTTTGGGGGGCAGGAACAAAAAAAAAAAACCGCCCACAAAGAACGTTTCTATAGTGTCAAGGGTGAAGGCTATAACATACGAAGATACGATTGCTACTTAGAAATAAGCGGTAGGTATCATTTTTGGTGAATAGAAAGGACCGCACATCTAAGTACGGAATAGATAAAAGTGCTAATTGATTGCGGTTTATTACTATCGCGATGACAAAAGGTGGAATTCTCCTAAAAGCCGCCTTGAATTGTCCTCCCCATTTCCAAGCAATATACGTACCGTATATAACGCTGGTAGTAGTTGTTGTTGTGTTAGATAGGTAAGAAAAACACACTCTTCAAGAAACCAAAAAGAACAGCAATAACATCGTAGCCAGAAGAAAGTAAATGACATTTTTCCTTTATTAGCAGAATACTGAGGAGAAATAAAACGGGGCGTTGGAAAGAAGAAAAATATCTTGATAATTGGTGTGAGGATTTTTGAAATGAAGAAGAAAAAAAAGAACAGAAACATTTTAAAAATGGAATGTCCTAGTTACTTGTTAAACCAGTTTGGATATTTTCTATAATTTATGTGTGTGTCCTACTAAGATCAATTAGGAACATGTTAATTTAAAATTATTACCATTTTAACATGGCAATATTCTTTAATTGTCGCTAACGAATTAAATTCAATTTATTAATTTCTGGAATATTTCTAAAATCGTTTAGCAAACTAGGTTTAAGTGTATTTTATTTAAGGATAGAGTAATATTAAATTGAGCGTAAATTTACGTACTAAATTCAGTGTAATAAACATAAATTGTGTGTGTTTTCATAAGTTCTTACTACAATGATCAAACACTGACAAAGGAACAGTTATTCAAATTATTTTTGTATGCTTACTTGGTACAGAAATTTTACTAATTTAAATACGTTAAATTCGACTATTTTTTTTTAAAATAAAAAGTTATAATAACATGAATTCGAAATTGGATTCATTCCTGAATTATTCCTTTATAGCGCTCAAGGTATCCAAAAGGACTGGTACTATTCTGTATTCTGTTTGTCATACCGAAACGAATGAATATATATATATATATATATATATATATATATATATATATATATATATATATATATATATATATATATATATATATATATATATATAGCGAGAGAGAGAGAGAGAGAGAGAGAGAGAGATCGATATAGATATAGATATAGATATAGATATAGATATAGATATAAAATGCCAATATCAGTTTTCTATTATTTTGAGAGGCTATATAAGATAAGTAAATTTTCGTTTTACATTATTTTGAGAGCCTATATAAGATAACAAAATTTCCGTTTTCCATTATTTTGAGAGGCTATATAAGATAAAATTTCCGTTTTCCATTATTTTGAGAGCCTATATAAGATAACAAAATTTCCGTTTTCCATTATTTTGAGAGGCTATATAAGATAAAATTTCCGTTTTCCATTATTTTGAGAGCCTATATAAGATAACAAAATTTCCGTTTTCCATTATTTTGAGAGGTCATGTAAGATAACAAAATTCTATCAGAAACCAACGGTTTCTTACATCCGTATCCAGAAATGTTAGGAATGAGAGCAACTGTTTAAAAATAATAATAATAATAAGATATCAAGTGATCACTACACATTCAAATCACCACCTTATTTCAATCCAAAGTTGAATCGATCTCCAAAATTAAGGAACTATCCACTAAAATACTCAAACGACTATAAATATCTCGGACAATATGTTGCTAATCTCTTAAGATATGCAACACGAGTCTGAGTGTTTTGGGATAATTTACTAGTCCAAATGAATCAGGATGACAATTTCATCACAGTGAATAGTCCATATTGTGCCTTTTTTTTTAAATTTATTATTTTGTGAAGCTCTCCTCACTGGTCTAGTGGATAGCGCGTTCACCTTTTGTGCACGAGGACTCAGGTTCGATTGCCGATGGGAGAGTATTGAAAATTGTACAGATCCATTTTAAACTGTAGGTCCACGACTCATGTAGTTTCGATGCTGAAAAGGGACGTTCAACTTCAGTAAACAAATAAACAAACAATTTTCAGTGATACGTCGCTCGACAACTCTCCTTAATATTTAAAATTTTGAATCTTCTTCGCCTACCACATTTGGCGACGACCTTGCGAAAATGCTATGTCACTAATAACATTTAGTTATTTTGTTAGTTTCACCTATTGGTATATATGAAGATTAAATAGTTTAAACTGAAGAAGAAAGAAAATTGAATCAAACTTAAAGACACGATACAGTAGAATCTTGTTAATTTGGACTAATTGGAAATGAGTTGACCAGATTAATAATAGTCCGATTAACGAAAATAACATAAAAATAGTAGGAAATGCATTAAAACTCTGTTTATATATACAAAACGTTTATCGTGGTGTATTTAAATTAGTACTGTCGAAATCGGTTTTTGAAAAAAAAACGAAAGCCGGTTTTTGAAAAAATTGAAATTTCATAAAACCGAAATGTCGGTTTTGAAAACCGCATTTGCGGTTTCGATTTCGAAAACCGCTTTTGGGGTTTCGGTTTCCAAAACCGCTTTTGTGGTTTCGGTTTTGAAAACCGCAAATGTCACAAAAATTCGACAGCACTAATTTAAATGACATAGGCCTAATTCAATACTATTGAACGTTTCAACAAATAATATCCACAATAATAGGCAAATACAGGTATTTTTAATCCTAGCCGAGCTATGTAACGAATACGATTCTTGACTTGTAACCAGGCCCGTATCCAAGAGAGGTCTAGGGGGGCAGGGCCCCCTAAATTTTTACCGCCCTCTAAAATTTTCACGGTAGACTTGCAAATGGACTATAATATGGTGATGAACAATATAATTGGATCTGGTCCCCCTAACTTCTACCCCCACACACACATTTTTGGGCTGCTATCGGCCTGCTTATAACCACATTTAAAATCTTGCATTCAGTCGTTTTTTTTTAGCCTGTCCGTACTAAGTGAAGTCCTGATTATCGACGTTTTGCTGTATTAATTAATATCTAAACTGGGAAAGAATATTTGTGAGAATGGTGAGGAAATAATGCTGTCATCAGACTCAGTCAGTGGGAAAGAAGTGCTTAAAGCTACGGTGGATCCAGGAAATAGAAGAAAAATCACATTCAGGAAAGAAAAAGGCTAAGAAAAGTGTGAATAGCACAAAACAGGAGAAGGCCATAAATAAATACAAGGAGTAGCAAAAAAGATGGCAGCCTTAGCAAGGGAAAAAGCCACATGAATCTTTAACTAACGTAAGACTTGAAAACTAAGGAAGAACGGAACTTTTACAATCTCAAAACAAAGTAACAAACCACACTATTTCAAGTGCAGCAAATTAAGAGATGTGGTTGGTAAAAGCCAGTAATAGGAAATAAGAACACAAGTAGCGTTGTTGATGGTTCTACAAGGATACTACTTGTGGTTCCATGATTCCATGTATTCTGTTATAATTTGTTAAATAAATTTTCCTACCACATGCCCCTCAATTCTCCTCGTTGTTTTTCTCTCTACTTTTCTCAAATGATGGAAGCGCATTCCTTTCATACATTGGAAATGACAGCTATAGACAAACGATATACCTGGCATGATTCTGGAGAGAGAGAGAGTAGCAGATCAGTTCAAGTACTTAAGATCAACTGTAGATGGAAGATATATTTATAGGAAAGTCAGAAATTAAATTCAAATAAGAAGGAAAAATTGGAAGTAATATGACAGGTAATTTTAGTGATAAGAGAATCCCAGTGTTTGAGTTCGTTTAGATGCTCATTTAGCCACTCCTCAACAGCTAACAGCAGTGGAAATTGGCGTGCTATCATATTGTAAAATTAAATCATTAGCCGAAAACAACATCTGAACCATGGACACCTAAAATATCGGCTTTATCAGTGGCAGTAATGCATCCTGTGAGCGTAAAGATAAGATGCATGGGATATCAGAAAATTGCTACCTACGGCATCACAGAGCTGCTGTCAGTTTTACGGAGATAGGAGGCAATTCAGAGAACTTCTTTTGGCGTCAATCATACATATGACCAGCTGTTGAAATAAGGCAGAAGAGAACTTGTCGAATCATATTATGCATTTACAATCTAGGTGATTCACTTTACATGTTCTCGGGTTCTCGACACCATTATCTTCGCGTTATTGTTGTGGGTGGTCAGTGCTTTGGAACTTGTATGATCAGTTTATGCCAGCCTGTGCCCTCTTTACTGGTCTAGTGGCTAGTGTGAGCACCTTTGGTGCATGGGTTCCGGTAGGACAGCCTTGAAATTTGAACGAAACTGTAGGTCCACATCTCATATAACTACGGTGCTGAAAAGAGTCGTTAAACCCCATTCATCCAAATCGTGTCAAACTGTGATTATCGCAATGTTATTTCAGATGCTGGGTAAATTCCTTAATATTTTTGTCACGTTCGCTCTATAATCCTCTTCAACGTGCTGCCATCTCTATTACTAAAGCTTCAGTTTCGTCCACTATTCTTCGACGAGGTTGCTTTGTCCTGTATACTGTCATCATATTGGACACTGTTTTTTTACGACACCTTACACACTGACCGTACAATTTGATCTACTTGAGACTCAAACAGAGACCTGTCCGCTTCAATATATACTTTTGTACTTCCAAGTCAGATGTACTTCAGACTATCACTTAACACATGATTAATAAATGGACATTCGCTGCGAACATATCTTCAGCGTTACCACCTCACATATCTTACATCTTACAATTTGCAAGTGAGCTCCCGCGTACTGTATGGTTAGAGTGGTGGCTTCGGCGCGGGAGGCCCAGGTTCGATTCCCGATGGAAGCTCATGTAGCTTGGGTTCCACGTTAAGCTGTTGGTCCCCGTCTCATATTATAGCCTCGTTGCTGAATGGGACACTACACTAAAATCAAACCAGAAACAAATTACAAGTGTTTTCATTATATTTGATAATCATCTGTACGTTAAAAGTTTTGAATAATGAATATCCATCGAGATTAATGGCCTATAATTAATTTTTATTTTACATGACAGGGTTTAGGTTGTGTCCTATGTGTGCTTGCATAAGGACGCCCTGTACTAATTAGGTTAAATTTCCTGTTGCAGGATGTAATGATGGCACTGATCCAGAAGGGAGCGTTTTAGCATCATTGGGGATTGAACTTCTTTATTAGAACTCTGCTATATAAAGAAAAATAATATATAGGTTAGAAATATATGGCATTTGTCCAAGGTAAGCTGTTTTATCAAGGAAACGACAACTTTTTCCCCTTATGTTTCTTTCTTAAGCAGTCACATAAACAACTTGTTTGGGGATTCTTCTTAGCAAAAACGTCTGGAGAGGCTATGATATACAGTTCAAAATATTGTAAGCTTTAGTCACATTTTCAGAACTCTACATTCAGACTATATTAAATAAATATTGTAGAATTGAACAATTGATTTTTTTTCTCTGAAATATTTGTTTTAAACTTCCTTTTTCATGCTCACTAGACCTCTCATTGGCCTTGAAGATTGGAGAATGAGGTTCAAGTTAACTTAGCAACTTGGCAGAAAGTGGTTTTATGTGGAAAACTAGCTTTAGATTAGTGTATTTTAAGATAAAATTACATAGTAAAATATCAGATTTGACCAAATTGATATTAATAACATGTCTTACAGTTTCGGTTATATACCGGTATTATTATTGCCTCAGTCAGACATTATGCCTGATGAAGGCAATTTTCGAAAGTGTAGCACAGATTTATATAAATTTTAGGTTTGGTTAGATTTTGGTTTCCTTCTCACAGTTATGAGTTAGTGTTGTCCAATTTATACTATATGAGATTGAATAAGAGTCAATTGATGACTTCAAAACGTATATTATACATTATGATACATTATGCATTATGACATAGACCCTACTAGCATCGATTACCCGTTTCGCTGGGTTAAAATAAAAAAAAATAAATAAATAAATTTCAGAAGTGTCACTGTTCATCTCAGCAACCCCGAAAACTATGGATTCGACACTAACATTGGTCATTTTCGATCATTTTTAAATATCTTCCCTTCCCCCAAGTTCCGGGGCTGAATTTGAATTGTTGATGAGCGCAAGAGTCTTGGTCTTGCAGTTTTTGAAAAAGTCTTGCATACAAGACCAAAACCAAGCCCAGGACCAGGAATTCCGATGCAAGACCAAGACTAAGAGTCTTGCACAAGTACCGGCTCAGTGATAGAGCGTTCATCTCTGATGCGCGGGTCCCTGGTTCGATCCCAGCTTGCGCCATGTGAGCATTTTGGTGGACAAGTACCATGTATGTGAGTTTTCTCCGGGTTTTCCCGTCTCCTCCCACTTTCTTCATTCCACCATTTCATTCATATCTCATCATCACCGTGTATCCCTTAGCCTCGTGCATAATCGTGGGACGTTATACTAGATATTTCATTTCATTTCAAAACATATTAGTGGTGCTCTTCTTTTAAATCTGAAGGGAAATGTAGTATTGAACATCGGTAATTCCATACACCATAGGTGCCTACTACGTGGGTATGAGCTAGGCTCCGTGCTCAAGCATCCGAAGGAAATTTTTAATGTGTGCTCATAAAATTAATATCGAAAAAAACATTTTCATGACAATGACAAAAACTTAATGCATGTGACCACAAGTTTGAATTCATAGACGGATCCAACTCCAACTACAATCTGCTTACACGTTGAATAATTGTTTATCCATGTAACTTTTAGCCTCCTTAGATATAGGGCACATCTAGGATTGCGTGATATAACATTATACAACAATAAATAATTGATATGCATAAGTGAGAGTGATTTTGTACAGTTATTTCAAATAACTTGGAGTTTGATGCCGTTATTCTGTACTTATAATATAGGACAAAAATATTTATATAAATTGAGTTTACACAAAAAACATAGACAATTGAGTCGTTTTCAGTTTTTACTACTTAAATTATTTTAAAATATTAAAAGGTTTGATTACAATTATTATTATTTTAATTTTTTCTCTCTTTTTTGGCCAATATAGCGAAACATATCATCATCATCATCATCATAGCTATTCTGCCATTATTGAAAGGTTACTTGCTGCAACTGAGAAGCTTCGATGTACGGTGGTCCTCAGCTAATCTCTTCGTCTTGACGTAGCAATTTTCTGTTTTAATACCTTCCTCCAACTACAATCTCCTTCGCCCCTTCCTCTCTTTCCTTCCACCATACCCCTCTAGCACGCCTCTCATAATATAGTTCCTCCTCAGCCAATATCCCAACCAGTTCCTCTTCCTCCTCTTAATTACATCTGAAATTCTTTTCTCCCCTACTGCTACTGTTTCTAAAACCTTCTCATTCGTTTTCCGTCAATTCAGCTAATTGTCTCCTTTTTCTCCACGTCTACATTTCGAAAGCCTCCCTTTTTTCATCGTTTTTGCGTAATGTCCCTGTATCTGCCCTATATAGAACATATTGGAATCAGTAAAATCAAAATCTCAATATTTAATAGGAAGTTTGTTTTAAACAAAGATTAGCTAATCGTAATTGAAGAGAAAAAAATATGATGCCTTGAGAATGTAAAAATAATTTGGAATTCATGGTATTTCAGTAATCTGTGCCGTCTTGATTTTCTTTCATGCGTGTCAAAGGTAGCCTCCCCAGTTTGGGAACCAATGGAGGGTTGGATCTGTTAAAAATATAAAAAAGATTACGATACATTGTGATTTATCATATAAGTAGTGAAGCGTGAGTACCCATTGAAAGAAAAATAAAGGTCATCGCCTATGTTGTACACTATCATCATATTTACACAAAGGTAAACTATATTACATCTAGAAACATACGTTGTCGTATAGAAACATTTTCGTTACTACTGGCGCATTGTAGAATTTATTATCCCTTATATCCAGAGTAAAATTTACCTATGAAAAGCATAAGATTTCTGAAAAAGCAATACTTGCAAGACTCTTGCAACCAAGACCAAGACCAAGACCCCCGGGTCATGTTGATACACTTTGTCCTTTAAAACACCTCATTAAAAAAATGTTAGGTGGAATCAAATTGGGAGATCAAGCTGGTCACTCCACAGATCAACGTCGACTGATCTAGCAGTTCGGGAATTTTTCGTTCAGGTACTCTCGCACTGACATATCATAGTGTGGCGTCATCTTGCGTCATTTCTATTCTCAGACTGCACAGTATTGCCATATCGAAACTTTTTGTCCAGAATTACAAATATTACAGTCAGTCAAACTTATGGACCACCCTGTATATCCGATCATCTATTGAGGATTTTCAAGTGTATCTTTTTCTACGGATTATTCTTGAACAAAGAGTTTCCAATTAAATTAATTACACCTAATAAAATTGACCGATCTCTCTCGCCTGTTATTTTTGTCCCGTAAACAACATTTGCCCACTACATTACCTTCCTGTTCTCTCACAACAGTATTAAAAACTTACTCCTTTTTTTTTTCTATGTATGATTTCTTTGTTGTATCATTTCTCATTACGGCTTCATTTGTTTGGGATATTGTCTTTACATTCCAAATTTAAAACAGAAAAAAAAAATAGTCTTCCCAGCTGGTCTAGTGGTTAGCACGTATGCTTTTGGTCCACGTGGTCAGAGTTTCATTCCCGGTGGGACTTTAATTTTACAATCATTCATTTTCATTAATCACCCGTCTCCTTTAGCCTGAAGGGAATGCATTAATTATGGGCATTTATTTAGAGAGAAAAGAAGCTGGACACTTTGCTGTCTAGAAAAAAAAATGAAATGAAATCTTTTTAAGTTTCACGTCCCACGGTTATGCCAGCTAGGCTAAAGTAGATGGTGATGATGAGAAATAAATGAAATGGTGGAATGAAGCAAGAGGGAGGCAAAAGGAGAATTCCAAGAAAAGCCAAGCACATGGTGTTTGTCCACCACGATGTTCACTTGGGGCAAGTTGGGATCGAACCAAGGATCCCATGCGCCAGAGTTGAACGCTCTACCATTGAGCCACCGCGGCCTCTTGCTGTCCAGAAAAGTCCTTGCTGTTGAATCAATAATAGCTCGAAGCTCTCAAGTAAGTGGTTTCCTGAAGATTATGACTTGTTTGGTTGGTTTAGCGTCCTTTTCAGCACCGAGGCTAAAGAATATGAGCCACTAACTAAGCGAGGAAGGTTTGAAGATTAAGAGAGAAAATATTTACCTTGATATCTTGTCATTTGCTGCTGTACAAGACTATTTAGCAGGCAAGATAAATCTAAATTTCACTTGTTTTTAGTACTATTATTATTATTATTACTATGAAAGGTATAATAACTCACACTCCCTTTCCTTTCTCTACTGCTCGTTATATTTATGAATGGCAAGGAGAGAAGAATGAACACAGTTGCAAAACAGGTAGACAAGAAAATGATGGGAAGATTCTCGAAATGGCTAGCAAGAGCTTTTTCTATTGTCAGCGGCTTCTTTTTAAACAGCTTACAACAACAAACAAAGCAATTGAAAGGATTTTTTTTTTCTCTGTCTTTCTTTGCTTTTGGAATGTTTGTTCGGAAAATATTTAAAATACTGTAGATTTTCATCGGATTTGGAATTGGTCTAGTGAACAAGAAAAAAAATAGGTGGATATAGCGAAAAAGGTACAAATTACTATAGATTTAGATTTGTTGTGTGAATGCGATGTTCCTTTTCTGAGTTTCCCCCTTTTGAATTCCATGTTGATGAATCATTCTTCAAAGTTTACTCCAGAAGAAAACTGAAAGATTGCATAATATTAAAAAAAAAAAAGTTTGTTCCTATTTACCATAACGAATGAAGAAAACTTTTTACATTTGAAAATCCCATAGAATCAGGTACTTTACTTATTGGCATTAAAGATGCATCCTGTTTTTTAAATTTAATTTTGAGAGAAAATACTTTTAATGTAAATTATAATAGATTTGTTTAAAAACAAACAATATATATATATATATATATATATATATATATATATATATATATATGTATAAAGTGATAATTTAGCAGGGAATATGTGTAAGGCATAAATGTAGAATCATATGTAAGTCTGGGAAAATCTATAATGCATGCATCCAGAGAAAAGCATTTATGTATACCGAAACGATAAATAAAATTTATGTAACAAGATACACAAACTCATTTTCCTTATCTGGAGCAAGGAAGAATTGCCACAAGAGTGGAAAGAATCAATCATTCTTCCAATTTAAAAGAAAAAGCGATAAAACTGATTGTAATAATTATCGAGGCATCTCTCTTCTGTCAACATCCTATAAAACCCTCTCAAACAGTCTATTAAAAAGATTCATCCCATATGCAGATGAAATTGTTGGAGATTATCAGTGCAGATTTAGACGAAATCGATCAAGTATCGACTAGATATTTGCCATTCGGAAAGAAATGGGAATACAACAAACCGGTACATCAATTATTTATTGATTTTAGGAAAGCGTACGACTCAAGAGAAAAACATTGTACATCATTCTTACACAATATGGAATACCAGAAAAGCTATTTAGATTAATTAATATGTATTTAAATGAATTTCAAAGTATAGTCCGGGTAGGAAAATTCTTGTCCATGAGCTTTCAGGTCGAGAATGGCCTGATACAAGGAGATGCGTTGTCGCCTTTATTATTCAACTTTGTCCTGGAGTACGCTATACGAAAAGTTAAAGATAGCAACCAGGGTCTAGCGCTGAATGATATTCACCAGGTTGTGGCGTATGCTGATGATGCAAATTTAATAAGGGATGATAAGAGAATAATACAAAGAAATTCAGAGGTCTTATTAAACGCTTGTAGAGACTTGGGTTTAGAAGTAAATGCAGGGAAAACTAAATACAGTAGAACCCCTCTCGTCCGTCCTCAGCTGGTCCGCCAATTTGGTTGATCCGACACTGCTCGAGCCGAACTTGTCCCGAGTCGTCAGTGACTCATGAGGCCATTGTAGTTTACTGCCGTCTCGGAATTGTTGTTTACTTGCTGTCACCGCTTCTCCGCTTTACTGCTCCGTTATCTCTCTCTCTTCTTTTTCGTTGTGCGTGTTTTTTGTACTGTACTGTGCAGTTTTTAGTGCTTACTATTCATTCGTGTACTGCTGAAAATCCATATTTTTCTGTATTATATCTGATAATCAGACTTTTTTTTTTTTTTGCGTTCCGACCGTACATCCAGTCTCAAAGGTGACGTGTGGTCCAGAAGTGGGCGTACCCCTTCCCTCCCCTTTAGTTATAACAGTATAGTGTTAGTTCTGGTAGAATGTCTGTACACAGTTACCTTGAAGTGTTAAGAGTCTTAAGAGTTACAAACATCGGTATGATCACCATCCATGTCGTAACACAGCTGAATTCTGCGCCAAGTTCTCCCAGATGTTTTGCGGAGATACCCCGGAGTCACAAGGATGAAGGCGTGTTCCACAGCTGCTAATAATTCCAGCGTTGTGTGATATTGAGTGTTTCTTACTTGTTGCTTTATGAAACCCCAGAGAGCATTGTCTGGAGTCGGCAGATCGGGACTTCTTGGAGGCCAGGCAAAGGGAGCTGGTGAAGATGAACAACCTCTTCCAATCCAGCGGCCAGAAAACGTCTGATTCAGGTAACTACGCACGTGAATCGCGAAGTGCGCTGATACAGTACATGAATTACAATGTTATCAAAAAATGTCGGTAAAATCTAAAACCGTCAGAAAACACCAATTAGGGTACGCCCACTACCGGACCATGCTGTGCTGTACATGGAAGTTCGTCGAGATCGTAATACTGCAAATTATGGATGCGATAAAATATCAAATAATACTTTCGATAAAGTGGATACTTTCAAATATCTAGGATCAATATTAAAAGACGAAAACCATATTTACGAAGAAATTAAATGTCGACTCAAAACAGGGAATTCGTATTATTCATTTCAAAATCTCTTGCCCACCGTCAATTATGTTGAGGAAAACGATAATCATGCCTGTTGTGCTGTATTGTTGCGAAACATGGTCGCTTACTCTGAGGAAAGAATGTAGACTGAAAGTATTTCAGAATAAGATCCTGAGACCAGGGCCGTAACTTGTGGGGGGCAGGGGCAACTGCCTCCCCAGGGAAGCTCTCTGCCGTTCGAGGGGTGCCCATTTTAAGGCAAAATTTTCTTACTCCATATATGATACGAACATGAAATTATAAAGAAGCATAAAACTGGTTCACACAAAAGAGCACACATAAGGTAAATAAAACAAAAAGGAGTCGTGGGTCCATTTCAATAAAAAATGCCTACTGTTATGGGCACTAGAAATAATATTTATCCGTATGGCTTTGAGATTTGTCAATATTGTCCTCTTAATTAATTTCTCATGTATGGAACGGGCCCAGGATCGTAAGTAACCCCTGGGGTCCTACAGGAAGGCCACAAGCTCCGGGGGACCTACAAAGAATAAGAGGCAGATGGAAAGAAGGGGCATATTTTCGAATTTTGCTGGGGGTCCAAACAACTTTTTCTAGGGGGCTCAAATATGTTTGCCCCCCAGAAAAAAATCTAAGTCTACGGCGCTGCCTGAGAGGATCATTCGGACATGAAGAGGAACATGAAAGATGAATGGCGGAAACTTCATAACGAGGAATTCAATTATCGTTTACCAAACATTGTCAGGGTAATCAAATCTTGGAGGCTTAGGTAAGCATTTCATGTAGCTAGAACGGAAGAAAGTAGGAACGTTTTCAAGGTTTTAACTGGAAATCCAATCGGAAAACGACCATTAGGAAGACCTATGCGCAGATGAGAGGACAATATTATAAGGTGGATCTTAGAGAAATAGGAATACAACGTAGAATCTGGATCCAATTGGGTAAGAATAGAAGTCAATGGAGAGCTTTTGTGAACGCGGCGTTGAACTTCCGGATTCCGAAGGCGATAGAGTTAGTTAGTTAGTTAGAAACTATAAATAGAGCAATTGTATTTAAACTGCATTTACTGAGTAACTGGACTGCTTGTTGTATATACAAGATAAAGAAGCAAAGAAGACATCAAACAGCTAGTGTTGCGTATTTCTCGTCTCATTTTCGAAACTTTGTCTCCTCTCATTTACTCTCTGTTTGTTTTTAAATTCGAGGCCAGACGAGAAATATGACAATTCTCGTTTCGTTCGAGATAAGACGAGAAATTTTAAGAGTCTCGTGGGGAAGGGTAACAGTGGTTCACCAAGTCCATACTGTATTAATGTGTATAATTCATAGTATAAAAGCAATAAATTGATAAAGTGATTGTACGAACACAAGGAAGATCATTTACCAACGTTTAAAGATACGTAAATCATTACACAATATACTACAACAATAAATATGATTTAAATGTTGTTATATCGTACCCTTCGTAAACCTCTCGTGACGCGGAAAGATTCTGACAACTTCTGGATCAAACGTTGTTTATAAATTTAGAAAACGAGGCGAGATAAGAAGACCTCTAGAGATGGTACATCAATTTGCTTTTGTTTATTTTTCTATTTAAAACAAGGCATCTTTTTTCTTTTATTTTGGCAACAAAATTTCGGCCTAAAGTAGCTCTAATAGTGCGCTATTCTGTACAATCACTGATTTGATACATAAACTTTTAAACCTAATACGTGGGTACTTTTTCCTTCCAAATTGTTGGTATTTGCATGCCACAAGCAACATGAAACTGATATAACGATTTAAAAAAATATTCAAAGTTATTTATTAATCTATTCGTCCCAAAGTTATTTGATTACTATTACGCGTATGTTACACAATTGACAAACATTAAAGTTTAAGGGAGAATTTCATATTATATCTGATTAATTATAGTGCGCTTGATGGTTAGGTTAAGTTAGGTATATTTAAGAATCATCTCAACCCTTTATTTGACCCAGTTGCTTATAAGCAACATCGGTTTCTATTGCGTTATTATAACCTCAGGGATTATTCAATTGGCATTATTAGTTTCATAGAATAATCATTTAGAAAAAGTTCCCGCCATTTCAAGATGTTGGTCGATAGTGCCATATGTCTCAAAAGATTTTCTCCTCGTCTGTTATCATCCCTTTTCCCTTTTTTCCCAATTCTGAACAGTTTGGATTTTACTTGGGTGCTTCTGCACTTTTGGACCACCCTGTAGATATTTTCCGTAATAAATTGGAGTTTGATGTCTTTTTTTTTTTAATTGAAAGCGTATAGATTTTGTGTAATTATTTCTCTAAATAACTTGAAGTTTGTTCCTTTATATTCAAGAGGAAAGCGTTTATAGGTATAAAATAAATTTATATAAATTTCAGGCATTGAATTTATATAAATTTCACTCAAATTGTTCTAAAATATTTTAGAAGTTTGATTGTAATTTTATTATTTCAATATTTTTTCTCTCTCTCTTTCTTCTGGCCAATATTGTTAAACACATTTGAAATGCGAAAACAAAATCTCAACATTTAATTTTCTTCAATGCAAAATTTACCTAATCGTGGTTTCAATAAAATTACGTCTTTGCAGTTTAAAAAGAATTTCGCATTTCGTTGAATTTCAGCAGTAAAACTTAAGGAAGCTATGATTTCATGTTTCATCTCATGCTAAATAGTTTTACATATTTTTAATATTTAAACTTATTCTTTCATATAGATCAATTAAAGAAGTAACGATCTCTATGATTTAATCTTTGATCTTATGTTAAATAATTTTATATGTTCTTTAATATTTAAAGTTATTCTTTCATGTAGAACAATTAAGGAAGCAGTGATCTGAATGGTTTAATATTTGATCCCATGTTAAATAGTTTTACATATTGTATTTCTTAATATTTAAGGTTGATTTTTCACGTAGAATAATTAAGGAAGCAATGATCTGTATGCTTTAATGTTTGATACCATCTTCAATAGTTTCATGCATTGTATTTCTTAATGTTTATAGTTATTTTTCATACAGGTCGTTTAAGGAGGCAGCAATTTATATGATTTAATGTTTGAATCCATGTTAAATTGTTTTATATATTTCCTGATGTTTAAAATAATTTTTTTCATATGGAACAATTAATAAAGCAGCGATAGAGATGATTTAATCTTTGAATTCCTGTTAAACAGTTTTACATGCTGTATTCCTTAATATTTAAAGTTGTTTATTCGATATAAAACATTTAAGGAAGCGGCAATTCGTATGATTTAATGTTTGATTCCATGCCAAAAAGTTTTAAATGTTTCTTAATGTTGATAGTTACTTTATGATTTAGAACAATTAAGAAAGCAGCGATCTGTATGATTTAATGTTTGATCGCATGTTAAATGATTTTAAATATTCCCTGAGATTGAAAATAATTTTATCATACGGAATATTTAAGGAGGCAGCAAACTGTATGATATAATGTTTGATCCCATTTAAATAGTTTTACATATTCTCTAATATTTAAAGTATTTTTTCATATAGAACATTTAATGAAGTACCTATCTCTATGATTTAATGTTTCATCTCATGTTAAATAGTTTTTCATATTCTTTGATGTTTAAAGTTATTTTTTTCTAATATAGAGCAATTAAGAAAACAGTGATGTGGATGGCTTAATCTTTGAATCCACGTTAAATACTGTGCTTGTTAATATTTAAAGTTATTTTTTTTTTATTTCGAATATTTAAGAAAGCAGCGATCTGAATGGTTTAATCTTTGATCCCATGTTAAATATTTTTACATAATCTTTAATTTTTAAAGTTATTTTTTCACGTGGAACAATTAAGGAAGTAACAATATGTATGGTTTAATCTTTGATTCCATTCTAAATAACTTAACGTGTTTTGCAGGGAAGGGTTCTGATCGGACTACTGAGGAGGTGATAAGGGAACGGTCAAAGATTCTCAATTTCCTCTCTTCACCGGGCACTGGCGTCTATTTCTTTTTTTAGGGGATGTAAACAGTCCTACGCCCTCTCAACCGACATATGCCTATGGATATTGAATACAAAACGACTTAAGGTAGGTGTAGTTGATTGTGGTCAACTTATCCATTACATTATTTTGAAAAAATACCCACATACATGAAATTTCACCTAAACGAAGTATGTTTGAAATGAGGCGTATGTAAGTGGAGCAAATAAGCATGCATCCTGGAGAGAGCTGCCGGAGGTATGCAGAAATGTCATATGTTGCAAAAAGTAGAAGTTAGGTTCGAGATCAGTATCTGCATGATTGTCAGTGTATTCGGTGTTGGAATTTCTATGAGTGTCAGGTTTTCCTATATAGTGCTTCACCTGATCCCACACAGAGAAAAAATAATATATGTGGCATACATAAAATCAGGTTACATTCATAAATCCGGTAGTTTTTGGTCTTAACGTATGATTATAGCTAACATTCTGCCAGCAAACATATGTTTTATAATACTTTCCGGATGAGTGTTCCATCTGCACGTATAAAACAAAGAAATGTAAATTGGCGGTCATGCTGACATACGTAACAAACGAATACATTATGTAATATACGTAAGACTGTTAGATGTCAGACATCTTGGAGCGACATGATGTAACATTTAGACGGGATAAAGCCAGTATGTGTGTTGCATATGGATGACGTATTCTCCGTACAAATTTCCGTAATAAACTTATGGATTCCGTATATTTGTACTATATACCGCAGTGCGGATAATGAACTTTCCTCAGTGCATTTGATTGATTTAACCTTTACCCTTGATGTATTTGAACTTGGCGACGTTCATTGTGTTAACTGAAATATTACTGCCTGTCGCCCATAATAGCTTCCCAATAGTATACCAGAACGTTGCGCGCCGCTTTCACGTGGCAATGTACCTAATCTCTTATTCACTGCATTCATGACACCATTCAAATTCAAAGTTTTCTTTATTACTGCTATTCGTCTTTTTCTCATTTTCGTTTTTCATCTTAACTTTATTTGTGTTTCTTACTACTTTTATTTAAAACGTGGTAACTACGTTATTGCTTTTGAAGTAGTTGTAGTATACTATATGCAACAAAAAGTGGCATTTCCTTTCCATATCTCAATTATCGCCGATGAAACAGCCCCGGTTAGCGTTTCTTCCAGGCATACTTCTGAAAAACCTTTCCACCCTCGGAGTACACCAACCCTTCATTACTGAGCTCAAATAAATCAAATTGCGACCACACATCACTCTTCTGTAGGCACTTGCATTACCAAGTAGCGTCCCAGCACAGTCCCTCACATTTTGATTTTGCTTCCTTCCTGATCTTTAGATATTTTCTGAACGAAAGCCTGGTCTTAATAATATTAAGAGTGAATGGAGATAACGGAAACATGGCACGTGTGTGTATGTATTATCTTTGTTTCCAAAAGCTTGATATTGCTGATGAATAATTTGATTTTTAAACTACTTATAGTAGCGGAACTTCCTTATTTAAAAAAAAAAGTTTAGAGTATAAAATGAAATGAAATCTTTGAGTTTTACGTCCCCGGTTATGCAGGAGACGGTGATTATGAGAAATGAATGAAATGATGGAATAAAAAAAGTGGGAGGAAACGAGAGAACCCCGAGAAAACCTACGCACACGGTGTTTGTTCACCACAAAGTTCACTTGGCGGGAGCAGGGTTTGAACCCCGGACCCCATGCACTAGAGGTGAACGCTCTACCACTGAGCCACCGCGGCCCTATAAAAAAGTTTAGAGTATAGTACATCATTAAAACTAAGAACGAACAACTTCGCTATGAGCAAACGCAGGCATGTCAAATTCGTGTCCCGAGGGTCGCACGCGACCCTCGACTTAATTTTCTGTCCCTCTCAGTTGAACCCCCCAAAATAACAAAAAATATAAAAGTTTACTTATTTACAAAATTGTAAGAGTTTTTTCTTACGTAATTTTTTTTGTCTTCGTGGTTCCCAGACACTTGTCAATATCCATTATCCGTGATTTAAGATGTTCGGTATCAGTGTAAACAATTTTTCTTACTTATGAAAAGGAACGTCCCCAGAGAGACTCTGGATAACAGATTTATTTTAGCAACATGTATCCAGACATCCGAAACTTGCTTACGTGGAAAAGAAGCCATTTCTCACGAAGAAAACAATAGTCATATATCTACTACCCAGATTTCCTTAGGTTACTTCTATTTCTCTCTCTCTCTCTCTAAAAAAAAAAAAAAAAAAAGTATTATGTAATGTTTAAAGTATTTACGCAATATATCATCAAGTATAAAAATCTTTTTTTTTTTTTTTCAGCCCGCAGTATTGTAAGCTGATGACTATTTGGACCGCAGGTTGACAGCTGTAAAATATCATTCAAGAAATAAAACCAATTCTTTTAGACTAAAAAGCATCTATCCATGAGTCAAGTGTAGAGAGGGAAGAAGTATAAAAAAATGAACTGAAGGACATTATAGACAAGTTGGCAACAGTTAAGACCACTGTATATAAAACATATGATATCTAATCACAAATGACATTAAAGTTGCTTCAATTGTTTTCCTCAAAATTTTTGAACCTTGTAAATCGACCGTGATAAACTGAATAATATTTTATTAATAAGATTTTCCTTTTTCAAAGAAGTTTGTTATTGAATTCTCTGTCTGTCTGTCTGTTATTTGCGATTTCTTTTTTCAATTTTAAGATCTCCATTCGATAGAGCATCAAAAACTATTTCAGAAAGTGATGGAATTTTTTCGTCACTCTTACAATTTCCCAAGATATCGGCCAAAAATGGCCAATTTCCGGAAATTTAAGGAGCCATATCTCGGGAATCATAAATTATAGAGAGATTATATCGATGTTGATCAATACCTAAGAGGATGGTGAATATTTTGGTATCAAATACAGTAGTAACCAGTGGCCACTGTCCAACTGGCCACTGGTTTGATCATTGGCCAGTTGGCCAGTGGCCACCAGTTAATATCGGTACCAAAATGTTTACCATCTTCTTAGGTATTGATTAACATCAATATCATCTCTCTATGACTTACCGTTCCAGAGATATTGCCCAAGAAATAGTTCCGATTTCGGAAGGTTTAAGGAACCATATCTCGGGAACCGTAAGTCATAGAGAGATTATATTGGTGTTGATCAATACCTAAGAGGATGGTGAACATTTTGGTACCAAATAGTATCCGGTGGCCACTGGCCAGCTGGCCACGATTCCCCAGATATTGGCCAAAAAAGTTCGAACTTCTGAAGATTTAAGGAGCCGATTTCGGGAACCGTAAGCCATAGTGATGATATTGTGAGAATTTTTGCGAGAAACAGAAGGTGAAGATAAAAAAAAATTACTTTTACTTTTGGAGCATTCTGAACTCGTTTTTTCTACTTTCAGTCACAATCATGTTTGACGAAGAAGTAGGAAGATAAAATATAAAACTGATATGATGTGAACGTAGTCGTGGGTGATTTAAGGAGTAGTAAAGTAGGAGCGAAATTTCCGCTCCTGCCCTACGCGCTGTTAACACTAGATACACAACTGCCTCTAATAACACTGTCAGATGCCTGACTCACTTGTAATCATTCGCCATTTTCTCCTTTACACAAATCCTAACTATATATAGAAAACTACATGAACTGACATAAAATACAGGGGTACTTCCGGTTAACGTGGAAAGTTGAAATTCGGTATGATTGAAGCTTTCCAGTACTAACCTACAGAAAAAATTGTCAAAGGTGAATATTTTTAAATTTTTTTTAGAGGGTCTAACGGGAGAATGAAGAAATTCTCCATCTTATTTAAATAGGTAGATTTTTTGACTTATTAATCTCATATTTTAGGTACTTGGAATGAAAACTTTAGCGTTACCTAGGTAAATCAGTAAAAATTAAAATTTTCAAGTTTAGAATGGTTTTATGGGGAACTGAAAAATCTTCCCCATGTTACTTATATGGGACATCTTCTACACCCCAAAATTATTGGACATTTCCTGTAGAACTACAATGATTAAATTTGGCATGATTGTAGCTTTTTGGGACTAAACCACAGAAAAATTACCAAATTAAATATTTTTAATTTTTAGAGAGTCTAAAGAGAGCATAAAGAAATTCCCCATGTTATGTATCGTAATATGCCCCATATGCCTTTTTTAAACCTATAATCTCATGTTTTTAGGTACTTGGAATTGGAATAAAAACTTGAAATTCGGTGTGCTTGTACGTTTTCGTTAGCGTTAAAAAAGTAAATCACCAAAAATAAAAAATTCCAATTTAGAGTGGTTTTATGGAGAACTGAATAATCTTTCCCATATTATTTGTATGAGACATATTCTACATCCCAAAATGTTTAGGCACTTCTGGCAGGATTAGAATGATGAAATTTAGTATGATTATAACCCTCCGACACTAACCCATAGGAAAATTGCCAAAAGTGAATATTTTTAGTTTTTTAAGGAGTCTAAAGAGGGAATGAAGAAATCCCCCATGTTATATGAACCTTTTTAAATCTATAATCTCATGTTTTAGGTATTTGGAATTGGAATAAAAACTTGAAATTCGGCCTGCTTGTACGTTTTCATTAGCGGTAAATTACCAAAAATAAAAATTTCTAACTGTAAAGTGGTTTAATGTGACACTGAAAAATCTTTTACATGTTGTTTATGTGGGACATCATCTTCACCCCCAAATGTTTAGGCACTTCCGGCAGGATTAAATGATGAAATTTGACCTGATTGTAACCTTTCGGGAATAATCCACAGGAAAATTGCTAAAAGTAAATATTTTTAGTTTTTAAGGGGTCTAAAGGGGGGATGAAGAGGTTCGCATGTTATTTAAATGGTCGTTTTCTTGGGATACAAAATTTTATATTTTAGATAGATGAAACACGAAAAGAAACTTGAAATTTGATAGAATTGTGGGTTTAAGAGGTGCGAGACCGCAGGCCGAGAAGTGGTTTGGGGGCGGAGCCCCTAACTTGCCAAAGGCTAGTATCATATAAAAAACACGTTGTACTTGACAGTCACCAAAATTCAATTTTTTAACCATATATTTTATAATTTTCTGTTGGCAACACTGGCTAGTCCTGTGAGTATACTATTTATGTTCCAGGAACGAGAAAAGAAAGAAAGAAAAAAGAAAAATAATCAGGTCATTCTTTGACCAGGTGTCCTCAGAAACACAAGGGAAAAATCAAAGAGTGTTGCAATTTTTCTTTTTTCCTTTGCCGTAGGATAAAGTAACATAAACTCGACAGGGGGTCTTTGCAGCGTTTTCAACGGATTTGCAAGGTTTTTCGTTGAGCGATGCGATGTTTCGCAAGGGAAAAAGATAGAAAAGATGAGACATATCTTTAGAAACCTCATAGGGCAAATCAGCATCATCGCTGTCAACACAAAGAGGCGGGAGTAAGGGTAAATGGGGGGCGAGGGGTTGTTACCCAACAGAGTTCTTTGAAAGTCTTTCAAAGTTTTTTTTCTTTCTTTCATGTTACTTTCTGTCTGTGAATGGCATTGACATTCATTCACACACACATACACATATGCCCAGATACTTTTTGTCGGAGGTATTATATGAGATACTATAGGAAGATGTGAACTGTGGTATGTTTACACCTTTGTAATAGTTGTGTACATGTAAAAATGGCTAAAACAAGCATGGAAATCTCTCAAATATTTTGTTTTGGACATCAAGATCGATAAAATATCATTTACTAACGTATTTATTGCAAAACACGACAGATTGTAGAACAATGTAAACACGTACGTGTATAAACAGTATTTAAGTATTTGACATGTAAATGCGAGGCGTGTCCGCAAAGTAAGTACCGTTTTGAAAAAAAAAATATACTAAAAAAGATTTGTTCAAGCCAAATTTATTTTTCATGAAAGAGTACACCTTAAACTATTTTTCGACATAGTTTCCACCAATGTTCACACACTTGTCATAGCGGGCGGGTGACCAACCTCAAAGAAACAATCCGCAAATGAAGACAAACATAACTCCACGGCGTTTTTGCCACTCTCCACAAGATGACTACAACTGAACCATACGTACTGGTGTCAATGAAGAGGCAATGAACTAGTGAAATTAGCGCGTTTGCGCGGAGCGCCGACACTAACACTGCGGTGACGTAAAAACGAAACGGTGCATACTTGCCGGACACTGGCGGGATGTTTCGTTGAGTCATGTTTGTACAAGTTGGTAACCCGCTCTGACAAGTGTTTGAAGATTGGTGGAAACTATGTCGAAAAGTTTAAGGATGATTTAAAGGGACAAGTGTTGACGATAGATGTCACTACAGTCTTCGTATCTCTCTAATGTATTTTTTTACCTTTCACGAAAGTTTACAATTTCTCTTACAAATTTCAATCTAGAGACTTCAAATTTTTAGAGAAGGAACTTCATAACCTATCAATCCGTGCAGATTTTTTTTTTTATTTAGAATTTTCTTCATTGTTGAAACAGTTCCACTGTTAAAGGTTTGGATATCCATTCCAACAATCAAGCCATTTCAACAATAAAGAACATTATAAATAAAAAAAATCTGCACAGATTGTTGCCTTCGATAGGTTAGGAAGTTCCTTCTCTAAAAATTTGAAGTCTGTAGCTTGAAATTTCTAACAAAAATTGTGAATTTTCGAGAAAGATGAAAAATACACTAGAGAGATACGAAGACTGTAGTGACATCTATCGGCAAAACTTGTCCCTTTAAACTAACCTTAAGGTGTGCCCTTTCATGTAAAAATAAATTTGGATTAAACAAACAAGCCTGTTTTAGAATTCTTTTGAATGGTACTTAAATACTGTTTGAACAGGTACGTATATACATTGCCCTACAATTAGTCGTGTCTTGTAGGAAATAAGTTAATAAATGATATTTTATCGGCCTTGATGTCCAAAAGAAAAAAGAATTTTGGATAACATTACATGTATTTTCGTGTTTATTACACACGGGAATCAAAGGTTGCGTTCAGTACACAAGGGCTATTTGGTCATTTTGAACCTATTTCATCTTTAAGAAATCAAAATCCTTTCAGAGTTTAAAAGATTCATGTTCAGATATTGTAAAATAACTCTTCCAATGTATAAAATAATGTTAACATTTCCATGTACTTAAGTGTATCGTATAAACTTTGACTCTTTTTCTTACAACTTTGCTAACTCAACTCGACTCCCTTGTGCTTTGAGCGCCCCAATTTGTCTACGGGTTCTTGATGGTAGCGGGACGAAAATATTTTTGGTTCCAGTTCCGGGACCTAAATTAACGTTCTAATTTCGATGTGATTTGGAAACAGAACAGAAATATGTACTGTAAATTGCGAAATTATCAATTGCAAATATCATTAGATAAAGATGGTTACAAGCTGGAAACAATATTGAGCAACTTATGAAATGTAAGCTCGAGTGAACCAACTACAAAGATTGTCTTCCAAAAACTAAAATTCTTCTATTCTTCGGAACTTTGCTTACGCTTTTAATATCGATTTCGGTTCCGGAGTAAGAGCCATTTCTCTCAGAAAATTAATTTCAGTTCTACTCGATTTTTTAAGAAAACTGGTTTCAGTATCGAGTTCGAAAGCACTTTTATCATGTCTCTTTCGGTTCTGCTCCAATAATCGTGTTTTTCGGTAACGGAATGAAAATATGCCGATTCCGGTTCAAGAAGCGAAACCTAGCAAAAGTCATTTACTAACTTATATTTCCATTACCACTAACAACTCTGAAGTTTTTCCTTATGTTGTCAACTATACAGTTCAGTCTTAGCTTTCATTAACTTCTTGTAAGTTGCACTAGTTTCAATGCTGGAATCTTTCTTGTAGAACTGGTGTGACCAATTCTCTATTCTAGGTTCGGTGTATTAAAGATGGATTATTGAATGCCACTGGATGTATTTGAGTTTTCCCCTCTGCCGTGACGTGACAAAACGCTGTAACTTTGGCGGAGCAGTTTTGCGAAAAAGAGCCGTAAAGTTTTCATCCTAAAATGTGATCTGTATCGTGTAGAACCAGTGTAACTAGGCAATAATGGTCAACCAATCAATTTTCACCAAATTTAATCACACAGCATGCATTTACGTAACATTACATGTAACCACGTGTTTCCAAAGTCAAGATATACTGGTTCTACACGATGCAGATCACATTTTCGGACAAAAACTTTATGGCTCATTTTCGCGAAACTGCTCCGCCAAAGTTACAGCGTTTTGTCACGACACGGCAGCCCTATGCTACATGTCTTTAAAATCTCTCTTTATAGCGTTTTTTTTTCTGATTTGGTTATAATCATTTTTGAATAGAAAATTTCACATAATGACTGTGTTCGAGCGTGGTACGAAAATAATATTCGTATATCGTTGCTGCGCCTTCTAAAACCGAAACGTTTAGTTTTGATTAAAATGCGATTTTTACTGTTACATGAAGATTTTGGTATAGAGTACTTTCTTACAAAGATCCTTATGAGATGTTGCTCATTTAAAGCGTTATTACGTCACAAAACAAAATCCGCCATATTATGTTGCAGGCAAATTGCTCCTATCATTTTTTGCTAAGCGTTGTCAAAATTGTGATGTATCACTCGTGAACACGCCGAATCTTCTGAATGGTTCTTCTGGATAAGCGAGTGAATCGCGACTCAATTCTACTGAATCATGGTTCTTTAAGAGTCATGCTGATTCTTTAGGACCTGTGATTCTTCGGAAGTGGCAATGTTTGCGGGTATCGTGGATCTCCTATGTCACTCGCTCGCGAACCGCTTTTCTGAGTGGTATTCTTCGGACAGTGAAGATTTCTGAGACCAGTGCCGATTAGGAGGTAATCAAAAGCCAGCTACTGAAGACGACCGAAGCAGACCATTAGGACGAAAGGCGATATGAATCTCAGACTACTGACCAGTACAAATAACCTTTTTTTCAACAATGATCAGAGCCCTCAACTCTGTAATTTTTAAGATTGTAACATTTTTCGTTAGTATTGTTTCATATAAATCATTCTTCCATCGTGACATTTGTTTTCTTTTCCCTTTTACTGATCTTAGCGATTGTATATGACACAGAAATTGTGCAAATATCTCTCACTATTGGGTCAGGTGTTATCTTTGTACTCACAAAAATACGACGGCTACAAGTGCAAGGTGAATCTATTGGATAAATGATGGCAAATCGATGGTAGTCCAATGTACTCTTAACACTACGTTGGGCCAACGTATTTCTCAACTTCAGTTTGGTGATTCCCAATTCTCAACCATGTCGACTATTACCTTATGTAGGGCCTACAAAGTGTGCTTGGCCAACATACACTTAAAACTACGTTGAGCCAACGTATTTCTCGACTTTACTTTAGCGTTTACCAATTCTCTACTGTTCTGACTAACGTTATTATAGTTTACGTAGCGTCTACAAAGTGCGTTGTTGATCTTGCCCACGAGACAAAATGAAACGACAAATAAGATTTACCTAGACTTGTTACATAATTGATCTAGAAGTAATCTCGTCTTCATTCTCGAGGAATTCTTTTTCATCTCGTCTCGAATCTCGAAAAAAATGTCACGTCTCGTTTTGTAAGTTTATGAGCAAAAATTAATGTACTGAGTTTTCTATTAATTTTATCTAAAAGTTACCAGAATTCTTCCACATCACAAGAGGTCCGTTAGGGATGTGACTTAACAATATTTAAACGATATTTGTATTATTGGAGTACGTTCTGTAATGATTTTCGTATCTTTAAACGTTGATAAATCCTCTTCATTGTGCTCGTACAACCACTTTGCAGTATGTTACACTAAAACATCGACTAAGACTTGGGCGAACTAGTGACGCCCTGCTGCCGTTATATGTGTATTAAATGTTATATTTCCATTGTATTTCACTCATGTATCTTTGACTGTTTTCGGGAATTGAATAATCATTATGTTCATTTCGTATGGGAAGTGTATTGGTGTTTTATACTATTTGTGAAGGGGATAATATCGAATTTTTCTAATATTAATATGGAATGTCAGGGTTGAGACTATAGATCACTCAACTATTACATTTGAAGCAATTTGCAATCATCTAGTGATTATTTTCCTGATAAATATGATCATTTGCAAGTTACATTGATCGTGAATTTTACTTTGCAATGTGACATATCATTTACAAACGTAAGTTGTCTGTCAACTCTGTTTTCAACTCCTAGTGCGAGCACAGAAATTTACTGTGTTGACGCATTATCTTGAAGTAATTAGAGACTGAAGGTGCATTGATTTTCTCTCTAGCAAACAAAAGATTATTACTTACTACATAGCTATCATCCTTTGAAAACCCTTCGGTAGCTATGGTCTTCGTTAGATGTGTAACAGCAGGAACATTTTTATTTAATTGAAATGAACATTTATTGATTTTAACTTTTCAGTGGTGGAGTGAAAAATATCGAATTTGAGATTCCAGTCGTTTTAACATATGTTACGATTCTTTTAAGTCCGTATCTATATCTATATCTATATCTATATCTATATCTATATCTATATCTATATCTATATCTATATCTATATCTATATCTATATCTATATTTATATCTATATCTATATCTGATCTATTATCTGTCTCTACATTTATATCTTATTTATATCTATCTATTTATCTATTCATCTGTTTACATCATATACTTTTTAAAAATTATATTATCGAGATTCTTCAGTCTAAATTCATTTCTGCAATTTAGGGATCAGCTTTCAGATCCTACAATTGTTAAAATTACTGTTTTTTATCTTACAATATTCAATGTGTTTCTTTTCAGTGTCATTTTCCTTATCAGCAAAGGCTATATGGGATGTAAACCTATATACTAACATGGGATCCGGTTTTCTTCCCTACCTTCTCTCTTCCAGAAAAAAATACTGCGGAAGAAAATCAGGAAAGATTTTTACTAATGATTGAAAGAAAGACATACAAATAGAACAAGAGAAAATGAGCGACAAAAGTTAATATAGTTGGTTTGTACCCGTTTATTTTTCATTTGCTCATTACGTAAATGTGTGTTAAGATGTCAACACTGGGTTGTCTCAAGAGTTAGAGAAACAGCAAGAGCATTACAGAGCAGAAGAAAGAGAGACAGAGAGAGAGAAAAGAGTCTGGACGTGAACACGTGCACGCGTGCTGGACATGCAATTGCTCTTAGACACATGGAGAAGGGAATTTTAAAACTCTGTCGTTCTCCGAAGTCGTTCTCAAGAGAAAGACAGATGCACTTAAGTTGCTCCTCATCTCAGTTGCATTTATTCTTCTCTGACGGGAACGTACGAAGTTCACAGTCCCCTCTAAACGAATTTCCTTGGCACTAAACAGCCCACGAGCAACTATGGCTAGCCAAACGGCTTTTAGTTGAATGATGTGTGATGCACTACATCCTTTACTATCATTGTTATTTTTGGCTTACTCAAATTGAGCCATGATGCTCTTTTGACACCCGGAATCGATCCTGAAACAACGTGCACAAATCCCTAACCAATCAGTTAAACAGGAACACGAAACTTCTCCCGAAGGATTTTTACTCTACTTATTTACGGTACTACTGAATAGATAAATAACTATAAAGCTTTTTTTCTGACTATATAGCTAGCGTACGAGTAGGGATGCGCACGAGACAAGATTTGTGTCTGTCTCGTCTCAAAAATGTGCTGTGAAAATGATGTCTCGACTCGAAAAATGTATATTTCACTATTGGAAGAGCCGTGTCTCGACTCGAATTTTGTCAAGAAAATCCTGTCTCGACTCATCTCGTGCGCATCCCTACGTACGCATCTTTGGCGCAGGAGACCCAGGTTCAATTCCCAGCGGGAGTTCATGTGGTTTGAATCCCACGTTTCATATAGCCTCTTCAGGAAGGCGGCGGCTCAATGGTAGAGCCCTTGTCTCTGGTTCGGGTGGGGTTCCTAGTTCGATTCCTGGCCAAGTAAGTATGTGGTGGACAACATCGTGTCCTTGGGTTTTCTCGGGATACTCCCGTTTCCTCCCACATTCTCAGTCCAACAAGTCTTTCATCATTGTTCGCTTGTCTTAATCATCGTCACCCTTAGCCTAAAGGAGACAATCGTGGGACAGTATGCCTTGTTCTTTCATACTCCATGTTTCATTCTCTCCTTTAGCACAAAAGACAGACTCGTGGGAGATTTTTAACGAATCGAATAAACGAATAATTTCTCGAATTCCAATAACAAATAAACTCTGCTTTAAAAAAAAAAGTAACGAGGTGCATGAGTCGATATCCTTTTATCATAGGCAACCAACATTTCTTTGCTATTATGCAGGTTGCAAAGAATGTAGAGAATGTTATAGATTTTAAACACCACTAATGTCGCCCTAAAGATGTTAACTAATTTAATTTCATTACCGAACTCGGCCGAGATAATCGTTTCAGCTGTCTATTACAAAGAAACAGGATTCAAAAATTCTTTTCTATTCAAGAGTTGTATAACCTTATAAGTTTTAATGCGTGATCTTAATAAAGTGTTCGAACTGTTATTCTAGTGGGGCTGTCATTAATCGAGTAGTAAAGAAACAATTCCTTTAGTCAGTGGTGCCCACCCCCTTATGTCCATGACGCACCCCTCCAATTGTCTATCCGTAGGTGTTCTTCCATGAAAAAATCTTGTTTTCGATTAATTTTTACACCCCCACAAACTTATTTATATAGATTTTTACCCCCCCCAGATATTTCAATGACGCAGTTTGCGTCATAGCCCCCCTCTGTGGGCACCCCTGCTTTAGTATACTATAAAAGTAGTCGAGTACTTATATGAACAACAAATAAAGAAATAATACTTGGAACTAAAAGCTTTTTAGAATAATTGAATCATAAGCATTAATCAATACTCATAACAGGGCAGAAATAACACACTCTGGGGCCGTATCGACAATGAATCCAGAATTCAGTCTCGGCTTCAAAAGATTTCTTTATTGCATACAAGTTAATATAGCAGAATTCTCTAATTTCCAACACAGAAACGGCCATATAGGTAATTTCCAGTATAATAAATTATAATAAATTAATTTATTATCTAATATATATAAGCGAAGAAAGGAAGCCAAATATGCTGCCTGAGAAGCATCCCGTCTCAAAATCAAGTCTTTTCAGCTTAATCATAGCCTGATTGTTAGTTAAGTCGATGGCTCAAGATATTGACAGATTTGTGTACAGTAAACAGTCCCCTTGTGGATATATGGAATATGGTTATAATACGAAACTTTAACACAGGAGACCGCCGAGGAGGTGAAAGTCCATGTTTCGCATATCCTCGATTTTTAAGAGGCACTAAACACCAACCAAGGATGTAATGGGGCAAATACGAAAGCATATGATTTATATCAATCTTTTGAGTTGATTTTGGGTTTAACGTCCCGTTTAGCAGCGAGGCTATATGAGAGATGGAATCCGAACTACATGAGCTCCCGCCGGAATCGAACCCGGGCCTAGCACTATAATATATCCATCTTATATATATATATATATATATATATATATATATATATATATATATATATATATATATATATATATATATATATATATATATATATATATATATATATATAAAAGATGGACTAGCGGGTATAGGGATGGCCGTATGCTATATTATTTTTAAAAGAAAAAGTCAATTGTATACCTCCTAAAATTTTCTAGTATTACATTACTAACTCTGATCAACCAAAGGTCGTAAAGATCTTTATAAGGCGATTGATGAAAAAAATTACGATCACCAATAAATGAAATACATTTCACTTATCTTTTTGAGGGCGGGGAAATTACAATATTCGCTATATTCTATTAGCTCAATTCAAAAGTTAGGGGTTGAAACTTTGGCCAGTGTCAAGAATCAGATCTTTGATCTTTGTAAATAATTTTCTTTTATTAGGACCATAGCACTGACCCGCTGGTTTAGTGGCTAATGTGTGCGCCTTTAGTATACATGGTCCCGGATGTGATTCCCGGTGAGGATGAACATTAAAAAAAAAAAAAATTCCACAATCATTCACTTCAATTAGTCGTTCGTTTCTTTTAGCCTAAAACGCATAACCGCATAACCGTGGGCTATCAAACTAGAAATTTCCTTTTAATAGGATTACACAGTGGGATATAAAATTGAATTGTAAGTGAGTCAATGTGTTAAAATTTACACGAGTAATGTTGACTTTAAGTTATTGTATGTAGTTTTAAAAAACATTACATTTCCCAGCTTATATGCAACCTGTACAACATGAAAACATTGTTGGTTGCCTATGATGAAAGGATATGTAGGTTCTCATTGCAAAAAAGATCATCAGCCTTTCATTTCGTGTCATCTTTTTAACTGCGTTTACAAATTTTATTTCATTATTGAATGCGTTTTCTCGTTGTTGTAAGTATTTCACGCTTCCAATAATCACACTTAATAATAAAACAAGAATGGGAATGAATTTTTATCTAATTCTTGATTCGACTTTGGCTTTTATTTTGGGCAAAATTTCAACATCCCTTTCTTAAATTTGGCTGAAGTATTGTGATTATTGAATCACCTTTTAAAACAAATCATTGGAAAGACAGAGAAAATCACTTTGTGTGTGTGACAACTTACTTGACATTTGATCTTGAGTGTTGTTACCTCCACCAATCCCGTTGCACCGACGTTGCCAAACTGTGATGTCCGAATCCGGTTTGGCTGAAGCGTTCCATGTTCCTACTAAGGTGAGACAGAGCCTTATCAAGATATTACAATATTCTCATCCACTGAAAACAACTTTATCACCGAAGGTTTGGCAACAGTGAGTCACGAGCTCATTGGTTCATGCCAAATGTCAATTTGGTTGTTCTATTACGAATGGTGCGTCCTTGTTGCACTCACTTGAGGAAAATAATTTAGAAATAGCAGTACGTCCTTTGCCTTTTTTTTTTTTATTGTGCAACCATTCTCTGTATATCTAAGTTATTAAGATGGCGCAAGTGGGACGTTATAAGGCTGTAAGTACACCTCGCGTTAACTCTTAAGCGAAAGCGGATTTACGAATTCTGTTTTTCACAGTGGATAGCTAGAGCGATTATTTCGGTCGAGTCTGTTAATATAATCAATCTATTCGCATCTTCATTGGTAACGGTGGCTTTTACGCTAAATGTCCATATCAATACGGTAAGTTTTCTACCTTGAAACGAAGGTGTATAATTGAGCGGTTTGGGAAACATAATGGTCTGTTACATTTGTCTAACTTTCTAGCCAAGTGGAAAAAGAGGTTCAACATTCCCATGCAATTGGCTGCAATGACTCATACCAAACAAGCTTTCCCTGGATTCTGCACACCGAAATTAAACTACCTACATGCTACTCTATGGTTCGATCCCAACCCATTCCACCTAATAACTCAATTTCACCGGAAGTGGCGCTTGCCATTGTGTTCACCCTAGCCGCTCAATTGTAGAATGTTAAAAGTTACACATCACGCTGTCAGATGGCAGCATATAATTTCCCTGGTTTACACCTCCCCGACATTCCCCGAAATTGAAATGTAACGGTGTGATCATGTTCACTCTCTGTAGCAGAGCTTATTTATATTTGGTTGGTGTCATTTAACAATTTAGCGATTGAGAACAAGGTTGTAAAGTGTTATGGGTTTATTATTTATATTCACCTCTTCAAAGTAGATGGTAATGGATTTTATAAAGCACAATATTTAAAATTATAAGACAAAACGTAAAACGTTTTTTTTTTAAAGTAATCCATTTTGTTGTTTCTGCTATTATTTAACATAAACTTACATAATTTGTTATAGCTTATACAGTGTGTCTTGTATAATTTATTTCTATATAATTCCTGTTAAACGTTTCACTTACAGAAGTATTAGTATCCACTAGTTTAGGGGTTCGAAATAATTTATTTCTATATAATTCCTGTTAAACGTTTCACTTACAGAAGTATTAGTATTCACTGGTCTAGGGGTTCGAATTTCGAGTCGAATAATCCTGACAGTGCTTATCTCAGGTTTTTCCTTCAGACCTGTAAGGTGAATATTAGGAAGGCATTTTTAATATACAATCAATGGCTGACTTCTTTCCAATTGCCATGTTTCATTGTTAGTTCTTTCCGGTATCAAATAGAAATAAATACATACTTCAATAAATGATGCACAGAAGAAAGTAAAACTCCAATAATATTGTTAGGAAGATGTAACGGCTGAATGACATTAAAAAGTAGTTTATGGATATATTTATTTACTTATCTATTTTTCCAAAACAAGTTTCACAATAAGAGATTAGAGATGTGCACGAGACAAGATTTGTGGCTGTCTCGTCTCGAAAATGTGCTGTAAAAGTGATGTCTCGACTCGAAAAATGTATATTTCTCTATTGGAAGAGCCGTGTCTCGACTCGAATTTTGTCAGGAAAATCCTGTCTCTACTCGTCTCGTGCGCATCCCTAATATAGATTGCGGAAGTTCGAAAAATGGTACAGTCTTCTCTACCACCAGAAAATACTGTAAAGGATAGAAACCCCAAAAGTAAGTGTAAGACCTGGAATTTTGAATTAAAGGGATCTCCGTTACAGGACACAACACGTGCCAAACAATTTTCTATAAAAAGATATAATCACATCATAGTCAACCATTGTCAATCCACTCTTGGATAAAGGTCTTTCCAACTCTCCTTGTCAACTATCTATCTTGGGGCAATTCTATTCCACGTTGCGGATATTCATGCAAGCGTTAGTTGCGTTCTTTGCTTGCGATGTGGCTGAATAGCCAATTGAGAAAGTTGTTTAAGCACGGTTCTACATGTAACACAACTTTCTATTGGCTACACATATTTTAGAAATCGCAACCAACGAACACAACGGGCGCTTACATGAAAATTCATCCATACTGTCCAGTGCTTCTTGATTTCGTCAGATCACATTATCTAAGGACGCTTCCTAGATCGTATCCACTCGATAATTGACTTCGCTCATCGATCATTATTTCTTCTTGAAGTATGTCCAACCCACTGCCACTTCAATGCCCTTATTTTCATGATAATATTCGTCTCTCTTGTCATATTATTCATCCACGTGAGTCTTCTCCTGTCTTTGCGGGTGATTCCTAACATACATCTCTCCATACGTCGTATGTGGTTTGCAGACGGTGAATGTCTGATTTTGTTAATAGTCCACGTCTCAAATCCATTTGAAGGGTACATGGAAAGAAGAGGCTAATCGACATTTTACATTTTTTCCCACCCAATTTTAAAATGTTGATGGGTGCCTTCCTTCCTTGTATGGCTATTTTTCTTGTGTAAGTTTCTCTACAACGAGTCCTTTCTTTCACATTATTCATTGTGCATTTAGAAGTACAATCTAGCACCAACATGTGGTGGCCATATCGGATGTTTCGCAAAAATTGCAATGAGCCCCTTTTTTCCTTGTACCCTTCATTTTGTCAAAACAATCAAAACACATTCACTGAAAATTTTATGCTTTAGACATATTGGCATTTGGCTTTTCAATTTGAATCTTGCCAAACAAAGAACTTTTCTTTCCAGATGAATGATGTATGGGCAGCAGATACATTCACATCATAATCATTATCTTTATCATAATCTACGTTATCTATAATTTAATTCAAGTGGTTTCTTCTAGTGTTTCACTATGCGGTGTCAATAATGAACACTCTCTCAACCGGGATTTGAACCAGGATCACGCTTCCCAGAGTTACGTGGGCTAATAATTCGTTTACACGAGATTCTACTATTTAGTCTAGTATTTCTTCTTCCTTCGTTTCTAAAAGCAATATTTCAACTTATTGTATTTACTTACATTTTCTTAACGTCACACAACTACGTTCCGAGGTTCAGGGAGACGGTGATGATGATAATGAAGAAATTAATGGAATATAGAACGTTGGAGAAAACGGAAGAACCCCGAATAAACCTACGCACACGGTGTTTATCCATTACGAAGCTCTTTTAGTGTGAGCTGGGATCCGATAGGGGACCCCACATACACCAGAGGTAAGAACTTTACCAGAACGCCCCTGTGAACCATATTTACATAATTGCCCATGAAATTAACATAGGCTATATATTTTCGTGAACAAGAGAACAAGAGAAATTTTAGTTTAATTCTAAAACTAAATAAAAACTAAATTCCGGGTTAAACTTTATTACTAAGGTCTATTATTACTGTCAACACGGATACTACATGAGTCAGTAGACCTCCAACTATTTACACTGGAAGACCATCGGGAACTGAACTCGAAAACACGCGCGCGTTAGTTTCTTGACTCTTAAGGACAATAATAATAATAATAATAATAATAATAATAATAATAATAATAATAATAATAATAATAATAATAATAATAATAATAATAACAGTAATAATAATAATAATAATAATAATAATAATAATAATAATAATAATAATAATAATAATAATAATAATAATAATAATAATAATAATAATAATAATAATAATAATAATAGTTGTAGTAATGACATGAAAACTTCAAAAAGGGGTACTCAAAAAATTAATAATCAGAGATGTTTGATGGGACTAATATTGCATTTTACTCGTGTTTTTTCTGATACATAGACATAATGCCATTTTTAGGCCGGCTGTTCAGTTTCATTTTGTAGGTACTTCAGTGGTGGTAGCGGCGTATGCTTTCTGCTTTTTACAAAGACCACAACACATATTACTAAAGTACAAGCCACACATTTCTTATCGTCTTTCTTTCTTTCTATTTTTTCTCCCTCTCCTTATGAAGAAAAAAAAAGTTTTCCCC
The DNA here is from genome assembly GCF_964235325.1 of Thermobia domestica. NCBI lineage: Eukaryota > Metazoa > Arthropoda > Insecta > Zygentoma > Lepismatidae > Thermobia > Thermobia domestica. The sequence continues at coordinate 83,179,430 of NC_137454.1, forward strand.
AGGTGAGCTCGGTACGGTACGGCGTGGTCTCTTTTTTTCTCTCGAAAAGGAAGAGGAGACCCCAGCCGTAATTGTATCGGCACGGTTTCATTTGGCGCGGTCTGTCACGGCACGGTAAGACTGTTCAGCTCTCGTAGTGAGCCAGGCGTGTCCGCACTACGGACATGCGGCTTGTGTTAGCGGCTGTGTATCTTCTGCTGGTGTCGCCTATTACAGGAAATTGGTGGTAAGTCTATTGTTTCGTTTTTTTCTTTTTTTTCTCTCGGTACGTTTTTTTTTCATTAGCTTAGTCCCACGCAATTTCTTCCCCCTCTCCTCTCAAAAGATTCTTTAATGTTTTTCTCAGTTCTTTTTCCTTTTTTCTTTAATTTAATTTTTTTTTCTCGTGTGCGCATCCATACTTCAATGATGACGATAATTTTTCGTTCGCTAGAAACATTTGCCAAGTTCCGCTCGCAATGCGAGAAGTACAGTGTAACGCGGTTAGACTTGTCTTTGAGTTTTCGTTTCGCAATTGTTTTTACAAAGTTTTTGTTTGTTTGTTTGATTCAGTTGTCATAAATAAATAAAGATTTTTGTTTGCTTTGATCTTTGCTTCTGGTTGTTTTTGTTTTGAATCGCATTAGTTATCTATTATAGATGTGATATTTAAACATTAAAAAACATATATGCCTACTGTTCTGTCTTCGATAACATCTAGGAAGTTAATACGCATGTTGTCTTACTTTTTAACGAGGATTCGGGCTATGATTGTGCCGCGGAATAGTGGACGGCCAACCGGATTAAATAGCGCGGTAACGTTAATGCACAGGAGCGTACGATTTTGTGCGGTAGATTTGATGATAGCAAGCGTCTTATATCTAACTTGTGCTTTGTTTTTGAGCTGAAGAACGAGTGAGAACAATAGCTAGATGATTGTCAGTTCAGAAAAAAAAAAGAAGAAGACATCTCCTCACTTTTGTGCACCTCACCTCACCTCTTGAGGGCCCCCATGCTGTTTTAGTGTCCACTAATAACCTGCATGAAAAAAACAGACATATAACATGTTCTCCCTTCCCCCACATTTTCTGTTTTTCTACCCCCTCTCTCCTCTTCTTGCATTGTGAATGCCGATACCCGAAAGAAGAATGAAAAAAATCTTACCTCTGGGCCTATTTCTCCTCTTCTCCCCTCCATTTAAGTCATCAGGCACTTTCCAGAACTTCTTGTGGTCTTGGACATATCCACGAGTTATGGGCGCTTGTATTTTTACCTCATTAGCCCACCTTTTGGTAGTCGTTAATTCGCACGCAATCATGTGCCTAATTTCATATTATTATTATTATTATTATTATTATTATTATTATTATTATTATTATTATTATTATTATTATTATTATTATTATTATTATTATTATTATTATTATTATTATATTGTACTATAGATAGCGCTTTAAAAATTATATTGATTATTTACATTGTTGCAGCATTTTGATACATAAATGAGATCAATTTTAATGATACAATGAATTCCTATTAAAAAGATATTTAATTTATTTTACGAATTTATGTTATTTTTGTTTTAATACCTAGGTACTCAAGAAGGAGATTTTTACAAAAATTAATTTGCTAAAACAAAGGATTTTTCTTTTTTCCAAAAAATATTTTAGTTAAAAATATATATATGTATTTTGCATCGTCATTAAATTGTGTGCTCCTTTTAGAACAATTATATTAATAATTTACGAAGTACATATAGGATTCTTGCATCAAGTTCCTATATCAAGTCTGTACATTCATGAAAACCTTTGATTAACTTTGTTGCTGTTTTAACTTTGCGATGACCGATGGCTATTATTATTATTATTATTATTATTATTATTATTATTATTATTATTATTATTATTATTATTATTATTATTATTATTATTATTATTATTATTATTATTATTATTAGTCTATTATTATTATTTAACACGAGCAAATAAGATAAACTATTTAAGTGGTGAAATATAATTTTAAAATGCTTATGTATCGTATTTTGCAAATTGCTTATTTGCGACTCAATACGCATTTATTATCAAATTAAAAAGTGCTTCAACTACAAAACTGAATTAGACCCTTCGGTTCAAATGAATATAAATGCATATGTAGGCTTCTCAATTAAACACTAGTAGTAGTACTTTTAGTAGGCATCAAGTTTATGGTTGTCTTGACCATACTAAGTCGTCGAGTATAATAATAATAATACCAAAACGTATTTCTGACGTTATGCTATAGATTTGCTAATTTTTCAATACCTTGTGGCATTCTTGCAGCATTCAGTGATCTAGTGTCTATGGCGAGAATTGACTTCCGAAAGAATTATAAAAACTCTAAGCTTCTTTTTGGAATACGCTTTGTATTTTTCGAATACCACAGGATTTAGTGTGGTTGAGACAACCAAGTTGATTTTCCCAAAATTATCAAAACTGTAAGCTATTTAATATATATATATATATATATATATATATATATATATATATATATATATATATATATATATATATATATATATATATATATATATATATATTGGTATTTTCACAATGTCGCAGGATTTATTATAACCAAACAACAAGATTAGTTTTCCCAAAAATATCAAAATTGTAAGCTGCTTTTTTGTGATCGTTTTGGTATTTTCTGCAATGTTCCAGGATTTAATATGACTGAAAGTCGTGAGACAACTCTATTGTTTTTCCCCAAAAGTATTAAAACCATAAACTACTGAACTTTTACATTTTAAAAAAAATTCTGTAATGTCCCAGAATTTAATATGACTGAGACAGTCATATTGTTTTTTTCCAAAGAATATCAAAATTGTAAACTATTTTTTAAAACAAGTTTGGTATTTTCTCAATGCACCAGGATTTAGTATAGCATGAAACAATAAGATTAGTTTGTTTTTCAAAAATATCAAAACTGTGAGCTACTTTCTGTAATAGGTTTAGCATTTTTTGAAATGTTCCAAAATTTAGTATGGCTGAGTCAACGAAATGGGTTTTCGCAAAGATATCAAAACTATAAACTAGTTTTTAAAAATATGTTTTTGACATTTTTGCAACCCTCCTAGACTTAGAATGCCAGAGTACACATATTATTCTTTCTTTATTTCTTCAAAATAGATAAATAAATAAATAAAATAAAACTGTAAGCGACGTTTTGCAACATGTTTTGGCATTTTTGCTTCACCCCAGAATATAGTAGGGAGTATGACAGAAACAACCAAATTGATTTGTCCAAAAGTATCAAAATTATAAGCTATTGTTTTTGCAGTACTTTTTGGTAATATCAAAAGCAATCATATTGGTTTTCCCCCAAAACAGCAGAACTATAAGTTTGTTTTTGCAATATGTTTTGGTGTTTTTGTAATACTCTAGGGCAGTATTGTACACAAAATTTTATCAAGAATAACTTCAAGTACCGTATTCAACCTCATATTTTTTCAGGACAAGCGTGATTATATAGCTATTTTAAAAGAGTAATGCTTATTTTTCCATTATGTCTTGCTCAAGGGGGATATAAACCCAGAAATCCCCCCTTGTGTACGCTACTGCTTCTGGATTTAGTATGGCCAAAACTTTCAGTTTGAAGTTCCCAAAAAATATCAAAATTGTAAGCTATTTTTTGCAGTATTGTGATAGTTTTGCAATCCACGGGATTATTACAGCATGACTAGAGATACCTATATCGTTTTTTTTTCCTCAAAAATTACAAAATTGTAAATTACTTATTGCAACACAAAATTTAGTATTTTTACAACACTTCAAAATTTAGTGTGGCGAAAGCAACCATATTGGTTTCTGGAATGTTAAAACCTACACAAGTGACCAAATTATGTATGGAGTGAAATAGGCCGAATCAAGCAGGTGGCTAAATTAGCTAGTTGGCCAACTTTACATATATTATTGTCTTTATAATGTACTTTTAAATAAAACAGTACATTTGGACTTTCAATAGCAGGAATTAAAGGAGACGGGAGCTATGAAAATTACAAAATATCCGCCATATTGAAGGAAATGAGGAAATTGTTTCAATGTAATGAAAATTTGATACTTATCTGCAATAATAATATAATGGGGCAACACAGGAGAAAAAATTACTACACTACATACTAAAATATATTCAGCATTTTAATTTAAAAAATAAACATATCCAGTATTTTTATTTTAGCAAAAATGCCTGATTAAATTTTCAAATCAGTATCATGTAGATACTTGGGAGAGAAGGGTGGAAAAGATAATGAGGAAATGCTATGTTGCCATATCTGTATAAGGAGCGTATATTTTGGTGTGACTTGCCTATATTTAAACAATGTTTAAAATTGTTAAGTATATCAAGTGAGCTGCGTGTTACTAACATTTAATTTCCGGAAGAAAGAACCCAAAGTCTGGGATATCGAAACCCACCGTAAGGCTTGTGTAATTGTTTCCAGTTTCTTTATTTTCCAAAAGTCTTTAAATGATAGCCGTTTATGATATAATAAATCTGAGTTCCTCCAACTTTTGTACAAATATGAAAAAAGATTAGTGTTTGCAAAGAATTATCACTTTGGTAAATACAACAGTAAGATATGTAAAGTGATTATACTATATCTTTAACTTGACCATCTACAACTGCTGAACAAACGTATGGATGCTCCCGACTCCAGAAGTTGACCACTTCCATAAACCACTAGTGCCAACTTTGTACATTTCACTATATTTTGTAAATGTTTCAGGTCTACTTTCAAAAATGACATAGAAAACCTATATATATATATATAGCTTTTCTATGTGAATTTTTAGCTATGTGAATATATATATAAATCTTGAATTACAAAAAGAAAAGATAAAGAGGCTGGGAACCATAGCACAGAACCATAAGAATTTGGCAGAGGTCCGTGATAGAAGCCATGGTGGAGGGTAAAAAGGGGAGTAAGAGAAAACTATTGAAACTTGTTGGTACATGAAAGGGTGAAATTTTAAAGTGAAAACGATAAGATTAGTGAAAACCTATAATTTCTTAATTTACGTCACGTGATCTTGTAGTAATGACAAAATGTGCATCAGAATTACTCAAAACGCAAAATACATCTAATTTTAAAAATATGTATGTTTCTGTGCAAACAATAGATTAAAAAACACGGATAAAAATTGTTAAGCAACATAAAATAGAGAACACTCTCAGTTGGATGCGAACTTTGTGAATATCGTGAATCGAGAAAATTTCTCGTCAAACTATGAACTTATTTTAAAAAATAAATAAATCTATTAATAAATCAAATTAACAATATACAATACAATTTTCAGCTGCATTTACTGTATATGAAAATTAACATTGAGAAATAAATAAAACAATAATGAATTAAATGGAAAAAATCTAATGCCTTTATATGTTTCATATAAACGTTTCTAGTATATATTTTAGTTGCATTTGTGTGCAAACTATTTACTCAAAAAAATCCAGTAAAATGTACAGTTTTTAAAAACAAAAATATATATCAATGCATCAAAAATGCAAAAATATATATCAAAAATGCATCAATGAACAAAATGAAAAGTATTTATTGTAATTGCATCTTTCTTCCACATGAAACATTTATTTCCATATGTATTCAAATTGTTCTTTTACGGCAAATCAAAATTGAGAATATTTCAAGTAAAATGTGATCTTTCTATGGTTAAACTTGTGAATGGTTTAACGAATAAAGATATTTTTGATTTTTAATATTTTATATGAAGCGTTTTTAATGTTATTTTTGATTTTCATTAAATTTTCAATAATTTCTAGTAGTAATGACCGAAAAATATTCTATTTTACTATTTTTAACTATACACAATCACTTTTCTTATGACAGAAATGGGAAATTATATTACTTTGTCGTTAAGATACGTAAAATAATAGTAAAATGGATACAATAGTTCGATCAATTGATACTAAAATAGTTGTTCAGAGTAATAGGCCAATTAAAAATACTTATGAAGACAAGCAAATCTTAGATATATGAGTCCTCCCATTACCAGTAACTTGACCATCTCTTAAGATGACCACGGAGATGTGTGCTTACGCTTAGTCTGTAAGTTGGTCACTTAAACAAGATGGGGACAATTTTCTTAGGAACTAACGGTGGCCAGTATAGATTAAGTTCTCTCTGTATGGGTTGAGGCTGAAAATTCTTTTTGGAAGTGTCTAGTACATAACGTAATTTTCGATTCCTAAGGAAGGACTCAGAAAGTTCCTCCCTTCAGTACCACATTTTTCAAAATACTACTGAAAATATGTATTACAATTTCTTTGCCTAATTTTGTAATCCTCACCAAATAAGTAAAATTAGTCCGTGTGTATGTGATATTGTAATTTTTGAACATATTGTTATTAAGGACCAGGAGCACTTTGGGGAGAATTGCAACAGAAGAAAAGGCCAGTTTTTACACATAGAGAAGAACTATTTCTTTTAACAAGTAGTTTAGTAGTATGTTCTTCACTGTTAGGGGTAGACAACGATAGATATAAACTGCTAGTTAATAATGCATTTTTTATATGCACAGTAAGTAAATAAATAAACAATCCGTTCTAGCAGAATAATAACCACCAACTATTATTGGTAACGAATGACGTAATTTTTAGCTCCATAAAAATTTATTTACCTCAATTTTCTCGAAATCTACTCATGAGAATTTCTCCTGAAACAACTCGGCTTGTTTAGCTTGATGTCACTTATCGATTGATATATATATATCCCATCTTTGGACAATATTATCCCTTTTTATACAATATTTCCCGAGTTTGTTTGAACTAGTCTAAATTACCATAATTTGCCAAATGATAATGATAAGTTACCAAAGTTAAGGCCTACTATATTGACGCCATCTAATAAAACAAGAGGGTGAAAATCATCGTTTGAAAATTGCCCACGAGATGAAGTAACAAAACATAATGAATAATAAGACATGGAAGGAAATTGATCACAAAAAGCATGTCGAGCGTGATTTGACATCGAAATGGTATAATATAAAAGATTAAATGTTGAGTGCCACTCGACAAAGGGCCGCAAAAGTTTTAAGTTGAACAAAAATTAAAGTTTAAGTGTTTATGATACCATGATATACGGAAGTCGCGCACGTCCAATTGTCTATAAATAGTGTTGTAGTTGAAAAGTTCCATCATCTACTGCAAGATGGCACCACAACAATATACCTAGATGCTATTGAGATGAGTATTAAGGATACGACATTTGTATTCGTGCTTTGTGAGTCCCTTGGTGAACATGTTTTCCCAAGAGCAAAGAGTTTTCATTGTTGAACATTATTTTGTCAGTGGATATTCTTATGAATATGTTGCAGGCCATTTCGCAAGAAAAATCCTGATGTGACACTGCCTAATACTTTAATCATTACGAGACTAATCACCCGATTTAGAGAATATGTACGTGTTGCAGATAAGAAGACAAGTGGGAGGACGTACATTTTGACTAATGTTAAACTGGCTCACTTAAATATCTGATGCAATGTTCGTCCTCTAAAAGATTGAGGAGACTATCAGTGCGCTCTCTGATTTCATATGGAAGTTCTCAGACAGAAATGAAGAGACATACTTTCGTGCATATCATGTTCTCAGTGTTCAGGAATTGAATTTGCCGGATAAAGATAAGTGTGTAGTATACTGTACATAGTTTTGCTCAGTTGTTGACAATCATTGAATTGCAGAGCTTGATCGTATTTTCTTCACTGATGAGGCGTGATTTCACCTTAGCGGCTACGTGAACAGTCAGAACACTCGAATTTAGTTAACTAAAAATCCACATGTGTTACATGAAACCATCTTACACTCTCAGAAATTTGGAGTTTAGAGTGTTATATGAAGTTGTTGTATAGTGGATTCCATTTCCTTTGAAGCTACGGTGAACAGTGTTGTATACCAAGATATCATTACACAGTTCATTGCAATGAACATGATTGATACTTCCAGCAGGACAGTGACGCATGTCACATATCTAACGACACCATGAATTTCTTGAGTGAGGTTTATGGCTAGCGTATCATCTTTAAAGGATTATGGCCCTCAAGTTCGCCCGATTTCATATTCCTTGATTTCTTATTGCGAAGTTAACTTAAGGGTAAGGTCTATGTCCTCACACACACATTGGAGGAGACGAACACAGCGAATTAGATTAACATCCGTTCTTCACGAAGTGGCCTCAAACATACTAAAAATGAGTCCGTACTTGCATTATTGAATGGGGAGCCATGTGAAAATATACATTAGCAAGAGCTCATATGTTGTGAAACTATATAATACTACATCAAACAATATTACTTAATATCGTCTGGTTTGTATTATTATTTTAATGTGCACGACATTTCGATCACCTTTTAGTTAAGGGCTATATCTAATTATCCATACGACTGTGTATTGTGGTCTTTGTTAGTGTAGAGTAGTTTTTTTTTTCAAAACGACGCATGAGGATTTACCATATCTCATTCTGTTCACTTCAATGAGATCTTTATGTTGTATATCTTATCTTTGGAGATACATTAACAATAATGTGGAATGTTTAACAATGAAACAAAACAACACTTTTTCGTAAAATTTTGGAAATATTCTGCTTTAAATATTTTATGGGATTTGGAATAAAATTTGCAAAAATTCACGAAAATAATGCAGAATTGTAAATTAATTATATCACTCTGTGATTACTATTTTGAACATGTTTGTTGTGTTACATTTTGTGCAAAATGTTCATATTATTTTAGACTGTATTATTCAATAGTTTGTGTTAAAATACTTGTTATATGTATGCCCAGAATACTAATCACGAGAAATCACATTGTGGTGTGTTCTAAAATCACATATTATTTTCTTTCTTTCTTTCTTTTTTTTTTAAAAAAGGAAACTAGCACTGGTTCTGTACTGAAAAAAATATAGAACACTTGCAATTTTTTGTTTTTAATTCCATGAAATCCCATAAATTAGAACAGCCCGGGACCTTAATTAATTAGTTGATTGTTTGATTGATATGTTAATGAGGATTGTCAGTTTCCAGGTTATTTGTTCCTGTCACGAAAAGGATAATGGACAACACATATTTTTCACAAAAACTGAACATAAAACAGCAATTAAAAGTAAAAGTAAAAAATGCAAAATCAATAAAACTCAATGAAATAATAATAAAAAAAAAACGCAACAAACATTATACAAAAGTTTTTAAAAGTCGCGAAAAAGCTAAAACAAACAAGAATTTTAGGAATGATAAAAAAATGGATCAAAAGATTGCGATCTTGGCCAAGAACTTTAGGAATGATAAAAAATAATTAACAAAGGTTGGCGATCTTGGCCAAGAACTTTAGGAATGATAAAAAAATTAACAAAGGTTGGCGATCTTGGCCAAGAACTTTAGGAATGATAAAAAATAATTAACAAAGGTTGGCGATCTTGGCCAAGAACTTTAGGAATAATAAAAAATAATTAACAAAGGTTGGCGATCTTGGCCAAGGACTTTAGGAATGATAAAAAATAATTAACAAAGGTTGGCGATCTTGGCCAAGAACTTTAGGAATGATAAAAAATAATTAACAAAGGTTGGCGATCTTGGCCAAGAACTTTAGGAATAATAAAAAATAATTAACAAAGGTTGGCGATCTTGGCCAAGAACTTTAGGAATAATAAAAAATAATTAACAAAGGTTGGTGATCTTGGTCAATAATTAGTTTTTGGATCAGGGGCCACAAAATTTTTGAACGACCCCTAAATAGCCTTTTCGTATTTTCTACGGAATAAGGACATCATACTGAGTTAATTGATAGTTTGAGTTTGGCTACACTATATGTACTTCTCCACATATTGAGAAAATTTCGGCGTACAAGAAAATTTTTGATTTGGATTTGGCTACACTATATGTGATATAAGGCGTACAATAAAATTTTTGATTGAAATATGTTGGATCTTTTGATCCAAAAATAAAACAATAAATATGTAACAAAAAAGTCATTAAAAGAAAAGGAATAATTAAAAAAGGCACTCAAAATCTAAAACGAAAACCCCCTTAGAAGTTAACTAGTTCAATTTCACGAATAAATGAGAGAATGAAGTCACAAAACAGGGTTATCTCCCCCTCTCCAAAAAACTTATTGATTATTGATAAGTCTTAAACACTTTCTGAAGTGTCAGAGTTTTCCAAATATTCTACAATAATGTGCCGAATACTCAGTGGGACGATGCACCTTTTATAATATGATGAACTATTACTGCTGCACACCAATTAGGTCAATGTGTAACATGAGAGTGTCCCGTACGAACCAGGATGTTGTTGTAACATGCTGCACGCACAGTTTGCATAATGTAATTAACTTTTTTATGGTTAAAACACTTTTAAGAATAGAACACATGTAACATTCCGTAATCTAGAGACCTGGGAACAGTTTTAAGACGTTATTTGCAAATATTGCATTGTTTAGTACAGGCTTTAAAGTGCTCGACTATCAGTTTCAGTTACTTTATCCTTATTTCTTGTGTATCTTGACATGTATGCCTATAGTATCTTCTACCTTTAAAATTTATCCTTTTTTCATGTATTTGTAATCTTTTACAAGCACGTAATTCAGTCTACCATCTCAAAATATATGACATATAAGTAAAAAAAAAAAAAAAAAAAAAAAAAAAAAAAAAAAAAGAGAGAGAGAAGAAGAAGAAGAAGAAGACCTAATAGTTCTTTCAAAATGTGTTCGGAATTTTGAGAACAGCAAGTATTTGGCTTATTCATATTTAGTAATAACTATAAATTACAAATTGTAAAAACTACAAATTACATATTGACATTGCAAATTAATTCTTGAATTTGATGATATTTTTTTAAAGATTAAAATAAATGAATCAGCCTAAATAAAATAAAAGATGTGGAGGTTCTAATTATCATACTTACTATGTATATTCTTCGACTTTTGAGTGAAAGTAGTGTAAGACAAGTACCGTAGATAAACACATACAGTAAGAATAGACTGTCAATGAGGTTGAAATCATGTATTGTCAAAGCCTAGTACCTTAAACCCTGTATTACACTGCGCAATAATTATATATATAATGTCTCAAAACTCTCCCGGGTGTCTAATTTTATCAAATTACCTTTAATTAATTACGAAAAGTTTCCTCTGTTCTGTACTTTGTTCTTTTCTAAGGCATGATAGGTGCTATTTATAAGGCAATTGCGTGCAATAGACCCTACGGTATTTGAATTCAGGCCTCGATCAATTTGTCAGATTAGAGTCGTGACATCTACATTTCATGCAATTTCACTCAAACTTTTAATTGATATATTAACAAAGAAAAAAAAAAACAATTCAGCAATCAATATTAAAAATTGATTCTCTCTTCACAAATTTGATTTATCAATACCTTTGGAGTAAATAGACCACTTTAGCAAAAGTTTCTACCCCTCAAAAATCTTTTACTCCCCCCCTCATGTCCCTTCCTCTCAAAACCAGTAGCATTTTAAATATTACTTAATGGTTATGAACTCCTCTAATCTCCGGGTACGACGTTAATTAAACGTACAGTAGGTATCTTCTTCTAGAATAAATTATATCTACGGAATAAAAGTGTACAGGGTGAGGCAAAAGTTCAACACCACCCTTTTATGTTTAAAAGTGGTTGAGGAAAGATGACGAAATATTGGATGTGGGTCATTGGAGTGGGGGTGCACCAAATGGTGGTATTTGACCTCATGGCAGCCATCTTAAAATCCGCCATTTTGAGTTCAGGTCTAATATTTCAACGGGGAAGGGGGGGCATGGGTCACATGATTTTAAACTTCAGTGATTTTTTCTTGATAAATAAGTGTTTGAGATGGTCGCATAGATAAAAGATCTAATAGTAGTTCTATACAATTGACTTAAAAGTTACAAACTAGTTTGAATGTTCAGCTGTTTCTTTCTTCACTTAGCCCGCTATGAGAACACCCAAAAATAAAATGTTCGTTAATTTTTATAGATACAGAATTGGGTTATCTATACAGTACGTCAAATAGTCATCTATTCATGTTAATACTCGTTCCCGCAGAAGACAGTCGTGTGTGTATCGAGTTTGTGTGTAATTTTCGTGTAGTTTGTTCAACATTATAAAAGTCCGAATTGTATACAATTTCAGGCATATATCATTATTTATAGTGTCAGCATTTTTTTGATTTAACCTCTTCCACTACGATTTATTTTCTGAATTCTGATCATTGAAGTATAAGTTATAAAAGTGTATTATAGAAGGTTTATCATTATATAACTTTAAAAATATCAATATAGTAACCCTACGTGATGCTACAATAGTTTAAATTTTATGACGAGTGTAGCTCGTCATTGTGCGATTTGGCACTAGGAGACCATGACGAGCTAGACTCGTCATTTCAGTGCAAGGGGTTCTAAATTATTGTCTGGTAAAAAGAAAACCCACAAACTCTTTTAATTCTTTGTAGCGTAGTGATTCATTTTTTGTATCAATTTTATAGGATGATTCTGCGTTGTGGTGCAAATTTTGCATCACTTTGGTAGACGTTCTGCTGGTTCTTTCACACTGATTCATTTTTTTGAATCACTTGGTTTTAAGTGTTTGTTCCTAGATGTCACGCAAAAATATTTTCAGTCATTCCTCGTATAACCACGTGTTTAACTTCTGCCGAGAAATTTATGCAGTTAATTTTAACAAAAAACGAATATTTCCCGTGCAAGATATGGTATAAAATAAGTATTTGTCTATGCCGTAAAGAGTTAAATTATTCAATAGTTACATATGTCCCATTATTATTTCTTTTGAATAGATTCTATAAATACATTTTGCATGTGCAGACTTGTAAATAAACAGGGGGTTGTAGATAGCTTTTTGTTACAAGGAGAATGAGTAGCTTTAAATTAATGCCATAATAGAGTTTCCAAAATCCCATCTAAGGGGATTACTGTTCGATCCAAGAACATGTGTGAGATTCAAGTGGATGGACCATACTCGTGATTACCCTTCTTTGGGAGCGAGGGGAGTTGAAGAGAGGAGAAATTTTCTGTTTTTGTTTGCTTTGTGACATCTTTCATTTATCAACCTTCTTCATTAGCATGAAGGAAATAATTGTGATATGTTTCATTTCATTTTACATACACGTCAGCCGTAAAAGTGGATCCAAAAAAGTAGGGGATAGTGTTGAGCAAATGCAAGACCAAGACTAAGACTCGGGTGGTTTTGGTCTTGGTCTTGGTCTTGCATGCAAGAGTCTTGCAAGTCTTGCTTTTAAGAAATCTTATGCTTTTCATAGGGAAATTTTACTCTGGATATAAGAGATAATAAATTCCCTCTTAAGTGCTAAAAATAGAAAAGTTCGGTTTAATGTAAAATGTTGCTATATGCCTAACACTACTCAGTGAGAAAATGGTTATCTAGTATTCACTATGGAAGTAGTTCAAATAATCCCCAGAAAGTGATGCATGCCTATATGTCACATCAGTTCTGAAGTAACATTTGGGCTGCTTACTCAATATTTTCGCTTTGGCACTTAGCCGGATTTAATACTGAGTCTACAACTGTCTATGTATTTTGTATAAACAATTTATATTACTTTTGACCTCTATTAGAAATACAAAATAACGGCATCAAACTCCAAATTATATTGAAGTAACTGTACAAAACCACTCTCAGTTGTGAATATGGATTATTCACTGCTGTATAATGTTATATTGTTCAATCTTCGTATAATGTTATATCGTTATATCAAATTTTTGGTGGCCCCTCTAAAAAGTTTCACGGTAAGCTTACAAATGAACTATAATATGGTGATGAACTATAATATGGTTGGACCCCCCCCTAACTTCAGCCGGGCCCCCCTACATTTTTGGACTGGCTACCGGCCTGGAACGAACGTCTATAATCTTTTAGTAGGGGAATGTCCACTCTATATAGAACACATCTGTTTTTCATCCTGGCATCACTCGTTCGTGAGGAAATACCTGTCGAAAGTGGATATGGCCGTCCTTGTAAAAATGCTTTTTGTGTGTGGTAGTATGACGGACCTGTTACTCTTAAGTATGTTACGAAGTGCTAAATATTGGTATTGTTGATCAAAACAATAGCAATTCTTTCAGGCCAATGGCAGGCTTCTGAAGTACTTCGTATGCGCACTGAGGGCATTTTTACAACACTATATTCAAAATCAATGCTTTGCTGCATATTTGTAGACTTTTAATATTTTCCTAGCTAGTCCAAGGTTTCATTTTCATTTTAATAATTTCTGTGGTCTCTCAATTAATGATTTTTGCTAGAACTAGCTGCTACTACTTGCTAAATGACAAACGTAGCGAGCTTCAATGAGTCTGGGCGCGCGCTCAATGTCCACAGAGATTGACTACTAGTACCGTTGTGTCGTGTCATCTTGCCACCTAGACAAGTCTTCGCGTACATGATAAATCGCTGAAGAATTTACTATACCCATAGCTCCTCTCCTAATAGAGATGCTAAGTGAGGAAGCTCAGAAGTCTCGAAAAAAGACTTCCGCAGGTATCGCGAGAAATGGTGCCGGAAAAACTCTAGGAAAGATATAAACCTTTCTTCTCTGAGACCCAGAATGCCCCAAATTATAACAATATGCCGAACGAAATTTTACAACTTTTAATATATCCAACGCCAATCCCATGTATGGGCACAAGAGACTTTTGAAAGTGATTAATTTCACAATCGAGTTTTATGATATTTACTGTAGTTGATTGGACAACTCTCACTGTTTTGTTTTCAAATACGCATGTTGCTAAATACTTTCGTTTTTGTAAACATTTCTTACACGGATTGACTTTGGGTTAAATTCATTATGCGTGTCGTTACCGTCCAAAAATAGGTCCACTTTTGAGGACAGGTCCATTATGAACTTTTTTTATTCTGATGTAAGTAATCTGTTCCCAAAATATTGTGACATACTTTTGTAACACCCTGTAGAGAGGAGGAATCGTCTTGGATAGAATTACATTACAGCCTTCCACATACACTATATATAGATGATAATATTGTTGTGTCCGGGTCTCTCCAGGTCATGGGTCTAACTACCCCTGGTCTTCCGGGTCACACGAGACAACGCTCCATTACTAGTATGTCCGAGTATCTACCTTTACTGGAGACTATACTGTACATAGTGGATACATAGTTTTCCAAATTTTATGTTACTCTTGGACTATGTTTGCCTGTATCTAAATTTACGACGATTAGCTAAATAAACTGGCGGAAGTGCATTTCATAACATTCTGTATACATATTCGAAAAATTTTCACACTATAGAGTGTGTGTCTGTACAGGGCATGCTAATCTTAGTTTGAAGATATATTAAATTGGTACAGATTATCTCAGATTCTTTTCTTCAAATTTTATTGTTTTTTAAAAAAAGCGGTTAAAATTCCATAAAAGAATTTGATCAAAATATTTCCAAAATTTGAACCAAACAGTTTGCATGTATAGAGAAATTATGCCATTATTCATAGACACGTTGAATAAACATTTTGTAGAAAGCGCTTTTACTTTTGAGCACCTCATAGTGGTTCAAATTCCCTAAACGTGGTCAAAAATCCAAAACTTAATTGATCTTTGTAAAATACAGTACGATGGTATTTCCAAAACTTTCCAGCCTGACACTAAAATATCGCCCCATTAAAACGTTCATGGCATATGGTGCCATCTGGGGAAGGAATAATGCGTGTTTGAAGTAGCTGGGCCATATCGTTGAGAGGAGCCATTTAAATCAGTTACTGCGTGGAGCTTTCTTACTGCATAACAATGCTCTAACCCACAGGCTGTTGTTTCCAACGCTGCAGTAAAAGATTGTGGCTTCACAGAGATTTAACATCCACTCTACAGCCCAGATTTACCACTGCAGCCTTGCCAGTAGCTCAATATCAGTGTCAGCTCGGAAATTTTCGGAAATGGCCTCGTACATGGGGATTTTTGAGATCACTCATTTCGAGATTGATATAATCTTTAAAAATAAGAAATGCAAAACTGTAAACAAAATGACTAATAAAATATGGCGGACTTGTATCTAAAATGAAAAATAATTCGATTTGAATAAAAATTGATGTTAGGGTCTTCCGAGGTCGCTGATTTCGAATTTCGTATTATTAGTGAAGAACAAAATGGCGAATTGAATATGGTGGTCTTAAATACAAAAAAAAAAAAAAAAAAAAGTTTCGATAATAATTGATATTGAGGGATTTCCTGATTTGGAATTTTCAATAAATTAATGACAAAATACTTATGTAATTTCATTACTGTCTTCTATTGAATGTTTTATTCATTTTACATATAAACCAAAAAGAAAGCCTGCAATGCGAACCTTAAGCCGTATTTATGCACCGCCACAGAAAAAAAATGACTTAAACAAAATGGGAGAAATAGAGGTATTCGACAAACAAATTAAACAGTCGAAAATAATTATTTGAGAGTTGGACTTTTTTAATTTTTATATGTTTTATTTAGTGTGATTTAAACAGGAAATGCTAAATAGAAAATATTGTAAATACTCCAATAACTTAATAACAATTGAATTTGTTGGGTTTTATTCACATGGTTGAAAAGTACTTACAGACTCCATTTCGATAAATTAAAATAACTAAACAAGGAAATGGAGCGTGATTGAAAACTGCGTTTAATTTGCATTCTGAGAGAGTTCGGTTCTATGATTGAAATCTATTTCGACAGCTGTGGGGCACGGTAGCTGAATAGTAGATAACTTATCTGTGGTGCGTAGGGTCTCTGGTTCGATCCCCGGCCGGTGACAACATCGTGTCCGTAGGCGTACTCACGTTTCCTCCCACATTGTTATACCACCAACTTTTTCATCATTATTCACTTGTCTTGATCATCTGTCTCCCTTAGCCTAAAGGCCATAATCGTGGAACCTTAAACTGAAAGATATTCCGAGAGTTAGGTATTTGTATTTGACTCTCAAAGACGGTCATTTCTAACCGTAAAAATACCAATCTAATTATTTAAACAATTAAAAATCAATTGTTAGAGGTTTCGACCAGGTTATTGGCAATCGAGACCACTGTATAACGATAGGAGATAAGAAACCATTATCGTAAATACAAAAATCAAATTCGAAATTTTAATGGATTTACAACGTTTCATGGGCCCAACCTACATATTGAAAAAGTTTTTTTTTTTTTTTTTTTTTTTTTTTTTGGATGTCTGTCACTGTCTATTCATCCATTTGTTCGTGTTTATGTACGTATAGGGCTACTCACCTAAAGGAGATACCATTCAACGAATTCTGATCAAACGTTAAATTTAAGGTTTGTAGTATATGATTCTCCAGGGGAAGTTTTCGAATTTTATTCCTATCCGCAAAAATAAGGTTAGTTTATTGAAGACGCAGTATAATTTTCTTTTCTTTTTCTTTCTTTCTTTCTTTCTTTTTTTCTTTCTTTTCTTTTCTTTTTTTTTTTTTTGGAAAACGATGCAAATGATTTTGCTTATTTTTCGTAAGCCAATATTCCGTTAACTTACCCTGTATGTCATTTCTCTGAGAATAGTTCAGAAAGGGTGTTTTCTCTTGGAGATGAGTTTTGGACGTCTTTCTGTAATATGACTCAGCCGATTTTATTCATCTGTCTCTCTCTCTGTCTATATATATAAATAAATGAAGTCACTATGTTTGTGACTTAATAGCTCTTGAATCACGAAACCGATCTCGATCAAATTTTCAACATGGATGATTTTCGGGCCTGGAATAGTTTTATTTTATCATTTCACTTTGACGGTGCAGCTTAGGGGATGGAGATATTTAAAAAAAAAAAAAATGACCGATATTAGTGTCGAATCCATACTTTTCGGTGTCGCTGAGACGAACAGTGACACTTCCGATCTCGTTTAAATCCAAATTTAGAACTTCATGTTGAAGATTCTCCCCGTGCGATGAACGGGTATTCTGCTAGTGTTTCACAAATAAATATTTCATTAACAACAACTCAACATGGCACAAACAATTTCTAATGATAAAATCCAGAGGAGGTAAGTTTATTCTTAGGGAAGAGTTTTCTCTGAACAAAGTTTTCTGGAAGGTTTGTTATAATTTTGTTTATATTTCACATTTAAATGTTTCCTGGATACGATTTAAGTTAAAAATAAGAGTGAAAAAGTTTAGTGGGGTGGCCTGTATCTTTTATTTATTTTATTGTTACTAATAAAATCTTCAGCATGTTTAAAATTGCTCTCTCTTTGCTCCAATTCTCTGTTGTTGTTTGTTCATAAGAGTAAATATCAAAATTAAATACAATATACACAATTAACTTGAATGAATTGTCCTACTAAATGTCCAGACTTTGCAGGCAAATACAAGGCCTATAACATTTCCGATGGACATACATATAATTCATATTTTTAATAGCAATATATGCTCGTATAAAACTTCATGAGAACAATAATATGATGACCAACAGTCATGAGGAACTTGAGTATCAATGAAACTGTAGTTCCACGAAAGAACTGCCTTACTCAGCTATTGTTTTTGAATAAGACATTGATATTGGGTAACCCACTGTGTCATCATGATTCTCCGTGCATTCTGTGGAAATTGCTGATGCACATAAATATACATCTCTTGTCTACCTTTTTGCAACGAGGAGAGTGGGTGGATTTTCTCTCCATTTTTTTAAAGCGTGTTATTTGTAAGTGAATGATACACATTTCCTATTGATGACTTGATACGTTTTATTCACGAGAAAAAAAAAAAAAGTATTTCATTTTATTTCACGATATGATTAATGAATAATACTGGAAATGCAACAAGAGGAAAAATCGTTTTATATTTTGCAACAGGATATTCCAATGGTAGGTAGTTTCTTTTCTTTGAAGTTATGTTTTCGTGGAAGGATGTACGTTGAATGAAATGGTTTAATTTTCATCATACATTAATGATAATCTGCCTACGATTAGATCAGGAACGTCATTTAAGCTTTATTTTATTTTATTGATTACAGTTTGACGTCAAATGATTATGAACCGAGGTTAAGGGAGACGGTGATGATGAGATGGGTCATAATGGTGGAATGCGAAGTAGGTCAAGTGGTAGAGCGTTGGCTTCGCGTTCGGGAGATCATTGGTTCGATTCTCGCTTCCGACCATCCTGACTGGGGTTTTCCAAGTTTTTTCTTAGTCCTACCAGGCAAATGCCGGGATGGTACCTACTAAACAGGCCCTGGCCGATACCTTTCCAAATCCTTTCCATTGTTGTCAGATATCCAGTATAAAATGACTTCTGAGCTGTATCTGGTGATCGTTAAATAAATGAAATGACGAAACTGAGAGGAAACGGGTGAACCCCCAAAAAATTCTACACGCACGGTGTTTGTCCATCATAAAAACCATTTAGCGGTTGTTGGGAGCGTCATTTAAGATAAGTACAATTAGCAGCAATTGCCCCACAGTAATTATTAATCAGGGTTACCAATTTGATACGACTAAAAAAAGAGGATTCTTCATTTCAAGTACTAGGATTTGAAACAAAATGTTCTAAAGAAGAATTTATATGTACATTAAATATCTTGAGACATTACTAACACTACAAATTTACTATAGAGGAGCCTGTAAGAGAAAATCGCTGACAGCTCGCAGCGGCATTGCCACTAGTCACTTGTCAAGGCCTTTTCAGTGTATTTATAACGGCAGTTTTTCTTAATGGTGTAAGACGAAGTGACACTAGCATCAAAGTAGGGGCTGCATGTTTCCTCCATATGTGATAAGAAACTTCATCGACCATCTCCTGATGGCTCCTCTATAGCTTAAAGAATAGATTTTTACCTTTACTAAACAAAACTACTACTTTAGTCTTTATTCATTGACGCTCCACTTGCTCTTGCTCATAATTAAGGGTATTTTTCAGTTGATCCAATTTTCACCAACAGGTCCAATTTACTTGTTCTATTGATTTCTCATTCTGATTTATTTATCAAAGGTGGATGAAGAAAGTAAGACCAATCTTAGTGCTTCTTCAAGGAGGCTGTTAAGGAAAGATTAATGTTACTGGGATCAGTAGGTCTAATTGTTCATTATATAATCTCTCCCCTAGTAACATCTTTCCAGGTTTTGCCAGGGGGATGGGGAAAGATGCTCAGTCAACGTAAGAGTTTCAAGTTGGTTTTTTTTCGTTACTATATTAATAATACACAATCGATTAAAAAGTACCTTTATCTCTGATGCAGGGGTAATTGCCCTCCCCAAATGAGGCCCTTGCTTTCTCCATGAGGAAAGTTTCTGCGTCGTGGGATTTATCCCTCAACGTGGCAGCACTTGTACTCAATGCAATTGATCTCTAAAGTAATTGGGAATCATTGCCGCAGAATGAACTACTAAATTTAATTCTAAATTTTAGTGTGTGAAAATAGGTGTGCAAAATTATTTAAATTTGATGTAAAAAAAAATAAAAAAGAGCATATTTCTACTTTGTTGGAATATTACAATTATGTTTAAACTGATTATTAATTAATTTATTATTATTATTTAGTTTATCGTCCCGCAATTATGCTAGAAGGCTAAAAGAGATAGCGATGGTAATGAACGATATGATGGATTGAAGAAAGTGAAAGGAAACGGGAGAGGTTCGAGAAATTCCACACACACATGGTGTTTGTCTACCACTATCGAACCAGGTATCCCATGTATCCGAGGTGAGTGGTCTACCATTGATCCACCACGGCTCCCATTTATTAATTTTCCATACTATATAACATATACTGTACATATACCCAGCGGCGCAAATCTGTTTTCAACATTGGGAGGACGGATAAGACCGTTCCCATATATTTTTTTTCAAGTGATGTTCAAAAAATTTATGAAGTTGAAAGACAATGCTGTGGAGAACCAGGGGAACAGAGTTGTCTTCAGCATTGGGAGGCGAGTAGATTTGAGGCTTACTCTGGGGGAACATCAATTTCATCTCAGTTTCCTTTGTGGCAATCGGACACAAATCATCATATTTCTCCTCAAAAATACATTTTTCAAATCGGGTAATTGAGGAAACAGTCCCCCCAGTTCCAAGATTGGAGGGTACATGTCCCCCTCATCCCCCAGGAATTTGCGCCAGTGCATATACCCATATTCTTATAAATCATTAATTTCAAAAAATTATATTACAAACTTAATTTATTTAAAAGTACACAGATGACACTTTCTAATTGTTAACTTAAAGGGAGCTTAAGTTCTCTCGCTTACTTTCATTTCATTTCGTCTCACGTTAGAAAGCTAGAAGAATTAGAAATACTTTCCTGAATTTTATGCACGTATCTTAAAACTATAGCTACCATTGTTTATGTGCATTTGGTAAAAAGTTACAGGCATATTTATTGGTGTATGTTTCCATGTGCACAACTCCCGAATGAAGCAGCTGTCCAAAAATAAGTTGTCGCTGTTGAAATGTAACTCCTACTTGATAGTTCCACAATACATTTCAATGAGAGACGAAAGAAAAGTAGAAATGAGACAGATCAGAGGAAAATTGCACATACAGCATTTAATATAACGATTTTGGCTAAATTTTCGTATTATCTGGTTTATCTCCGCCCCTATTCAACCAATTTGGACCAAATTTGCAGACTAATCTCCTACAAGTGTGTAGATTTGCTCAACAACATTTCGAACAAATTGCGAAAATATAGAGGGTGTTTCCTATATTTTTGTATTTTACAAATTGTTGGACAGCTGCTTCATTCGGGAGTTGTTCACATGAAATATACACAATAAATATGCCTGTAACTTTTTACCAAATGCACTTATCTTAAAACTATTGCTACCATTGTTTTTCTGCTGAAATTCTAGCCCAAAATCATGTATCATATTGCCCTATTCCTATTTACAGAACTTTACATGCATTCAAGATGGCGGGTTTCAAGATGGCTGCTGTCAACGTTCACCTTACCGTACGACTTCTCCTTAGGTATAGCATGTACCCACATTTTTGTTACTGACTTTTTATTATTAAACAGGCCGTTTACAAGGGGTGGTAGTGAACGGATTGTGCAATTGTCGGCATGGATATGCGACATTTCAATCTTCCATTTTGGTTAATTCCACTTCGAAAACGCAGCTGCTTTTTTGTGTGCGGTCTTTCTGTGGAACTTCCTTCCTCTGAGTGAAATTTTACGGTAGGTTTCGATATGAGCTCATTCATACTTCCCTTGTTAGTCGATCGATGATCGGTGACCCTGTGAATTCTACTAAAATGTAACGAATTGGGCCATTTCTGAAGCGGTTCATGAAGAGTGATGAAGAGTGACCTATTATAACAGCCAGGGGCGGATCCAGAGGGGGCGATCGGGGCGATCTCCTTTCCCCCCGAGAAGAGGAACATTTCTTATTATATATATATAAATAAAACCCATCCCAAAGTTTCGAGCCCTTAAAAGTAGCAATATGACAACTCACCGCCCCCCCTCAGAAGTCGGTCCTGGATCCGCCCTTGATAACAGCATGCGAAAAAGATCGTGGCTGAGGCCAGGGGAAGCTCCGCACTCTGTGACAAAGTCTATCCGGACCTCCCAGAAAGGTTATGTTACACATTTGGTGGGATTAGAAGGACATCGTGCATCACGAGGTATTATCGACAATTAGCACGAGTTCACCTAGCAAGTCAATAGAGACGGCGCGGCGAAAACTAGACAACAGAAAGGATTGTCCTATATCATGGTGACAACGCCAGACTGCATATGTATCTTTAACGAACCTTCAGAAGTTGAAAAAAACTTGGCTGGGAAGTTTCAATATATGCACCGTATAGCCCGGATCTGGCACCATTAGACCATTATTTATTTCGACCTTTGAAGAATTCGTTGAATGGTGTTAAGTTAATTTTGAAAGAGACCTATGAAATCACGTATTACAATTTTTTTTTATTAGGGACCAAAAAAGTTCATAACTACATAATTGTGGAACGGCAGGAGGTCAAGGAAGAAAATACTCGATATGCGGTTTCATAATTTTATTTTTATATGACAATAAATATAATCTCAATTTTGACCTCCTAAATCTTAATACTTTTAAGTTAACCTGATAGCATAGAGCAGTGGTTTTGAACCTTTTCGGGAATAGTCCATCATGGATGAATGCGATTATAGTGAGCGCCTCGCATCATCTTACTAGAATCCACCATGCACAAGACTGAGCATAAGAGTTGGACGAAGTAGTCTAAGACCCAGAAAAAGGCTTCAATTCTTAAAATCAGTCTTGAAAACTCTACATTATTATTTGTTAAAAATAAATTAATTAAATTTTGACGATTTGTAAACTGTATAACGGCCTTCGTCCAATAATAACATATAAATATAACATGTCATGAAACTTCAAATGTCTTCTAAATAGTCTATTGCTCCCTTCCCCTAATCGTCCCTTCTTGTTTCAGCATCTTCTTTGGAAACGAGAATCCCTCCTGGGGGAGTTAACGCACAACTAGTACATAGATTACTAGGTAAGACCAGAAGGTTATTTACAAATGTTTGTGTCCACGCATTTATTTCAAGTATGACGTGTCGCTGGTTCAATTTCGCATCATGTGAGTTTTCAGTCGACAACATAGTTTTTTTTTTGGGGGGGGGGTGTTCTCCATGATCTTCCGCTTTCTTTTACTATTTTCATTCATTCTTCTTTGGCATTCAAAGGATATAAGCGAAAGACGTTAAATTAAATAGTTTTCTTAATTTAATGATGCTATTATTACTTGACGTTGATGAAGAAGGTTCATTGGTTGATCAGACTTTTGTGTCTCTTTTAGTAGCGAGGTTATGTGAGGTGTTGAAACTATACCTTAAAGCGGGATCCGAACAACATGAACTCCCATCGGCAAGCGCCAAAGATACATACGCTAATTATTAGCTACGAGGAAACTCTTTAAAAATCGGAGATAATTTTGTATAACGTATTAACTTTCCTAACAAGCAATGTACATGATAAACTCAGCTAATTGTGTATGTAACATAATGACAGTTAATACAACAATTCTACTCTAGGACAAAAAAGAAAGAAAATTGCTGAAAACAGTTCGGTTTTACAAGTATAATACACAGACCAGTAAGTTGGTAATGTCCAAATAAACACGCTGGTTCATATTTAGATTCACCCGTATGAGCGACTCGAATTAGGAAAAAGAAGAAAAAACTCTCATACCATCGTTGCATCTTCTCCGTCGCGTGAACGTACCTCACAGAACATCTGCGAAAGAACGTACTGCTGGCTAAATACAGAAAAAAAAAGCACGATTCTTCGGGGCTTCGCTACATTTTCCAGTCTGCTTCTCCAGTGTCTTTGTTCTAGAACCCATTGGAGACGTTCAAATTTATGGTTATCAGAGAATAAGTAGTCTTTTTCGTGCTACTCGACTCCAAATATCCACTGCTTGAAGTTTCCTTCGCAATGTTTACGGGCTAGAGCAATCTATTAAGTTTAAAACGATTTGCTCGACAGGGCGTGAAATTTACCAGCGATCCCTCAGGGTTAGGATCTGCTTTTACAGTTCTGACTTTGTTGAAGTCAGAACTAGTCGAAGTTTGAGTGATTGACCGTTCTTCGCATACACATTGAACAGTCCCAAACACAATTGCCCTCATGTATTCGAATACATGGTTGCTTCAACTCATGTTCACAAGCTGTTTCGACTCATGTTCACAATGATTGAACTATTCATCCGTTCTGGATATTACTTCTCACACCCAGCCTGTCCCAGTTACTCGGAGAGATCCGGAGACGCAGACAGACCCGGTGATCTGGAAGCATTGAAAATATCAGCTCTGCATTTCTCCAGAAATCTCATAATGGATCAATGATTAACCAATACTCAAGCTCGATTATTCATTTGTTTGATTCGATTCCCAGTGCCACATTTCTCAATCAAGGCACCATCTCTTGAATATTTCAAATATAATTTCATGATTGTTCGTCTTCCCATAGCTCCCTTCTAAAAAATGATACATTTGCTTTTAAACATAGATTGTCCACTGTAAGGATTTTACTTACGTATTAACAAATCACTGTTTAAGTTCTGCACCATCCTTTATATTCTACACGACAAGTTTTACAGGTTCGCTCGATTAAACTTTGACGATCCCTCATAAGAAAAACATGTAGTGTAACTTTACTGTGATTCTCACGCGTTTATACTCTATTAAACCTTGTAGTTATATTTTAGTGCAATACTTTGACTGACACAGTCTCAGACAACAAGAAAGAAAGACACTTAATGAGATTTAATGAGAAGACAGAGAGAGAGAGGAGAGAGAGAATTGTGTTTTTAAATTACTTTAACAGCTTTACACATGCACCCCATGTGTATGGCGATGTTTCATTGTCTCCTGTTCTGTCCGGGTCATGGGTCTATACGGCCACCGAGCCTAGTCGATATGAGCCTGATTGCCTCCGAGTAACGGGTCACAAAGTTTTTTTTTTTTAACACAAGAGATCAGCACTCTCATTTCAATTAACTGTAATGTTCATGGGTAAACGGGAATGGGTAATTTTAATCACATGTGTGCAGTGAAACATCATAACGATAGAAATGGGGGGTGATGGATTTTTTGTTATGTCGCTTCGTACATTAATTCACTTAAGAGTCTTCATCCCGGCGAAATTAAAATACTGCTAATTTTACAGTAATTATGTGATATCTTCAAATAGATAAAAGATAATCGAAATGTGGAACAAGAGCGCCCTAGACAATATTATTTTACATGAGAAACCGTTATCACGACTCACTTATCTGCTTTTGATTTTGAGCCATTTTGAAAATCGGCATTTATTTTCGCGTTTCTAAAGAGCTGAAAACGGAAAGTCACTAGGTGACTTGTGATAACGGTATCTCACGCAAAATAATATTGTCTAGGGCGCTCTTGTTCCATATTTCAATTATCTTTTATCTATTTGAAGATATCACATAATTACTGTAAAATTAGCGGTATTTTAATTTCGCCGGGATGAAGACTCTTAAGATTTTCTTCAAATCAGAACGTTTTTAACGTTGATCAACATAGAGCAAAATTAGTAATACTTAATCAGAACCGGTTTCCTGCAATCGACTAAGTGTCCCAAAAATACATTCCATTTCCCGCCACATCTCTCTACTAAAACCGGAAACTTATGGTGATAGAAGTCCACTATAACTTCGGTTTTAATATTGATATGAATGGAGCAAAGACGATAAAAAGATATCGAGAAGTTGTGTTCTTGGAATCGATTTAGTTCTAAGAATAAGCACTATCTCTACTCTTTACTGAAACCGGAAGTGGTAGAAATGTATCACCACCTTCAGTTTCTATATTGAGAAAATATCACACTCTAGAAACCAAACTTCTTCACGTAGTATACACGTTGCACTGCTAGTTTTTTTATTATTATTATTTCAACGAGAAAAGACGCAGAACATTGACGCAATGTTAAAAATAAAGGTGCTCACAGTAAATATACGATTGATTCGAGAGAAGCAGAAAGAACGAAGAATTCTCAATGTTTTATCTCCGTTTTAATTCTCAGATCGTTATTATATTTGAAGTGTTAATTCTTTATTAAATATACGCCTAGTATACAGCCGTCCTGTACATATACAAACAACATCACAAGATTTTTTTTTTATTCATGCATTAATTTTTGCATATGTACTGAATTCTCATAAAAGGAACATACCGCTATATGTATGCACAGTATGTTGGTTATTGCCTATGTTGAATCAGTAGGCTTTTGTTAGTGTTTTACCATGTCATACGTATATTTTTTTTCAAACAAAAGAGAGAGAGAGAGAGAGAGGTAGGGGAGAAACTATGCTTTAAGGTTAACACACTTTACTTTACAATTAAAAGGCTGTGGATCGGTGCTTTCTTTCACTGTGATATAATAAATTCAATTCAATACTAATAAATTATTACCAATGCAAACATTTCTTTAATTAAATCATCTAGAATTTGGCGTACTTGATGCAATAGCTATTTGTATTCAAGGTGACATTATTTCTGTTAATTTATACTCGTGAAAAGTACATGTCAAGATATCGATGGTAAGAACAATGCTCTTAATAGTCACCACCGGTAAGCTGAAACCAGTTTAACTTATCTGGGACTCTGATTAAATCCAAAGAATAAAACTAGGTCATTTCAGTACCGGGATTGTTCATAATAAATAGTAACAATTTATTGCAAAACTATTTTTTAATTTTTTTTTTTGTCGTGTTCAACTGTGAACGAAGATAAAATAGTTCAATTGTGTACAACATTTGAGTATCTCAATATGAACGAAGTATTGAAGGTAATCACCTGGTAAACAAATCTGAAGTAAATCGATCAACAACAAACAAACCTAATCTGTGAACAAACTACTGAAAGTAATCAACTGGTAAACAAACTTGAAGTCAATCGATCACATCCCCTCGCCGTTACTGTTCCTAAACCGGAGTTAGTTACTTTTTTTCTTTCAGGTAGCTCCCAAATTGTTCTCACGACACTGGTGGATGACGACAATGCAAAGATCATCTCATGAGCACTAAAGTAGTAAAGTTTCTTTGATACGAACGGTCAACCATATTTTTTCTGACCAAAGTCTGCACAATTTAACTTCGCTGATGTTGCAAAAAGTGGCATTGCAGTGTGTCTAGGACATTGACCAATAGAAGAGTTGGTATTTACACTGGTCTAGAAAGCCAGAAATAAAGATGATTGGAACATTCATATTGACCACATGTCACCTAACTAAAAGCATCCGGCAGACGAGTTTTCGGTGAGCTATAACGTCAGGAAAAGATTAATTGATTTCCCTACAACTTACTACCATTAGCAATGAGATTAATACCCATGACATACATTTACAAACAACCCATCACACCCCATGAATCCAACTCTTGACATGGAATCTAGAAATTCCTCTTCCATTTCGTGTTTCAAACTCATATAGAGGGATATAAAACGAGGAGAGAGTGTGCGTGGAGTGGCATGCGTGCTCTGCAAACTTCGTTTCCTGCTGACATATTCGTGGGAATTCATGGAATTATGTAATTTTATAGACAAGGTCGAATGACTGTGTCTAGCAGCCTTGTAGCAGAGATATGCACATATCTCCTGTTAAAGGATAATAAATCGATACTGTTTCCTGTACAATAAAACTTAATAAGCTGGTGAAATCCCGCGTGGCTAAGCGGATAGTGTACGCGCCTTTGGAGTGGAAAACCCGGGTTAGATTCCTGGCGAAGCTCATGTGGTTCGAATCCCACGTTAAGCTGTAGATACACGTCTTATATAGCCTCGTTCCTGGAAGGGACAATAAAATTAAATCAATCAATCAAACAATCAACTTAATAAGATGGTCAATTCTTTTATTCTCTATTTAATTTGGGCGAATATTTGCGGAACCATGTAATCCTCCGTAATTGGGCTACTTATATAAGTTAGTCGCTTTTAATTCCACTGTACCCTTGTACCCTTGTAAATTTTTTCAATAAGCGACATTAGGAACAATGAAACGACGGGTTTCTCTAAAGCAAATTTTATTTAATCGTGTGTTAAGAACTCTTTTACTATCATGTAAATCAATAGATCATAGAAGGAAATGAAATGAAATCTTTGAGCTTCACGTCCCACGGTTATGCCGGTTAGGCTAAAGGAGACGGTGATGATGAGTAATGAATGAAATGGTGGAATGAAGAAAGTGGGAGGAAACGGGAGAACCCCGAGAAAACCCACGCACACGGTGTTTGTCCACCACAAAGTTCACTTGGCGGGGGCTGGGATCGAACCCGGGACCCCATGCACCAGAGGTGAAAGCTCTACCACTGAGCCACCGCGGCCCAGATCATAGAAGGAAATTAACATCTATTTTGCAGAATATATATATATATATATATATATATATATATATATATATATATATATATATATATATATATATATATATATATATATATGTGTGTGTGTGTGTGTGTGTGTGTAGAGACACTTGCGGGATACCCGTTCTTCGCACGGGGAGAGTACATTTCACTTGGGACATAAAGGGGTAACTTTGGACTTAAACGGCATCGGAAGTGTCACTGCTCATCTCAGCGACCCCGAAAACTATGGATACGACACTAATGTCGGTCATTTTCGATCATTTATCTATATACCATCATCTCCTCTAAGTTGTGGGGTTGAATTTGGATTTAAAGGATCGGAAATGTCACTGTTCATCTCATTGACCCCGGAAACTACGGATTTGACACTAATATCGGCCATTTTATATCATTTTTAAATATCTTCCCCTTCTCCTTCCCCTAAGTTCTACCGTCAAAGTGAAATAATAAAAACCATTCCAGGCCCGAACCTCATCTATGTTGAAAATTTGACCGAGATCGGTCGGGTTGTCAAGAGGTACAAAGTCATAAACGTAGTGACCAATACAGGTAGATCAGGATCAGTAGTAGCAGGAGAATAGCAGATTCTTTGAAGGATTATGTTCTATAGATATCCTATGACTTTACTGTTCGTGGGAGAAAAAGGACAAAGTGTCACCAAGAATGCTAAGGGGCCGCGGTGGCTCAGTGGTAGAGCGTTCACCGCTGGTGCTTGGGGTCCCGGGTTCGATCCCAGCCCCCGCCAAGTGAACTTTGTGGTGGACAAACACCGTGTGCGTGGGTTTTCTCGGGGTTCTCCCGTTTCCTCCCACTTTCTTCATTCCACCGTTTCATTCATTACTCATCATCACCGTCTCCTTTAGCCTGACCGGCATAATCGTGGGACGTAAAACTCAAAGATATCATTTCATTTTTTCACGAAGAATGCTTAGCAAAAAAATATCACGCCTCGAAGTTAAAATGTATCGCAATTGCTACTAACGGATTAAAATCGATATTCGAAAACGAGTTGAAAAGTAACTGAAATTTATAGTGTTAGAAATGATACACATTAAACATATTTATCTTACTGGTACATAATTCAAGACAACCTTTACTAAATTGATTAAACAATATTTCGTCTTCTATACCAGTGAACGTATCTTACTTTAATGGCAGTAATTTCTCATTGTTGAGAAATACTTCTCAAAAGTTAATAGCCTATATTTATTCCTCATGTTTCGTGTCTCCTGTTTAGGAACCTTCCTTCGAGGTGAACTGTGAAGTGAAAAGCGACAGTTACGAACTGGTCAACTGTCTATTGTGTAAAACAATTAAACCGGAGCTTGGTCTATAGTAGGTTGTTGAGTTCCTTTCTTTGCCTGGGGAGCAGTAACCTCAATTATAATTTTCTATTGCGTAAAATGGTTGTTAATAAGGCATTAGAAAGAAAGAGAAAACCAGGAGACTAGGAATTCATACTCAGTCAGGAAAAATATTATATTTATGTACCCTATGTGGATAATAAGAACTTATTTACAGTTTCGTTATCAAATTACTTGTTTTCATGGTCAAGCATTTCCTCTGTATGCAATGCTTTTAGATTGTTTCCTTTCGGGGAGCTTCAACACTTGGAAGGCAATCTTACATACTGCACTGTAAGATTTTAGTAAAATTACATGGACATACTGTCAAGTGTTCTTAGATGACATTTGTTTTTGTTTGTCTTGTTTTATTTTTAGTGTAATTTAACAGATGCATTTAAGCAATAAATTTGTCAATGTTTCGTCGCAAGCTTTACTGTAAAAGGTACTTTAATTTGAATTGTTAGCATATTTTCCTTTGTTTCGTGACCACGTATTATTATTATTATATTCCTTATTTTAACGTCACTTTTTCAGAAGCAAGAATTTGGGAAACTTTAACCTACAACTAAAAGTGGAATTCGAACGTCATGTACTCGTAGCCGGGTTCGAATCTATTTTTCACCAGGAAGTCTAGAACCATTTATGATATTAATCAAAGGTTAAACAGTTTATTAGAGTAATCAAAAAATAAAATAAATTACAAATAGACCTACAGCTACAGTGGTAGAGCGTTCACCTCTCGTGTATGAGGTCCTTTGTTCGCGCCAAGTGAACTTTGTGGTGGACAAACACCGCGTGGGTGGGTTTTCACGGGATTCTCCCGTTTCCTCCCACTATCTTCATTACATCATTTCATACATTTCTCATCATCACTGTCTCCTTTAGCCTAGCCGGCATAACCGTTGGACGTAAAACTTAAAAATTTCATTTCCTTTTCATTTCACAAATAGAGCTAATAATTTTAAAAGATAGTAATATTTTTAATTGAGTTGAGTTGATTTTAGTTTAGCGTCCCTTTCAGCAGCGAGGCTATATGAGACGTGGACCTACTGATTAACGTGGAATCCGAACCACATGAGCTCCCGCCGGGAATCGAACCCGGGTCTCCCACGCCAAAGGCGCGCACGCTAAGTAATATTTTTAAGTAAGTCTTATAGTGCGTAAGTTCTGAAAATATGATCGCAAGTCCTAAATTTTAGATCTTCTGCAGTTTATGACTTAGATCCTATGATTTATGCACTTTACAATTTGTGCAATTTAGTACTTATGCAGTTTAGGCCTTGTGAGCCTAGAATACATTTAGGACTTATGAATTTTAGAACTTGTGCAATTTATGACTTACGTAGTTTATGCCTTGTGCGCCTAGATGGCTTTTAGGATTATGAATTTTAGAACTTGTGGAGTTTAGGACGTATGCAGTTGGGAGCTTGTTTGTAGTTGATTTTTATTTTATTATTATTTTTTAACTTTTTATTTTAGGACCAGTACATGGGTGTTCAATACAGTTTAACAATTGCTCATTTTTCCGGTAGAACTGTGTCCCGTCCCCGATATATCACACTAACAGTTGTAAAACACTATTTCTCCGTTTTACGAATAAATCGTTCTGTGCTTGTTACGTAGAATGTGATCAATTTTGATCCATATAAGAACTATGAGCAAAGATCTTCGCTGGTGTGTTTAAGAACGAAATTGTGTAGACTCTATGTCTTTCTCTTCCATCTTCTGCTCCAGACAAAAGCTTCCATTCTTACACTATTTTTGTTCTTATTTTAAGAGGCTTCATCACAGCGAAATTAAAATACCGCTAATTTTACAGTAATTATGTGATATCTTCAAATAGATAAAAGATAATCGAAATGTGGAACAAGAGCGCACTAGACAATATTATTTTACATGAGATACCGTTATCACGACTCACTTATCTGTTTTCGATTTCCAGCCAGTTTGAAATTCGGCATTTGTTTTCGCGTTTCTAAATGGCTGCAAATGGAAAGCTACTAGGTGACTCGTGATAACGGTACCTCATGCAAAATAATATTGTCTAGGGCGCTCCTGTACCACTTTTCGATTATCTTTTATCTATTTGAAGATATCACATAATTACTGTAAAATTAGCGGTATTTTTGATTTCGCTGTTATAAGGCCTCTTAAGGACATCAGTTTCTTTCCTCTTCCTTGATGCTAAATATTTGACTTTCTATCAAGCGGATTGATGTCAGAGAAAATTTGACAAATGAAATACGTATGTTTTTTTTTTCTAATAGCCTGTTGTTCCTATTCTCATGTCTCTTCCTGATGAGCGAACAATATCGTATGGGCCAGTGCTGGATTTACGTATAAACTAAACAAGCTATAGCTTAGGGCCCAAAAAGAATTAAATAAAAAAACTGGATGTACATTTCCAAAATATAAGAAAAACAATAAATAAAATAAAATTTGCATATAGCAACAGTGCTTCATGCTGTGATGATGTAAGTAATGGGGCCCCTTCGGATAGCCTGCTTTCTACAACATCACTAGTTTCTTCATTTCTGCATATAGGGTGCCGACGTTCATCTATAGACACATAAAGGGCCTCATCACCTTCAATAGCTTAGGGCCCTACCAAACCTAAACCCGGCTCTGGTATGGTCGTATAAAGCCGTAAATATACTAAAGTTGAAATAAGAAAATATTCTTACGAAAATACAATTATAGATTTCTGTAATCTACTTTCTTGCCTCATCAGTTCTTGCATCTGAATAGACATTATTTTACAAGAGAGAGTGGCGTGGTTAGTAGCAGGTGTGGCGTAGTCAAGTAAATTAAGGCGTTAGCTGACGATCGCGTGGCAAAACCCATTGGAAGTTCAAATACCTCTACAGAGCATGAGCATTTTCAACTGCCGTTGAAATTTCTGTTGTTGTTGTCCCAGTCGGGTTTTATTTGAAGAGTGTTGAATAAGATTAATAAGAGCATAGAGATAAGAGTCACGGTCGAGATGAACTTTTTTTTTTTTAAAGTAAGGCATCGTAGGCTAGTGGATAGAGCATTAGACTCACGTCCTCCGCGTGGTCCCGGGTTCGATTCCCGACAGATGCTTCCCAATTTTCGACGTCCACCCAGCGTCGCGAGGCAAACTGGGGAGTCACGTGAATAAAAGACGTGACGTCAGTAGGTCTAGAAAGTTTCTGATACGCCTGTTAGTCCTAGGCTAGTCGAGAAAGTGTTACCCCCTGTAGCGAATGAGGCCAAAGTGGCTATTCAGTAATTTTACTTTCACCAGATGTGTAAATCATACTGTGAGCCAGTCAGGGTTTCCAGGTCTTTTTGCCAGATCCAGGTGTGTAATAGCAGAGTTCGAATACTCTGCACAAACCATCTTCCAAGCAGCTGTTTCTTGCTACAATCCCTTTGCCTGGCAACACGTCTTTCCTTTTTTTTCCCCTTTCCTTTTGAACTCTTTTAAACAGCAGGCGGTGTCTATTGTTCCGACCCGCACCAAATACGCTCGAGCTGACGTTTTCTCAGCGATTTTATTGCTTTCGAGTTTATGATTAGCCATCTACATTTAAATACATGGTCAGCGTATTCCAAGAGTACGCATGAGCAAAAAATACGCTTTGCGATCGCCTCAAATAGCCGGGTACTTAGAGAAAGAGAGAGAGACAGGGCTACGCAGCGCGTTGACCATGTGCTCGTCTTAGGCTAGACGTAGTTCAGTCGGTCGCTAACAAAAACGGCTTTGGAGCGGCTCAGATTCACAAAGGACTGTTACGCCAATAAGTTTTTTTTTATCCACAATAAGGTTGAGGCTTCTCCAGCGTCTGTCGCTGTTCCTAGGAAGCGACTCAAATTAAATGTTCCATCCCAGCATTCATCTAACCGAAGGCACGATTATTCAGTAAAAAATTCTTGTAATGTTCTTCTAATTATACTAGGATTGAACATAGTACAAAGTGTTGCTTCGAAAGTTTATTTCTCTCTCTCTCTCTCTCTCTCCCTCTCTGTGCGCGTATGTGTGTGTGTACTTGGATAAATAAGATTTGTTTATTGATATCTGGACAAACAGCTTAGCTGTCCATTAGCCGAGATCTTACAGGGTTCAGAATTCGATTGGTATTTTGGCAGCAAAACTTTGTCTAGGATTTTTTTTTTATCTCCCCTTAAAATGTTCTTCACTGTAAAAAATTTGTAGCTGCACCATTGCCAATATCCGTATCTAATGAATGACGTTCGTAATGTAAGAAAAAGACGTGGTTTTGTGAACAGAAACAAATAATGGGTGCTAGTTTACTCAGTAAATACAATTAAATTACTACATAAACAAACTTCGGTTGAAACGGCTTTTTTTTTCTGTTTAGTTGTTTGGTTCGCTAATACAAGACACATTAAACTGAACAACTCACATTCACGTATATTTATGTGTGCACATATATATGAGGAAGGAAAAGAGGAGTCCAAAGAGGAAGAGAATGAAAGAAAATTTTCCACAAATTAGTAACAATCAAGCTACCTTGAAGATTTGCCAAATAACTGCCATAATAGCTACAGAAAAAAAAAAAGAGGATGTTCAGCTGCATTCGTAGGCGAGGTTTCGGTATGATAAGAATTAGCCACCAACAACGGGGACAGAGGAGTTAATTTAACCTCGTTAGTCCAAACGCCACTCATTCACATTCTTCAAGTAAAGATTAGCACCACGTGTTTTGTACCATATATAAAACTGAAACCTGGGTTTTTGATGCTAGAATTCGGGTGGTTCAGTTCAAGATTAGGGCCACAAAGAAAACATAATCATTAGACCACTCATCTTGAGTGAGATTTTCCTAGGTTATTCCTCATTCACACCAGACAAATGTCGGGGTGCTATCTAACATAGGTCCCAGGCCGATTCCTCCCTTCCCTTTCCTCAGATAGTGTGATTGCCGAGAGACGTCGTTCCTCATACGTGACGGGTTAACATTGCCATAAATCCGAAAGCCCAAAAATTTAAATTCTGATCCTAATCCTAAAACTTAATCATTGATTCTTATCCGATCTGATATCGCCTACGTGTTACATATTGTTGTTATTTTATGTTGAATATCCTGACGTAGATTTTTCAACGATTTTCCTTACTCCAATTGAATGCATGTACAGTATCTTAAAGAGTGCAACCAATTTCTTTTTATAGAGAAAATGCTTACCGATAGTCGGTCGTCAAGCATTGTCAGCCCCCTTCAGGTTCCTCCTGGCTATATACATAGCATCTGACCTTTGGTGGTGCTAGATTCCCATTGAATAAGCATCCAAACCTCACTTTCACGATATAACAGGATAAATATTCGTCGGGTAAAACTGTTAAATGCGTCATCATTTCGAATTCGAATTATTTCATTACAAGAACTAACCATTAATGTTATCCACGATACGAGAATTACATTTTCAAATTCGAGACGAGACGAAGAAATGACAATTCTCGTCTTGTTTTCGAGACGAGACATTTCTCGAAACTCATCGACAACATTAACACTAGTTCATCCGAGTCTGAGATCTCATAACACTATTTTAGTATTACATCATTCATAGTATAAAAAGCTATAGATTGATAAATTGATTATACGAATATAATGAAGAAATATTTATCAAATTGTCACACATCATATTTTAATAACAAATAAGGTTATATCACACCTTTCGTAGGCCTCTCGTGACGCGGAAGGACCCTCATAACTTTTAGATGAAATTAAGTAAAAAAATAAAAAAAATCGAGGAGTAAATTTTGTAAATAAATTTACAAAGTGAGACGAGACGAGAATTTTCCGACCAGAATGGAGACGAGACGAGAGTACTACAAAAAATTACGAGAGAACCTTATTTCTTGTCTCATGTGCAACACTATTAAAGATAATGTGAGAGTCGTTGTACCTGACTGTTAGAGCGCTCACCTTCTGTGTAAAAGTTTCTTGGTTCAATTGCAGGATACACGAATTTGTAAATAATAAAATTAAATTAGACCTTTAATGTCACGTCCCTTCAAGATGCTCTTTGGGGCCAAGGAGACAAATGATTAACTCTTAGAAACCAGAAGACGTCATATCACGCAAAAAAGAAAATTGCACGGTACGGTTGACGTGATATGACGTTCTGACATATCGGTATTTCATACTCGCGTTTCTTCGTTTGAGAATCGCTGGTTTTTGGTAAGTATTTCAAATATCACCAAAAACTACAGTAGAGACCCTGGCCAACAAAAGACTTTTTTTTTACATCATGTTTCTGTGCACAACAGAAGTGATGTTATACGCTTTTGTTTCATATACTAGAGACTATCATTTAAATATCCCGCCGTACCGTGAAGCATACTGGGCGTCGTAAGTTAAGGGTTAAGGAACGGAATGATTATGAAAGAATTCATAAAATGATTATTTAAGGAGAAAAAGGAAGGTATTAAGAAAACCATTCCGTCACAAACTGACTTGGCTTGGATCTAACCGAGGACTTCTAGCACAAAAGATAAGCGTTCTAGTACTGAGCCTGTCAGCATCAGAGATGTGCGTCTACTCGTAAAAAACGATAGTTTACGTTTACGTGTCTACTATGCGTAGACAATGTAAACAACGTAGACTATGTAGAATATGTCAACAACACGTAATTTAATATGGCGTCGTGGACAATAAAGGAGCTTTCTTTTGTCGTTACCTTGCGAAATTGCGTACAAAATAAAATACCTAGACCAGCGAATAGTAACTTTCGAATACTTAGTTTCGTCTTGATGAAGGAAAATGAAAAATATTATGCATTTTGTAAAATATGCAAGAAAAAATTGGCAAATACAGCAGATTCAAAACTGAAAGCCCACAGGTGAGAATTAGTTTTGTAAATTTCATTATAAAAGCAGTGCTCGAAGTGGAAAATCTAAGGAAGTGGTATATGCACAGCAGAGTAAACATACAGATTAGATAATTCCCTCTACTTTTTATATGTTAGTCGTTTTCCTAATCTTTCGCTGCACCGAAGCAAAACAACTGAAAGAGGAAATATGAACAAACGAGCAACGAAATTCTTCCTTACATTTGATAGTGGTTGTCTACATAGTCTACACGGGAAAAGGTGTAATGTAGATTACGTATAGATTACAGTAGACAATCGCGTAGACGTAAAATTATAGTTTACGCATCACTGGTCAGCATGATGACAGCAGGTCCTATGGTGCTTCTCTTTGCTTCTCTACTCTCTTTATTTCAAGAATTATTTTACTTCAATAACTTGTGCAATCTCCAATAGACTACTGGCTACCATGCATACCTTTGGTGTAGTATTGGGTTCGATTGCCGGTGAAACATTTACATTTGAACGCATTATTGTGATTCGACCTTAGCATGTCTCAACGGCAATTGCAATGACGTAACTAAGCGGGGAAGCAAACGGGGCGTGCACCCTGGTGCCGTATTAGAGGGGCGCAAAACTGGCCAAATATTTATTTTTACTATAAGGCAAGGAAGGGAGTTTTAGAATACTAAAAGTCATAAAAATTTATCTCAGAAACTTAACAGGACAACAATGACTTACCAACCTTAAGATCATATCTATAGAACATAAGTTAGCTTCAAAGCTATCTTTTCAGAACATTATCAAAATCTTTGCAACCAAAAGAGCCCACAAAGTTAAATTTTAGTTCCACCTTTTTGTATTCTCAATTAACTTAA
Source organism: Thermobia domestica (assembly GCF_964235325.1). Taxonomy (NCBI): domain Eukaryota; kingdom Metazoa; phylum Arthropoda; class Insecta; order Zygentoma; family Lepismatidae; genus Thermobia; species Thermobia domestica. The sequence continues at coordinate 83,217,295 of NC_137454.1, forward strand.
ATCGATTTAAGAGATTTGAAAAATGTCAGAGTATAATACTCGAGACAACAGCTTGACTGTTTGTCATAATTAAATATTTTATTCTAAACCAACAGACTTGATTCATTCTACAAATATGCACATCCCGATATAATTCCAAAACAATGTGATTTGCAGTTATTATGATAAGACTATAAGAATATGTGAAGCAGGCTACTCTCAGATTATTTGGCAATCAAATACTAATTAGTTTGTGATATTTTCCATAAGAAAAAGCTTTGCTTTGTTATAATTAAATACAAACTAATTATTTGCTGAGCAAAACTATATATTTTCATTAAAATTCAACACGTGTCATTAGCCAATCAGAAGAAAGATCTCTTAGCTGTTGTATGTATATATGATTATGTATATATTATTGTACAGTTATCCTGTATCACATAATGTCTGATGAAGCCAAAGAGTTAGTTGGTGAAACTGTAACACGTGTTGAATTTTAATGAAAATATATAGTTTTGCTCAGCAAATAATTGGTTTGTATTTAATTAGTTTGGTATTTTATCTTGCACTAAAAATTAAATTGTGTACTGCAATTCTGAAATCAGGCTTTACCAATAATAAAAAAGTGGAATAGGAGAATTACTGTGTGATGTCAATATCGGGTGTAGTCGGAGAGTGTTTTCGTTTGGTTGGTCAGGGAATGGTGACAACTAGCCTACTTGCGTCAATGGGCAATCGAACCCCAGACCACGTACACCAAAGGTATGCGTGGTAGCCAGTAGTCCATCGGAGATTGCGCACTACTACTGGCTCCTGATTATGGGTTCACGTATCACGTAGCCTCGTTATTGAAAAGGAGAGCTAATCTCCAATAAACAAACAAACAAACAAACAATTCAAAAACACATTTATCATCTGTTCTCTTTACCCTACATCACACAACCGAAGGGTGTAGCACCAAAGAGCTCATTTCACGACAATCTTATATTATAATTAGTGTTCTTCGTATATGTAAATAACTTGCTTCTTGGTAGTGAAAAGGAAAGTTTCTTCAGATAGTGGAGAACAAGTTCCTACATTTACGGGCTCTTTCTTTTCTTTTCTTTCTCTTGTTTTCTCTCTGTTTTTTATTTACTTTCTCTTTTTATAAACCAGATTGTTGGACATATTCTCTTTTGTGGTTTTCCGCTCTGGGCTTTTTGCGGCGGGCGGCGGCACGCAGGCAGTCAATGGTAGCACATGTTTCTGCATTCGCGAAAATAAACTTTGGTAGATCGTACAACGCCGTCACACCTGGCAGACGATTCCAGAATTCCCGCCTACTTGATTCTGCTTCCTATACACTCATGTTATGTTGGTTGCATGAATCAGATCCGTAATAGAATCTTCATTTCTTTCTTTCTTCGTTTTTTTCTTATCATCATTTTTTTTTCATAATCCTATTTCACTCAGGCTTCATCTCCACCACACATATGCATACTTAACACAAATTCTAGTCCGTTGCCAAAAACAAATCGCCTTTCCCAGTATATTAATACGAGCGATTAACACACGCGCTCATATATATATATCTGCATTACAGCCTACAGGCTTTATTCTTAACATCTCTTCCAAATTGTGCATAGTATACGTGGGTGCAATGCATACATCATCTTCATTTTCGGTTGAACTTCGCGTTTAAGATAAATCGACAAAGAAATTAGGGAATGTTGAAGTTAAATATTATGAACAAATTGGTTCCTTCATTTGCTGGTTATATAAGTTTTCATGCACTATTCCAGCCATGTGCAACAGCCGGCCCCCGGGCCAGTCCCGATTCACTCAACCCTTTTACCCGGCCCCGCGTGACCTCTTATTGAAAATATTCTTCTTATATAATCATAAACTGAATTGAAAATATTTCCTCAATAACTGATGTCAATATTGAAAAATATCATTCGCGTTGGAAAATCCAATGTACTACAGAAATATGAGAGACTAGTTCGGAACATCAAGAATCAAATTTCTTACGAAAATGATAAATAAATATATATATCTTGCTGCTATTATAGTTACCGTTATGACAGTTTTTATGTTCCTGTGATGTTAGTGTACGATCAACAAATTTCTCCATTAAGTACGGCTATTTGATTGTTATGAAATGTTATACATTGTCTAATACGACCCTCGATGTCAGTAAGTCCTCTGTGATTGGCCCATCCCTGTTCCAACTTGCACATATCTTCACTATTCCCATGTAGTAACCTCTTCATCTTATATATTGATTATCTTCTTAAATATTATCCATTCATTCCAATCGTTTTCTTTATTTCCCCCTTTTTCCTTCCTCCAGACCTTGTATCGCATGCTTCTAGCTATATAGGCAATTTCTTCTAAAATATTTTTTATTCAGTTCATTTTTTTCTTAGTTTTCATCAATAGTGTCATAATAGGACTGTTATTTTATTTTCTTCCCACAAAATTGTTATTTTCCTCACAATATGACAATATTGTTTTCTTCCCACTACATTTTCCTGACAATTATAATTCCACTCAGCTATTTTCACATTATTCTTTATCTCTCATTTTGAGTGGTTCTTTTATTTTTTTTTAAATTTATTTTTCATAGTGCCTATGTTTATATTCCACAGAATTTCTAAGTATAGTATGAAGCATTGTAGGGGAGAAACCGGTGGAAATCATATTATGTATATATCTATGAATAGAGAAACGTAAACTGTGGTTTCATGAGACGCGAACTTAACAATTTCAGTTGGAATCCGAACTATCATGATGCATTCCAATTTCAATAGTCTCCCACTCGAAATAGAACCCGGGACCTAGTGCAGCAAAGGTGTGTGCACTAGCCATCAGGATAATGGGATAATAATGGTTCCAAAATCCGAGTGCAGTATACAAGGGCATATGGTAACCTTAAAAATGAAGCTATCAATATTTTGAGATTAGGCCAAGAATTACCATAGCCACAGAAGCATTCAACAAGAAAAGATCACTGTTAACTAGCAATCTTAATATTGGACTAAGGAAAAATTTGGACAAGTGCTATATATGGAGTATTAGACTGTATGGTTCAGACACTTGGACATTACGGAAGTTAGAGAAGAAACACTTAGAGAACTTTGAAACATGATGTTGGAGGAAGATGGAGAAAATAAAATGAACAGAGAAAATAACAAACGAAGATTTTAAAAACGGATAAGAGAGAAGAGAACGCTTTTAGCTAGCATCCTTCGTAGGAAGGCCAATTGGATTAGACATATCTTACGAAGAAATTGTCTTCTTCATACCACTATAGAAGGAAAGATGGAAGGAAAACAAGGAATATGAAAAAGAAGAACACAACTGATCGATGATTTGAGAAATAGAAGAAAATATTGGGAGTTAAAAGAGGAAGCTGAATATCGAGAAACGTGGAAGAAACATTTCCAGGTCTAATCCTAAAATTTAAAAAAAAACTCATTAGGCCTGCCAACAGGCAGAATACTTAATAATAATAATAATAATAATAATAATAATAATAATAATAATAATAATAATAATAATAATAATAGAGATAGGAATACATGCAGTATAGGATTGTGGGTGGAAACTGAAAAAATAATGAAAGACCAATAATATTAAATTGTTAAGTTATAGGGGAATAAACGACCTAAGGAAGAGCTCCAAACCCAGATCGAATGTAGTACATGATGTAAATGTAAATGTCTTAACTGATTCTGAAAATATTTTAGCCACTTGTGAGCTGCTGAATTTCCATGAGGAAAGCGAAGAAATCCAAATTGAAGTGACAATAACTGAAATGAAAAATCTACCCTTACAAACTGTTGCCTACAAGACAAGGTGAGACAGGACTTTCATGACGAGAGAGAGCTCCTCTAATAGAAACGTCAGCGTTTTGAACAACTTAAAAAAAAAATCATAGATATTTAAATTTTGGAGCTGATTCTATTTCAACAGAATTACTTAGAGCTGGTGAATCTCCCTTTATCAAAGAGGCCGACAGAGTCTTCTTTGTATAATATGGAAGAAAGAGAAAATACATAAGAATCTATAATTGTATTTAAGAAAGACGAGAAAATAGCTAGCAACAATAATCAAGGAAAATTCCTACTAAAAGTTATCTAACACTAGCATCGATTACTTGCTTCGCTGAGTTAAAATGAAAATTCAAATGCACAACCCTGTATCTTATGTTTGGTTATGAAATATGCTGTTTTCGTTTTTAGTGGCATCGATTTAAACGGCATTGGAAAGATCACTGTTTATATCAGGGACCCCGAAAACTATGGATTCGACACTAATCTCGATCATTTTCGATCATTTTTATACATCTCCCCTCCTCCTCCCCAAGTTTCATCATTAAAGTGAAATGCTAAGAACCATCCCAGACCACAACCTCATCTATATTGAAACGTTTCTCAAGATCGGTTGAGTGGTTCAAGAGTTATTAAGTCACAAATATAGTGGTTTTCATTTATACAGGTGCGGATTTAGGGGGTGCAAAGGTTCACGTGCACTCCCTTTCGTTGTAAATGTACACTACCTAAAGTGAGAAACTAGTAGTGAGTTTTGCAAAATCAATAGTTTAAGTCGATTTTCTAAAGGGTGAAGGAAAAGAATTCATCGAGAGCAGACACTGAGCATTTCCAGGGCAATTCTTCATTCACATTACAGATGCCTAAAAGCATTTTAAAAAAAACTCAGAGCTGGTAGTTATTGGTGCAACCCCCTCCCTCAGAGGACCGCTAATATCATGCTGTATTTCTTCAACTTTTTTTTTTTTTTTGAATAACTTCTTGTTCCTCTATATCTTATTTAAACTTGATCATAGTTCTAGTAATTTTTAACCTAACAACTAATTCAGGGTAACACGTGTTCCATCAACTTCTTATTGTTGTCATCCCAACAGATGTAAACTTGGCTGTGGAATATTGTGTGTGATTAAACCTATATGATTATCACACTTTGATTTTTTTTTTTTTTTTTGAAAAGTCTGGTTATTTTATACGATATTCTAGAATTTCTAAAAAAAAAGAAAAAAAGAAAAAAAATAAAATGAACAACAGCGAATCCACTTCAACGTTCTTTTAATTTTTTAAGTCAAAATGTCCAAAATATCAAGAGCACAAACAAACAAATAACTGAAGTTTGATAATTGGTGGTTTTGCACATAATTTTTTTTCGTGTTGATCCAAAATCTTCAGGCAATGTGGGGATCAACTCCAATAAATAGGTAGCATATTTCTGTCTAGAATAGGGTTGTCCACGAAGTGAGATATGACAGACAATTTTCATGGCGACATACGAGACGAGACAAGAGATCTTACAACACAAAGAGACACATTTTCGAACTGAGATAATCTCAACTCTTATCTCGTGAGCAACTCTAGAAAGGTAGAAATGATGGCGTCAGTGTTGATAACCATACTTGGTGGCGCGGGTCACCGGGTGACCTATTTTTGTTCAGGTTACCTGAATCTAAGTTCTTATATCCGGTATGGAAGAATAGTATATAAAAGAATAGGCAGATCCTAGTTATGGAAAAATAGGACATAAAAGAATACTCAGGTCCCAGTTATGGAAGAATAGGACATAAAAGAATAGGCAGGTCCCAGTTATGAAAGAATAGGACATAAAAGAATAGGCAGATCCCAGTTATAGACGAAAGGATAAAAGAATAGGCAGATCCTAGTTATGGAAGAATAGGACATGAAAGAATAGGCAGGTCCCAGTTATGGAAGAATAGGACATAAAAGAATAGGGAGGTCCCAGTTATGGAAGAATAGGACATGAAATAATAGGCAGATCCTAGTTATGGTAGAATAGGACATAAAAGAATAGGGAGGTCCCAGTTATGGAAGAATAGGACATGAAATAATAGGCAGATCCTAGTTATAGAAGAATAGGATAAAAGAATAGGCAGATCCTAATTATGGAAGAATAGGATAAAAGAATAGGCAGATCCTAGTTATGAAAGATTAGAACATAAAAGAATATGCAGATCCTGGTTATGGAAGAATAGGATATAAAGGAATAGGCAGATCCTAGTTATAGAAGAATAGGATAAAAGAATAGGCAGATCCTAGTTATGGAAGAATAGGATATAAAAGAATATGCAGATCCTGGTTATGGAAGAATAGGATATAAAGGAATAGGCAGATCCTAGTTATAGAAGAATAGGATATAAAGGAATAGGCAGATCCTAGTTATGGAAGAATAGGATATAAAGGAATAGGCAGATCCTAGTTATGGAAGAATAGGATAAAAGAATAGGCAGATCTTAGTTATGGAAGAATAGGATATAAAGGAATAGGCAGATCCTAGTTATTGAAGAATAGGATAAAAGAATAGGCAGATCTTAGTTATTGAAGAATAGGACATAAAAGAATAGGCAGATCCTAGTTATGGAAGAATAGGGTATAAAGGAATAGGCAGATCCTAGTTATAGAAGAATAGGATAAAAGAATAGGCAGATCCTAGTTATGGAAGAATAGGATATAAAGGAATAGGCAGATCCTAGTTATTGAAGAATAGGATAAAAGAATAGGCAGATCTTAGTTATTGAAGAATAGGACATGAAAGAATAGGCAGATCCTAGTTATGGAAGAATAGGACATAAAAGAATAGGCAGATCCTAGTTATGGAAGAATAGGATATAAAGGAATAGGCAGATCCTAGTTATAGACGAAAGGATAAAAGAATAGGCAGATCCTAGTTATGGAAGAATAGGACATGAAAGAATAGGCAGGTCCCAGTTATGGAAGAATAGGACATAAAACAATAGGAAGATCCTAGTTATGGTAGAATAGGACATAAAAGAATAGGGAGGTCCCAGTTATGGAAGAATAGGACATGAAATAATAGGCAGATCCTAGTTATAGAAGAATAGGATAAAAGAATAGGCAGATCCTAGTTATGGAAGAATAGGATAAAAGAATAGGCAGATCTTAGTTATTGAAGAATAGGACATAAAAGAATAGGCAGATCCTAGTTATGGAAGAATAGGATATAAAGGAATAGGCAGATCCTAGTTATAGAAGAATAGGATAAAAGAATAGGCAGATCCTAGTTATGGAAGAATAGGATATAAAGGAATAGGCAGATCCTAGTTATTGAAGAATAGGATAAAAGAATAGGCAGATCTTAGTTATTGAAGAATAGGACATGAAAGAATAGGCAGATCCTAGTTATGGAAGAATAGGACATAAAAGAATAGGCAGATCCTAGTTATGGAAGAATAGGATATAAAGGAATAGGCAGATCCTAGTTATAGACGAAGGATAAAAGAATAGGCAGATCCTAGTTATGGAAGAATAGGACATGAAAGAATAGGCAGGTCCCAGTTATGGAAGAATAGGACATAAAACAATAGGAAGATCCTAGTTATGGTAGAATAGGACATAAAAGAATAGGGAGGTCCCAGTTATGGAAGAATAGGACATGAAATAATAGGCAGATCCTAGTTATAGAAGAATAGGATAAAAGAATAGGCAGATCCTAGTTATGGAAGAATAGGATAAAAGAATAGGCAGATCCTAGTTATGAAAGATTAGAACATAAAAGAATATGCAGATCCTGGTTATGGAAGAATAGGATATAAAGGAATAGGCAGATCCTAGTTATAGAAGAATAGGATAAAAGAATTGGCAGATCCTAGTTATGGAAGAATAGGATATAAAAGAATATGCAGATCCTGGTTATGGAAGAATAGGATATAAAGGAATAGGCAGCTCCTAGTTATAGAAGAATAGGATATAAAGGAATAGGCAGATCCTAGTTATGGAAGAATAGGATATATAGGAATAGGCAGATCCTAGTTATTGAAGAATAGGATAAAAGAATAGGCAGATCTTAGTTATGGAAGAATAGGATATAAAGGAATAGGCAGATCCTAGTTATTGAAGAATAGGATAAAAGAATAGGCAGATCTTAGTTATTGAAGAATAGGACATAAAAGAATAGGCAGATCCTAGTTATGGAAGAATAGGATATAAAGGAATAGGCAGATCCTAGTTATAGAAGAATAGGATAAAAGAATAGGCAGATCCTAGTTATGGAAGAATAGGATATAAAGGAATAGGCAGATCCTAGTTATTGAAGAATAGGATAAAAGAATAGGCAGATCTTAGTTATTGAAGAATAGGACATGAAAGAATAGGCAGATCCTAGTTATGGAAGAATAGGACATAAAAGAATAGGCAGATCCTAGTTATGGAAGAATAGGATATAAAGGAATAGGCAGATCCTAGTTATAGAAGAATAGGATAAAAGAATAGGCAGATCCTAGTTATGGAAGAATAGTATATAAAGGAATAGGCAGATCCTAGTTATGGAAGAATAGGATAAAAGAATAGGCAGATCCTAGTTATGGAAGAATAGGATATAAAGGAATAGGCAGATCCTAGTTATGGAAGAATAGGATAAAAGAATAGGCAGATCCTAGTTATGGAAGAATAGGACATGAAAGAATAGGCAGATCCTAGTTATGGAAGAATAGGACATAAAAGAATAGGCAGGTCCTAGATAGATTAGCAGTAAAAATGTATGCGTCCACGTAAAACGTAGGAGAATAGTCGAGTCACAAATGAAAGATATAAAAATCAAATCTTTGATTTAGCATCCTATGATTATTATGCCGTAGGTCAAAGGAGACAGATAACTGATTAAAGTGAATGATTCTGATTAAATAATTGATGAAATAAGAATTAATGCGGAAACGAGAGAACTCTCAAAACTCACGGTCACGATGTTTTCCACTAAAGCTCAGATGGCCCGGGATCGAAGCAGGGACCCTCTTGTATCAGAGGTGAACATTATTATGTATAGTCCTTAAAGATAACCAATAAAAGAGTTAATGTAATATGATATTTAGTGTTCTTACATTGAAGCAGAATTTTTGTTGGGGGGGGGGGGGGGTAGTGCAAGCGTTGGGGGAGGTCCAATACTATAAGCCACTGCACCAATGTAGTATTGAACGGGCATTTTTCTGTACCTGACAAATAACTGTAAAATACTTCCACCTATATTTTATGAAAAAGAACGATAGAACTAGATTGTTTTTATAAGATAAAGAGTGCAGATGAAGTGTAAGATCAAATTTTCATGCTGCATCAATCATTTCCCTGTTAAACAAGGATAGTTTTATTAAGAAGTATACAAATATATGTTGAGTAAGGAAGTTTTTTCGGGGAGCAGTCCGGTGGACTCCCTGTGGGTGCATCCCTACATCGAAGTGTTATATTATTAAATGCTTGATTTAATCTAATATATCTATATAATAATTTATCCACTTATAACATACTTCATGATTTAAGCCGTGGTTTCTCAGTGATAGAGCGTTTACCCCCTGGTGCATGGGGCCCTGGTTCGATCCTAGCTTGCGCCAAGGGAACTTTGTGTGGACAAACTGCATGAGCGTAGGTATCCTCGGGGTTCTGCCGTTTCCTCCCACTTTCTTCATTCCACCATTTCATTCATTTCTCATCATCACAGTCTCGTTTAGTCTAGCCAGCATAATCGTTGGACGTAAAACTCAAGGATTTTTATTTCATTTCATATTTCATGATTTTATTGTAACTCACGAACCGAGATGATATTATCTCCATTAACTGGACTTCCAAAATATAACAAGTTTCTTATGAAATAATCGAAGCATGGAAGGTGTGGTTTCCGTTTTATTGGTCGATTTTTTTTTCTTTTAAATTAGTAGCTTTGATAGATGTGTACTGTACTATGTAGCATCCGTTTTAAATTTCTTTTGCACTATGTTGGTGGCCACCAGATCCAAAAACCCCTAAAGACTCAACGAAGATCTCTCCCGTGCGGCTACACAAGTCGAGGAATGGTTGGAAGCTAAAGGTGTTAACTAAAACCCATTTGCACCTATAAAAAAATGTTTGTAAGACTGTAACACTAGTGGGTGCCGCTTTCGGCTACTGTTTTTACTTCTTTTTATTCTGATTTTATTTCTGTGTTTCCTCTTCCAATTGAGAAGGGGACAATGAAAAGAATCTCTCACTGGTAGAAAGACTACTGCTAGGGGAGAGAGAAGATTTCGTTTTGTAGGTATGGCTGCGAATACATGTCAGTGGGTTTATTATACCACACACGAACATTATATATTAATACGTGGTCGTTGGAATGCTTATTTTTTATCTTTAGTTTGAATTCTCCCCGTGTAAATTTATTATAAGCTAAACAACTAGAATTTTATTATTTTGTAATATAGAATTTTCGACTTTTCTGAAATAACGCAAGCCGAAATAAATTCAAATATATGTATAGGGTCTATATGGTATTTTCAATTTCCGTTAATAAGTAAATTGTTCGTTCCTATGATGTAAAACATTCGAATGAATTAATTTAATAGCCCCCTTAACAAAAGTCTTTATAATAATGTAGAGTGAAACAGGGATACAACATAGGCGATGACCTTGTTTTTTTTTTCTTTTTTTTTAATGGGTGTCCACGCTTCACTACTTATAAGATAAACACAACGTTTCGTAAACTTTTTCTGTTTTTCTAACAGATCCAATACTGAACTGGTTCCCAAACTAGGAAGGCTACCCCTGAGACGCATGAAAGAAAATCAAGACGGCAAAGATTACTGAAATACCATGAATTGCAAAATTATTTTTACACTCTAAAGGCGTCAGATCTTTTTTATTTTCAACCACGATTAGCTAATCTTTATATTGAACAAACTTCCAATTAAATATTGAGATTTTGTTTTACTGATTCCAATATGTACTCTATGGGGCAGAAACATGGAGATTACGCGAAAGTGATGTTAAAAATTAGAGGCTTTCGAAACGTGGGCATGGAGAGAAAAACAGAGAATTAACTGGGTTGAACGGAAAACGAATGAGAAGGTGTTAGGAGGAACTGGTTGGAATATTGGTTGAGGAGAAACTGTATTATGTGGGACGTGCTAGAGGGTATGCTAGGGACGTGCTAGGAAGATATTAACCCAGAAAATTGCTACGTCAAGACAAAGAGACTAGGTGAGGAAAACCGTTAAGCTTCTTAGCTGCAGCAAGTGACCTGCCATTAATGGCAGAATAGCTATGATGATGATGATGATATATTTAGTAATATTGACCAAAAAAGAGAGAGAAAATTAAAATAATAATTATTATAATCAAACCTCTGAATATTTTAGAATAATTTGAATGAAAACTGAAAACGACTCAATTGTACACTGAATATAAAATCCCTACTAAGTGCCAAATATAGAAAAGTTCGGTTTAATGTAAAATGTTGCTATATGCCTAACACTACTCAATGAAAAATTGATTATCTAGTATTCACTGTGGGAGTAGTTTGAACAATCCCCAGATGATTTCGCGTGCCTATATGTCCCATCAGTTCTTAAGTAACATCTCGGTTGTTTACTCAATATTTTCGTTTGGGACTTAGCAAGGATTTTATACTCAGTCTACAACTGTTTATGTCTTTTGTGTAAACTCAATTTATATTACTTTGACCTGTATTAGAAATACAAAATAACGGTATCAAACTCTACAAAATCACTCTCACGTGTAAATATGGATTATTCACTGTTGTATAACGTTATATCGTTCAATCCTCGATGTACTGCACAGTGGTCGAAATAACAAAAAAGTTGAACAAAACCCCAGAAATGAATTCCATCACTGGAACCAACGTCTATAGTCTTTTAGTAGGGGAATGTCCACTCTATATAGAGCAGATCTGTTTTTCGTCTTGGCACAACTCGTTCATGAGAAAACACCTGTCGAAAGTGGACAATTGGCCGTCCTTGTAAAATTGCTTTCCGTATGTGGTAGTATGACGGGCCTGTTACCCTTAAGTACCTAGGTATATTGATAGTTACGAAATGCTAAATATTGGTATTGTTGATCAGAACAATAGCAATCCTTAAGGCCAATGGCAGGCCTCTGAGACACTTCGTGTGTGCATTGAGGGCATTTTTACAACACTATATTCAAAATCAATGCTTTGCTATAAATTTGTAGACTTTTAAAATTTTACTAGCAAGTCTAAGGGTTTCATTTTCATTTTAATATTTTCTGAGGTCTCTGAATAAATGATTTTTGCTAGAATTAGCTGCTATACTACCTGCTACCTGGTAAACGAAGCGAGCTTCAATTAGTCTGGGCGCGTGGTCAATGCCCACAGAGACTGACTGCTAGTCTCGTTGTGTCGTGTCATCTTGCCACCTAGACAAGTCTTCGCGTACATGATAAATTGCTGAAGAATTTACTATACCCGTAGCTCCTCTCCAAATGCTACGTGAGGAAGCTCAGAAGTCTCGAAAAATACTTCCGCAGATTTATCGCGAGAAATGGTGCCGGAAAAACTCTAGAAAAGATATAAACCATAGTAGGTGCTACATTTTTTTTTTTTTTTTGTCATCGTCTGACCCTTTAATTTTATCGCTGAGCCCCAGAATGCCCCAAATCAGAACAATATACCGAACGAAATTCTACAACTTTTAAATGTTCATCGCCAATCTCATGTATGGGCACCAGAGACTTCTGAAAGTGATTAATTTCACAATCGAATTTTGTGATTTTTACTGTAGTTGATTGGACAACTCCCACTGTTTTGTTATCAAATATGCATGTAACGAAATAGTTTCTTTTCTGTAAACATTTCTTATACAGACTGACTTTTGGCTAAATTCATTATTCATGTTTATATGTAATTTTTCGTTGCCGTCCAAAAATAGGTTTATTTTTTTAAAATGAGATCTTTACTCTGCAGATTTAATAAGAATGACATTGCCACAGGTTCTATTTTTTTTTTTTTTCATAACGACCCAAGATGGTATTTGTAAATCTGATTTTGAAAATGTGGACTTTTTACGCTACCTACATAGGCAACCAGCATCACTGACCATAAACGGTAAATTATTATTCACATTACAGCAGAACAATCGAAAATAGCTTAATGTGCCTTCAAAAAATACCATATCGACAAAAACGCGCTTTCAATACGCCCCCAAAAAGTTTCATTGCATTTTCTCGTCATTCCGACCACTGTGTGCCGTATACCTAAGGAGGCTAAAAGTTATATTAATAAACAATTATTCAATGTATAGGGTATAAGCATCTGGCCATGAAATCAAGTTTGCGGCCCACCATGCACCAAGTTTTAGCCTCCACCATGCACATGCACCAAGTTTTTGTCAATGTCATGATTTTTTTTTGTTTTGTTTTTTAATAGGCCTATTAATTTTATGAGCACACATTAAAAATTTCCAACGGATGCTTGAACCTCGGAGCCAAGGCCACACTCGTGTAGTAGGCACCTATGGTGTACGGAATTACCGATGTTCAATACTACATTTCTCTTTAGTTTTGGAAGAAAAACACCACTGATATGTTTTGAAATGAAATTAAATATCTAGTTTAACGTCCCACGCTTATGCATCGAGGCTAAGGGAGACAGTGATAATGAGAAATGAATGAAATGGTGGAATGAAGAAAGTAGGAGGAAACAGGAAAACCCCGAAGAAACCCACGAACACGATATTTGCCTACCAAAAAAGCTCACATGGCGCAGGCTGAGATCCAACCAGGGACTCTAATAACCACACGTGACTGCTGTACCACTGAGCCAATACTTGTGCAAGACTTTTGCGCAAGAGTCTTGGTCTTGGTCTTGCATCAGGATTCCTGGTCTTGCTTTTGGTCTTGCATGCAAAACTCTTGCACAAACTGCAAGACCAAGACTCTTGCGCTCATCACTAACTTTGACCATGATATGATGTATTTCTAATAGACCCTAAATAGAAATCAAATGACAGGAAATGGAAAACTTGACTTTTATCCAAAAAGTTTTATTCTAATGAAAAATGAAAGTGACTATGTTTGTGACTGAGTAACTCTTGAACCACTCGAGCAATCTCAATCAAATTTTCAACATAGGTGAGGTTTCGGCCTGGAATAGGTTTTATAATTTCACTTTGAAGGTACAACTTAGGGAAGGAGAGGGGGAGATGTGAAATGACAGAAAATGACCGATATTAGTGTCGAATCCATAGTTTTCAGGTCACTGAGATGAACAGTGACACTTTCGCTGCTGTTAAAATCGAAATTCATCCCCCGTTAGTACTACAGAATGAAACGTATTCTTCCTGTAAGAACACATGTAGGTGGCATACTTAAAAAGATAGGTTACATGCGTAATTCCTGTACTTTTTGGACTTAACGTACAACAGACGTATAACTGAAAACGCATGTTTTATAATACTTTCTGTATAAGTGTTCCATCTATACGTACTTTCCGTATGAAACAATGTAGGCGGTCAGGATCTCACATACAAATGGACGTATATAACATACAGCTGACGAAGGTAACATAAGTATATGCATGTGATATACGGAAAACTGTTAGATGTCACACATCCTGCAACGGCATGATGTAACATCTAAGGGCAGTGCCTATGTAGCATACGGATGCTCCGTACTGATTTCTATAGTAAGCAAGGGGATAACGTATATTTGTACAATATACCGCTGTCCGGAGAACGGATTTTTCTCTGTGAAGAACGGGCATTCTGCTAGTTCAGAAAAAAAATGTTTAGAATACAGAATTATTCGATTGGTTATGCTCCATTGTTCCTCCCCTTATTTTTCGATACATAACGAGACAGAAAACTTATCGCCCTGGTTTCCTCGTATTTTTGTACTCTTTCTCCTCTTTTGTAATTAAAATTAAGACGTTCTTCTCAAAATATTTTAATATTTTTGGCGTCATGCATTTTTTAAAATTTAAATCAAATATGTAGACGTCACCAGGTGTAACGAAGAGATTTTTGACAGTCTGGATCTCCCCTTTCGCATGTTGTATACTTATAAATTTAAAATTATTATGCTCAGCAATATTACTAAATTAAGTAATAGATAGTAGATTTAAGAATACAAATTTTATTTGCCAAAAAAATCTCTGTTCATATGATTATACATGCAGGAGCATGGGCTCCCAAAGTAGGGCAGGGTGGGGCCTAGGCCCCCCTGGGTCACGAAAATGTATATGTAATATAGACTAAAATACCAGACTTAATATATCAACCATGGAGTAGTGTTGTCTCTGAGACGAGACGAGACGTAATTGTCGTGACGAGACAGCACTTTCAGTTACCATTTTGAGATGAGACCGCACCAAACCTATTCTCGTGGACAACACCACATAGGAGTTCGCGGGCCCAAGTTTGGTACCTATTGATTACATTTAAACTGTACAAAGAGTTATCCGGAGGACGGAAAAATTCCACTCAGTCCAGTTTTTAAACAAACTATCATTTCATTATAGACTTATCTCGAGTGTCAATGTGTAAACTTGCTAAGTAGATATACCCCTCTCCTCGATTTCATTACGAAATTAACCGCCCATGTTTATAAAAGAACTCTATACATACATAGGTACACTTAAGTAGACATCCTATTACTATGCTTTGATATTTTGTTTGTTTCCAATCTGCAGTTCTTAGAAATAATAAGTTAATTAATTAATTAATCATTGTTATTGTTGTTGTTGTTGTTGAAGATGATAATTTACGTTTTGTTTACTTATCGCAGGAAGTGAAAGCATGATTATCTCCTTTCGCTTGTTTTTCATCATCACGACAAAGCTTTGTTGACCTAATTAAACATTGTTATTTGGCTATTGAGAAAGCTAACAAAAGTTTTTTTTTCATTCTTTATTTTTTTTTTCAAAAATATTAATGGACGTTCATTTCTCGTGAACAAGACATGCAAGTATTGTGACACTCATCTCGTTCTATGTAAATATTATGAACTCACTTGTGGTTAAATATTAGCAGTCTCATCTTTTCGTATGGAAGATCAGGGTTTGATTCATGTTATTTAGATTCCACGTCCACAGGGGGACGGAGGCACGGTGGCTCAGTGGTAGAGCGCTCACCTTTGGCATGTAGGACCCTGGTTTGATCCCCGGCCAAGTAAGCTCGTAGTGGAAAACATCGTGGTCGTGGGATTTCTCGGAGTACTCCCGTTTCCTCCCGTTTTATCATTCCACCAAGTCTTTCATCATCATTCACTTGCTTTAATCATCGTCTTCCTTAGCCTACAAGGGCATAATCGTGGGACATTAAACTGAAATATTTCATTTTTTTAGATGCTACGTTAGATTATAATTTGCTAATGATTATTAATATTAAACTTACTGTCAAATACTCTTGTGTGCAGAACTTATAGACGAAATAAAGTAACATTAAATATAGAATATACAGGGTGATTTTTTTTAACTCACGGATTTCATTTGGGTCTAGAATTTCTAACAGAAGTCCGATTTTCATGCGGTTTGTGGCAAATGATCAAGGAAGGATGGGAGATTTATGAGACCATGTTTACTGGTTTAAATTCATCCGGGGTAATATCGGTCACACCTCAAGAAAAATCGCAAATATTCGCCAATGTACCTTACAATTAAAATCAAGTGCAGTGCGGTATAATGATTTGAGTTTTCCTCGTACATGGAAACCTCGCCAAGATCAATAAGAATAAGAAATAGAAAACTGGGCTGTTGTATTGGGAATTGCGCTGTACAATTATGCTACTGTGTGAGTATAATCAGGACACAGTGAAAATAGTGTACTGTTTGGAGCAACATGAGTTTATCGTTAAAAGTTTTTGGTAAACGGCATGTGTTGTTGCTTCACGAAGGTCATTTAGAAACAAATTTGCCTCACGTTCTGCCCCAGATAGTAGCATAATATACCTATGGTCACTAGTGAATAAATTGGAAGAAGAGTGTAACGTCCTACGATTATGCTACGAAGCTTAGGGAAACGTTATGGCGATAATAAGCGAAAATGGTGTAATGAAAAAAGTGAGGGAATCTCGAGAAAACACATTTGCGGTGTTTGCTCACATAGCACATTTGGCTGAGCTGGAATTAAACCAAGGACCTCATGCATCGGAGGCGAGTTCTACCACTGAGTCATAGCGGTCCAATATGCCTACTTATCTGCCGTAAACAAGTTGCCTACATCAGAAAACACCGTATGCGTGGGCTTTTCCAGGATTCTCCAGTTTCCTCCTACAAATGACATACGCAAACATTTATTTCGGAGGGGAATGTCCGGAGATCCAGGACTCACCCCTACATTGCACCTTCGTCATTACAGCAGGGATATGCGACAGTTTCTGGTCCTAGGGCCGCGGTGGCTTAGTGGTAGAGCGTTTACCTCTGGTGCTTGGGGTCCTGGATTCGATGCCAGCCCCGCCAAGTGAACTTTGTGGTGGACAAACACCGTGTGCGTGGGTTTCCTCGGGGTTCTCCCGTTTCCTCTCACTTTCTTCATTCCACCATTTCATTCATAACTCATCATCACCGTCTCCTTTAGCCTAACCAGCATAACCGTGGGACGTAAAATTTCAAGATTTCATTTAATTTCATTTTCTACTCCTCATAAATATGCTGAAACTCCACTGCTAAGAATACAATTCAGATTGGAAACAAGGACGCAAACCCGTATCCATGCAAAACTGCCAAGAAACGTACGTTCACATTTTCATTACACCATTATTATCCATCTCTATCACTGTTTCCCTTAGCATTGGAGCACAATCTTGGGTTAAAAAAAATAAATAAATCTTTCAGTATTACGTCCCATAGTTGTGTCGGGAGGCTAAAGCAGACGGCAATGATGAGAAATGAACGAAATGATGGAAGGGATAAAGTGGGAAGAAACAGAAGAACCCCGAGAAAACCCACGCGCGCTGTGTTTATACACTACAAAGCTCACTTGCCGCAGGCTGGGATCGAACCAAGGACCTCACGCAACCCTACTGCGCTTTAACCTGCGTTCACTTACTATTGCTGCACTCGTTATTATGTGATTTGAGTATGGAGCTTTGGTACATAAAGGAGCCAACATGACTACTATAGCAGGGGGGGGGAGGTCAGCATTCTACACCGTAACGAATGTATTACAGTAACTTTTAGTCGATGGTAGTATGTTTACAATTCACCCAAAACTTACGTTCGAAAGCTGTATATGCTGCGCCTCGACGCTGTCACATGAAACGTATCCACACGTCACCTCAACCGCATCACCGTACTGCAAGGGCGCCCATGTTGTGCTTTCCAAAGGGGGCAAGTATAAGCGACGTTTCAAATACAGTTTCAAATTTTGCTGTAACTAATGTAAAAATTCTATTGGGTTTTCGATATTCCCAAGTACAATTTCCTCTTAGGGGAAGAAAGCGCCCCACCTTGCCCCCCTGATGGGCGCCCTTGCCATACTGTGTACTCATATGCATTCGCACTCTGCTACAACTGAAATCCTTTATCTCGTTTTCTTTGTATAGTAAATAAGTCCTAGTAATATTACTCCCTGGTGAAACTTAGTAATATTATTCCGGTAAGATTGTTACCGTTACTTTTTAATCATCTATGATATTGCAAATCACACACTATTCCATTCTCGTTTTTTAAGAAATAAGAAAATCTCATAAATGGGAACCTAAAAATTTGCCTTGAGCTCAAAAATGAAAACACGTTTGAAAATAATGGGACATTTTTTTCTCAAATATGCGTAAAAATTACTAATTTTGTTTTGAACATGCATTTTTCTCATTTCTGAGCAAGGAAATTTTTAAGGGTGCAGCTCGGTACAGGGGAAGGGAAAGGAGCCATCCATTCAAGAACTGATTGATATGATACCAACCTCGTGTTCATGGTATATGCTGATCACCTTTATCATATCAAGCATTTTTGAATCGACGTTGGAAACATAAAGAAAATATTGTCCATTAAATATAGAAAACATTGCTTTGGCGTCAAACTTAATTTAAATTATTAAATTTACTTGAATTCCAGGAAGGAATCACTGCTCGGCCTTGTCCTCCCCCTTCTTTTGTGGTCGCCAGAAGTCTATTCTAGGAAGTTTTCAACTAGAGGTGGATTAAGATCTAGGTTGTCTAAAAACAAATAAACAATAAACTTTACAGTGAAAGTTAAGACCTAATTCCATGTCGCAGAAACAGTGACATCTGCTACAGTAGAAACAGTCACTACGGGAGCCCATGAAAGTTCTCCTGTAAACTTATATTCGTTTCATCTTTAAAATAAAGTTGTACTTTGGTTGGGTTCGATTTTATTTTCTTTTGTGAAAACCAATACTAGGAGGGTAGCGTAACGCTATTGCTAAAGTAACGTAAAACAAAGCACAAAAAGTGTTGGTCATGAGTCCATTAAAGCTAAGGAAGTACCGCTTCCACTGAGCAGAGCCGTGCAGTGGGGGGCGAGCGGGCCGACAGCCCCGGGCGCCGAAGTAAGGGGGCGAAAAATTCGGAAGAAAAAAGGAAAAAAGATAGGAAAAATTGCTTGGAATATATGTATGGGGGCGCCGTCGTATACTCTCGCCCCGGGCTCTGATTTTCAACGGCACGGCCCTGCCACTGCATAAACAGAACAATGCACTATTAATAAATAACGCAAGAATAATTTAAAATAATGGAAGATGTTAAGAATAATCCATTGCACACTCAGAAAAATGTAGTAAAATAACTCCTAAGACCCCGGCTATTTGTAGCGATCGCAAAGCGCATTTATTGCTCATGCGTAAGCTTGAAATACGCTGACCATGTATTTAAATCTGAGCGGCTAAACATGAACGCTAAAGCAATAAAATTGCTGAGAAAACGCCGGCTCCAGCGTATTTGGTGCGGGTCGGAACAATAGACCGCCTGCTGTTTAAAAGATTTCAAAAGGAATGACAGAAAGGAAAGACGTGTTGCCAGGCAAGGGGATTGTAGCAAGAAACAGCTGCTTGGAAGACGCTTTGTGCAGAGATTGGAACTCTGCTGTTATAAAGTATGTGTGTGTATAACACAAGAAAATTCACAAAAATAGAAGGAAATTCCGAAAATTAGCTAATCACAGAAAAATCAATGTAACACAATAGGGTGATTTCTCGTGATACACTTGATTGACACTTAGCTGGTGCCATGGTAATCTATAAGCAAAATATTTGGCTTTAGGCAAAAGATGACACAACGAAATAACTTGAATTTGAGCCCCTATCTCCGAAGCTCGAACTCCACCCCCAAACAGACAACCACAAGTGTAATCACAAAGAGAAATTTTCAGTTGTGTTTGAAAACGTGTCCTGTGTACATATCCTGTCATGGTTAGTGTGTTTAACACAGAGGCGTTTATAATCGAAATACAAAATAGGCCATGCCTATATGATTTAAGAGATCCGAACTACATGAATCGTGACTTAAAAATAAAAATGTGGAGAGAAGTGGCTGCGATATTTGTTCCAGACTGGGAGGGAATGGAACGGAATTCTCAGAATGAAGAAAGTAAGAATATTCTTATTTTATGATTTCATTTAATACTGTTAAGTAGAGCTACATCGAGCCAAATTGTATGTTCACTATGAATAATAATAATAATAATAATAATAATAATAATAATAATAATAATAATAATAATAATAATAATAATAATAATAATAATAAATACTTTGTTAAAGTTGTGCCAACTTCCAATATACCTAATATATACCAAACCTTAAGGCGCAACAGCTCGAAAGGGCCAGGGTCGGCTATGCGTCATTTTATGGGGAGGATATGTTAGATGATGGAACAATTGCCCTTAGATGGTCTAAGCCATAAATGTGTGCACAGTAGAAAGGCGGAAAATGCCACCTCTAATAGTTTGGTACTTAGGTATATCGAAAATGTTTTAAACAGCAAAGACCATAATTTTAAATTGGGATTCAATACATCTTATTCTCTTTCCAGTCTTTGAAATGACCGAAAAACTACGTTGCCTAATTATTTCGAAACTTAGTTTTGTAAAACAAACACATAATGTTTCAGTTTCCAGACATTTCTTTCCATGCATCTTAGAAATATTCCTGGGAAAGATATGTTTATTTTATTTTTATTTATTTATTTTAACTGTAACTGCTCGTGTTTTATCAACTTTGTTCTGAAACTGAAAATAAGGTGCTAAAATTGGTAGAGAGTAGGAATTTCAGAAGAAGCCAAAATCATGAGAGGAAAAAAATTAAAAGATTAAACCAGAGAATTGGTTAAAAAATATCATGATGTAAATTTTATAGTTGGTGGCTTGGAATTTAGCGGTCCTTTCAGCACCGAAGCTATACAAGATGTGAACCTACAGTTTAAGGTGGAATCTAAACTACCTTTATGCGCTGAAACTTTTCAATGATCTCCCACAGGATTCGAATCCGGAACCCCATTCTCCAAAGGCACGTGCATAGCTAGTAAAGTATAAAGTAGTGTAAATGTTGGAATTTATTGATTGGGGTCTAATATTTGTTTACGATACAGAGGATATCTTTAAAAACAAATGCCTCTTGCTCCGTCTCTTTCGACTATATCAGCGAGACTACATCAGACGTGAACTACAGCTCAACGTGGGACCCTCACCACATAAGCTCCTGCCTAGAATCGAATCCAGGTCTA
The DNA here is from genome assembly GCF_964235325.1 of Thermobia domestica. Lineage (NCBI taxonomy): Eukaryota > Metazoa > Arthropoda > Insecta > Zygentoma > Lepismatidae > Thermobia > Thermobia domestica. Next base: position 83,238,732 of record NC_137454.1, read on the forward strand.
CCACTTCTGGCGCGGGAAATGAAAAGAAAAGACCTGGAAACCCTGACTGGCTCATAGTATGATTTACAACTTTGGTGAAACTAAAATTACCGTGTAGCCACTTAGGCCGCGTTCACTGTGGGGGGTAACGCTTTGTCGACTAGCCTAGTACTTAAATGCTTTGTTGCATCCGAGATTCTCTAGCATTTGAGCAACGAAATACTTTATTGATCAGAAAAACTGGTTATCTCAAAAATAGCGACTGTGAAATAATTGATATAAGCTGCAATGAACAATCTTTCCCAGTCTTTGCAGTGGCGAAGATAAACCCATAGAAAGGGTTGGGGAACCAATAACATAAAAACTTCCAGTTGTCTTAAAGTAAAGCATCTTTTATGCGTTGTGCAATAATTGAAAATTGAAATGTAGTTTCTCAATAGTCCTGCATCTCACCCCTTTCCAATTGTCGGTGCTACAGTCTTGAATCAACTTCTTCTACAACCTTGCTACCGCTTGCAGGGAACGATAGAATAGCTGATATCTTTTCTGGACGCAAAATCATTTTGGTGCATTGTAGTTTAACGCTTTTTATTTTGACTGTCGACAGAAGTCTTGTAATCATGCAAAAATTGCTCGAATCTCGATATTTCAACTGGAATGGAACTAATATTGAAAAGTATAGTCTATTTGATTCTGTGGGAACGATTCGTCTCGCACATCGTGACGAAAATTCTGTGTCATCTCTCTGTCATCTCGTGTCTAGTTTTCTATGGGATTCTCCAAAAAGAAGTTGATTCAAACTTTCAACTATACCCAAAAGTAGGCCTAAAGGTAGACCTACCGTAATTTTCTAGAGAATAAAAATCAGTTCCTCCCCTCATTTCTTCCCTTCTAAGTCATATCTATCTATCTATCTTTCTATATACCTACTTTCGGGCCACCCTGTATATATATATCTCGAATTTTTATTTTTACTTTTATTATTATATAACTCGATTTTTTATCTATTTCCTTCATCTTCGAGTTTTCGAGGTCTCACTGTATATTCTTCTTAACCAATAGTATAATAATATAGTAATGAAGAACGTAAAGCAAATTCTGAATAACAGCGCTGGGCTGTTAACATTTGCTTCTGGTGAGGGATACACATTTTATCTCGAAGACTGTAAAGAAGACAACCACAGTAATAAGTCTATTTTAAGTTATTAAACATTTAAAACAAATGTTTGACAATACATAGTCCAAATACTGTTTCTAAAGAATTAGTGATAATTTTATACTCATAATAAAAGTCATGACTGTTATTGCCCACGATTATACAAACAAACAAACAAACAAACAAAGTAGAGCTCGAGGCTTTGGTGTGGGAGATCCGAGTTTGATTCCGGCGGGAGCTCAGGTGGTTCGGATTCCACGTTAATCAATAGGCCCCGTCTCATATAGCCTCGCTGCTCAAAGGGATATTAAACTCAAAATCAACTCAACTCAAACAATTCAGGGAAGCTACTTTTATTTGGCTGGTGTGTGTGTGTGTAACTCCTCAGTCCGCAGTAATTTTTCAATTCCTTTGGAGTTTGGGAGTACGTCAAAGCCGAAAAATCTGTATCCCTGCCCGGAACCGAAATCAGGGCCACGCTGCTAATCGTAATACTAAAAAAAAGAAAGAAAGAAACAAAACAAATAAAAAATGCATTGAAAAATTAATACATACTGTACTTCCTATGGTGGATATTACAATGACATTTAGAGGAGTGTTGCTTGGACGTTAGATGTATTGAAATCGGGACTACAGGAATGAGTAAGTTACTGAACAATGTTGGAGAACTATTCATCCCACTCACTCTTGTCATTTTATTATTTTTTTCATAGCCTATAGTTTGCAACTATGCACAAAGAACCACAGCGCTCAAGGTGTTGCGGGAGTAAATTTCTTTTGGCCTCACTCGTCACGGCACGTCAAGGACACTGAGGTGTCGGGGAAAGAAGGGGATGTTTGCTGCTGGCTGTTGATTCTGCTACAGTCAGTCAGTCTTGGAGAGTACCATCAGTCGCCGCGGGAAGGGGAGTGCGAGACAGAGGAAAACACCACCAAGCAAGAGTGACCACAGAGAGTCCTCAAGGGTCCACATCCGGTACCAGCCAATCAGAAACGTCTTTTTGTTTGTAAAATCCATCCTCCTTGCCTTGCTCATTGGTGCACGAGAAAACACTTAAATACCAACCTGCTTTCTCGGTCTCACTTCATGCTTCGGTTCCTCTCGGATATTCCACAACACTCATACTCAAACACACATACAATAAACACTTGAGAATTTTCTCCGTTTCAATTGCTGACGTCATTGGGTCTGAAAGGATATGTTTACACAGGCATAGCAACAAAAAATGAATTTGCACTATCGTTGAGAAAAAGAATAATGAAAGATTTTATATTACAAATGTAACTTAACGCTCAAATCCCCAAAGTACCTATATCAAACAAATTTGAAGCACCGGTATGCGTTGTATAATACATTTCAGTGTGTAAATCAAATAATATTCTCTGGTGACATGACAGTAATGATTAATTGGACAAAACCACGAAGCAAAATACTAAAATATTTCAAATTGAAATGCCAAATGCATTAGAATAAAACAATTTTTGCTGAGTGGAATAAGGGGGACAGAACCAATCAAAAGGTGTAAACTTCTTTATTTTTTAACTAATGTTACCTTTTAATACATTTTTAAAGCAAGAGGCGTCATTTGAGGACAGAGGAAGGACAGTCCCCCTGTAAATGTTTGAGAAAAATTTATGCTTTTTTAAAAATAAGTGTTTCTTATCCTGTTGACATGTCCTGGCGATATCTTCCAGAGCAGTGATATTTTCACGAGGAGATATAACGTGACACATTAGTTATTTTATTTTATTTTTAATTTTCGACAACGCGGTGAGAATCAAGACGAGAAGTAAGTTCGAGACAAGACGAGAAATTTCTCGACACTAGGATGAGGCAACACTAGTTCATCCAAGTCTCAAATCTCAAACACTGATAATTCATCCCTAATAGCAAGAAAGCTTTCAGTAAGTTCGCGCGTGTTTGGCTTTTGACTTTCTAGGCTTGCATTTGAAACGCATGCATGCTTTCATACAATCTGACTTTTGTTGTACTTGCAAGCGATGCTTTAGACCCTTTGTAGAGCGTCATAGCATCACTGGCCGTTCATTGTCTATTGACTTGATCTTACTTGTAAAACGCTTGCGTCAAGCTTGTATGGAACACTGAATATAATGTTTCCCTCTATGTATCTTCGTTAAGGGAATCCAGCTTGCGGCATGCTTGCACTTTTCCAATCAAGCTGGATGCAAGCTTGATCGACTTGCAATTCAAGCTTACAGCAAGCGGTTTGCAAGTGATCTCTCCTACTATAGTACATATATAATACTTATAAATTGATAAAGTGATTGCAGGAAAATAACGAAGAGCATTTATGAACGTTTAAAGACACGTTAGTCATTGCATTATATACTCCAACAACATGATTTGAATATTTTTATATCACACACCCTTCCGTGGATTTTTCGTGACCCCAAAGGATTCTGTAAATTCTAATTGGAATTAACAAAAGAAGAAAAGCCAAGTCATAAATTTCGTAAATTGAGACGAGAAAAGAGCTTACAAAATTTACTACACTGAGACAAGAAAGCTTACATCTTGTCTCGTCTCATGGGAAACACTAATTTATACAGGATTCATTATATTAGATAGGATTTTTTTCTTAATTTCAAGCGATAGACTTCCCAAATTTTTATTTTTTTTAAAGATGTCACTTCCTTCACGAGCCGCTCTTCTATACGAATAAAAGTGCTCACAAGCTTCGTGATCCAGAAGACCAAGAGGCAATCAGACCCATGACCCATCAGACCGGGTGACCCGGGGCAGATTCATTACTTAAGTGACCCGAGCAGACTCAGTATGACTTGGACAAAGCCATTATGGCCCGGAGACGACGAAATATCTTATACACATGAGGAGTACGTATATGTGAAGCTTTTAATGTAGTTCTAACAAACATGATTCTCTCCCGTCTCTTTCTCTCTCTGTTTTCGGTGTCCTCCCATCTTGCCTATTCCCATCTTGCCTAACGATTTATCAGCCACTCCAAGATAAGAATATCTGCCATTTTAGGCGAGATGGGAATTCCCATCTTACCTAATCCCATCACGCCTAAAATGGCGGTAAGATGCAAGGAGGGAATTTCTGCACTAAAGAGGGAATTCCTGTACTAGCATTTTAATCACCACCAGTAAGAAATTGTGAAATCATACATTTCAGAAAAGAATTACTCTGTTAATCCTTCGTACATAAGAAAATCAATAACCTAGCTGCAGTATATTTCAATTAATATTGGAAATCTCTGTTTTCTCTTCTGTTAACTTCAGACTGCGTATACTCTGCAAGTAAGTCACAGACATGTTTAGAACGATTTCATGAAAGGTATCTCCTACCTTCATATATTAGCAGCACAATTAATTAAAAGTATACAGGGTGTTTCAAAACAACACTGACAATGTTTGGGAGCTGATTTCTGACACTAAGATAAGACCAAAGTATAGACCAACCTGGCAGAGATGGAGTGGGTCAGTGGGTCGGTGGGTCAGTGGGTCAAGTTTTCTGGGTGGGTCAGTGGGTCGTGGGTCAACAGCAATTGACCCACTGTGACCCACCACCCACCGTGACCCACTGCGACCCACCACCCACCATGACCCACTGCGACCCACCACTCACCGTGACCCCCTGTGACTCTCCACCCACCATGACCCACTGCGACCCACCACCCATCGTGACCTACCGACTCAGTATGATCTACCGACCCTCTCTGCTCACTGCATTGTAGACATTATCTTTTGAGGACTGGTAAATTTGTCTCCGTTTTACTTTCAAGACCTTAATTTCGCTTTCTTTTCCACTTGTTTCTGTCTATTTACCTGAGGTGAGTATATCTAACCAAGTGAAAAAAGAACTTCAGGCACTTTTGGATATTGATATTTTTAATAGTGATAATAGCAATAGGACTTACACTACTACTTGGCTTTCGAGACCTGTGAGTTTTTAGAGGTAACTACTGGAAAAAATACATTATTGAATGACTGTAATATATAAATTATTATACAAAAAATTGAATGTAACTATGTGTGCCTGATCATCACGGTCAAATTGCAAAGTCAAATGAAATTACTTTTGGTATATAGTTAGGCCTTAATCCAAATTGGGATGTTATATTGCTTTTATTATAATGCATAGTATCCTAAGGAGGTAGTGAGGATTCGAATTTTTGCGAGAAAAAAATGAGTATCTCGCAAGCCGTTAAATTTACGGAGATGAAATTCAGTGTATTAACTCTTTGTTGAACATAAACAGAGTGTGTCCTAGCATTTTTTAAAATTCTCCTTTATATGGGGGAGGGGGGCACTTTCTATATATGGAAAAATTGGTAGTGAGTTGGTTTGTAAAAATGATCGAAAACGATCGATGTTATTTAAGAAAAAAAATTTAGGAGCAAAAAATACAGTGCTTGGCTTCATATATCCATTGCTTTCTGCTATAATAATTGCTGAAGCTTATGTTTATTATTTGGAGCGCTTACAGCACAGGGCAATCAACCCATAAAGTTGTGAGAAAAATGAGCATAAAATTTGTACTGTAAGTTTAATTACACGGAAATTTGAAGTTTGGATTGTACGCATAATTGTATAGAAAATTTTACACTTTTTCTCCCTTTACGTTGGTCTACTTACTTTGATTTGGAACTTTGAAATTTCATCCTTTTTTCCACTGAAAAGTATTGATCATTCAACAAGGAAATAATTATACTATGATAATTTAATTGAAATTCATCGTAATTTGGCACATGGCAAACAGCATTTTGGTAAGTGAAGTTGAAAAGGAACCTCGTTCTCTTTCGCTTTTTAGACGCGGGGGGGGGGGGGGACTTGGTAATGGTATCAAACCTTCATGTGTAATTACAAAAATTAAATTTATAAACAAATAAGAAATCATCAGTTTATCAGGCTTTAATTGATAATTTATTCACAAGATTCCCTATCAAAGGCGTGGTAGATGAAGTTTCTGTTCTATATGGGTCGACATTGCCAACTGACATGGTCGATATGGAAAAGATGTTGTATGGTGATGGAGAGATGATATTTCTTGCTGAATATTTCAAACCTGACCAAGAAAAATCGTTATCAGACTTAAGTCTAACAAGTAGATTATCGATGAGAAGTTGCAGAAATCGGGTAGAAATATTATCAATTTCCACGACAGAGTGCAAACGGGAATTTCCCCTTATGAATTTACAGATGACTAATATTAGAAATACACTAAGTGCTCAAACATTGTCTAACTTGTTGCTCATCAATGTTAATGGCCCACCGCCAGACAAGATCAAAGTAGACGAGCTAGTTATTTCTTGGCTGAAGGATGGACATCATTTCACTGCGGATGATTTACCGCCAAAAAGTTACCAACAGGAAATAAATCCGATTTCAGATTTGTTTTAAGGTGGAAAATTACGAGTTACGGAAAATGTATACTTCTATTACTAATGGCTTATTTGTGTTATTCAACTTTGTACCTAATTTTTAGTAAGTCTCTTCTTTGCTTTAGGTAAACTACTTTGAATAAATATTCATAATAATTGCAATTATGCATATTTGTAACTTAAATTTAACGTGGTGTTTTAGTGATTACACAAATTACAATTATGAGCATACTTTATGGAGATGCTCTCACAGAGGGTACCCGAGCACCTTTATACCTTATGAACAACTGATTTTTCAAGTCTTTTGTGAGAAAAAATACTGTGAACTGAGAAACCATAACCTTTTCCATATTGTACAAGGGTATTTTCCTGCGAATAAAAGTTTCTTGTGGAATGCGTTCAGAAATTAACACATGAAAGAATACTCTCTTAGTACAAGTATATTTTAGGCACACACTAATTTCCCCCCACCTCGAACTGTTTCAATTTCCTCACTGACAAACACTTTACCATTTTATATCGTAAAGGTCAGATCCACTGTTATTGTAACAGAGTGGTTCTTGAGCGATTGACTAGAAATTCAAACTCCGATTAGTGACAATTTCACAGTCTTGTTTTATTACAAGTGTAAAGTCTTTAGTCCGTTCAGAAGCGGCCGTGGATCGTGTTCAGAGTTGATGACGATGGATTTTGGTGAGTCAGAGTAGGTCAAAGTGGATGAGAGTGGTTTATGGTGGGTGGTGGGTCAGAGTGGGTCACAGTGGTTCATGGTGGGTCGTGGGTCAGAGTGGGTCAGATTGGGTCATGGTGGGTTAGGGGTCGTGGGTCAAGTTTTCGTTGACCCACGCCAACTCTGCAACTTAGGTGCACAAATACTCCTTTTGGCACTTTGACCAACCGAAAATATGCAGAAATAGGGATGCGCACGAGACGAGTCGAGACAAGATTTTCCTGACAAAATTCGCATCGAGACACGGCTCTTGCAATAGAGAAATATACATTTTTCGAGTCGAGACATTACTTTTACAGCACATTTTCGAGACGGGACAGCCACAAATCTTGTCTGTTCGCATCCCTATGCAGAAACATACAAAAACAGGCATAACTCGAGAACATAATGTCGGATCGGATCGAAGTCTAGTAAAAAGAAAATTCATTATTTTTAGTCGCAGATTCCATTAATGCACAATTCGATGTGATACAATAGCGAACAAATATCGTGCTACATTGTCCAAGTTAGAAGAACGCTAGGAAAAGATACACATGCTTGATTAATCTAGTTTTCCTAAAGCAGAATAAATATTTCGAGGGGGAACTGCTCCTCCGATAGAGATATTCTCTGAATGTATGACCATGGTATGACTTATCGTTTGTGGAAAATACTGAAATATTTATGTTGCTTGGAAGAGCACAGCTTTTGTAAGTGTAGTTATTAAAAATGCTTTGTATTTTATAACCATTCCATTACCTTAATCTCTCTCTTATCTTTCTTTCTGTTTCTTTCATTTTTTAAAATTTTAGAATATATTCTTAGTGTGTTTACATTCCTATTGAACTTATTATCATACGAACTTCTAACTTTATTATATATGTTACCTCCGTCTTACAGGTTCTCCTAGTAGAAATTTCATATACATTTTTCGTTAGCGGTGTCCTTCCTCTTTTCATGCCCTAATACGTTTGCGATGCTCCGAATTATGTAAAATTTAAGAATCAGTGACAACAGCAGGCGGGAATAGAAGAACGAGCGTCCGTCCCAGTGACGACACCTGCTCTCCACAGAGGTGAGGTAATATAAAATTAGGGGGCACGGTAGCTCAGTGGTAGAGCGTTCACTCCCGGTGCTTGGGGTCCTTGGTTCGATCCCAGCTCGCGCCGAGTGGACTTTGTGGTGGACAAACACTATGCTTGTGGGTTTTCTCGTGGTTCTCCCGTTTCCTCCCACTTTCTTCATTCCACCATTTCATTCATTTCTCATTACCACCGTCTCTTTTAGTTTAACCGGCTTAACCGTGGGACGTAAAACTTAAAGATTTCATTTCATTTTTTGTAATATAAAATTACCCTTTTCGTATACAAAAATTTGCTGTCTCGCAATTTTTTCTGTCCCTCCGCTTACTCCACCCAATTAATTAAAACTGGTGTCGCTACTGTTAAAAATCTTTCAGTGAGTTCCTGTATCAATTTCATCCGAATTTGAAATGCTTTTTACTGAAAGTTTTATGGGTTAAGAAATAGTTACTGACTCAATGAAGGAATCGATGCAATTTAGTTCACTGTTGTTGACTACGTAGGCCTTGTAGAAATGACCTCGAATAGCCTATTTAATCGTAATGTGTAATATCCCCAAAAAGTAACCTATACTTTTTTTTTCGACGCACTATCATGCCACTATGCTTTTTTTTCACTTGTCTATGAGTCTCTTTAATCATATGGTAGATTTCTACCGCGACAGTATTAAAAAACTTGCATCACAGTATGATAAGTGCCTTATTTTGCATGGCGATTATGTAGAAAAATAGCTTAAGAGTGTACCTTTTAAATTTATACAATACAATTTGGTTTGTTCATTATGTCACTTTTTTTAAAAAAAAAAAAAAAAAATCGAAATGTATGTTAGGGGAAGGTGGGGCTAGTTGCAACACTTTTAAGATCTGATCTTTTTCTTCGGAAACTATTGTAGATACAAAAACTATATTGAGTGGACTGAAAGGTACATGTCTTAGCTACACACCAAAAAAATACAAGCGCAAAACATCGAACGGTACATTTGATAGCAATAACATTTTGAACTAAGTCCGACTGTTGACACTTGCCCCACCCATGGGGTAAATTGCAACACCATCTGGGGTAAGTTGCAACAATCGAACTTGGTTCAAATCTAGTTCCAATCTAGATATCAAATTTAGTTTCAATCGGCACACGATCAATAAGACCACATTTCACAACTTATATGCAATCTTCTTCTGCATCCTGTTCTTCATACGGTTCTTCACAAACCAAACAGATACAATTTTCTGTGGAAGGACTTGAGAATAAATTCTTCTTAGCTAGTGGTATCACATTTTCGCCTTTTTTAGACACTTTTTTTTTTCGATAGCACTTTTTTCTGAAGTGTTTGTGAGAATAGCACATCTCTTCCTTTTTCGAGCTGTCAGTTTTCGAGGTCCAACTTTTGGATAGGACCGTACATATTCAGGAGAGAAGTCAGGTTTGTCTGGAAGACCACTTGGCCCTGGTATTTAATCATCTGAAGGATTCTGCACTATCTTGTTAGATTCATTTGCAGGTGATCCATGAAGCTCACTTTGACCTGAAGTCTGAAGTTCTAACTGAGAAGATGAAGGGGAACAACTACTACTTGACAGTGCAACCAATAAGCCATCACTGTTGTCCTATCATAATACTCTCAACAATCATAATACTCTTTGTTTTATAACCAACAACAATTATGCATATAACAATGCTTAACCGGCAAAAATATATTTTTCAATGCCATTTACCCCACAGGTGTTGCAATTTACCCCATCGACATGTTTGTATATAAAAGCTTTCCTCGCCACTAAATAGCAGGTAACACGGGAACAAAAATATAATGTAATTATACTTCAGTTGTTATACTATTTGGGAACTAAACAGCGTGACAAACATCTTGGCATTTGAAGGTGGCGCTCCAAGTCAGTGAAGCCATATCTAGCATCTTGGTGCTAGATCTAGCATAATTCACATGCATTTAGCATCTAGCATCTTGACTTTAGCATCTTGGCTAAATCTAGCATAATTTCATTCTTCCCTCTGATGAACAGAAAAAGTACGAAGATTTAGGTGGTTCAAGGACCGTCGGGAATTATTCTTCTTAGTTGAAGCGATAGTTAGAAAAATGAGACCAGTCAGCATTTCCGCGGTGGTAATTTATTGTTGAATTCAGAGAATGTTCAAAAATAGCAAAATGTGACTCTACAAATCATATTTACTTACCCATAGTTTTATTACTGTCAACTGAAACCTGAATGTTTGGTTATCTGCGATGTTTCTGTCCCTTTCAATTTACAACTTGAGAGGGGAGGGATATGAACGTCAGGAGACAGCTAGTAGTAAACTAAAAGAAATGCTTCAGGCCTGTGTCGGAAGCGGCAAGTTGTGTATATATTTCTTAAAATGTTATCCATTCATAAAAAATAATTCGATCTCCTCCCCTATAATGTGCCATTTACCAATTTATTTCATTGTCATTCCTGACAGCGTCATATTAGCTTTGTACAGGAATACAGTTGAAATATTTCATTGAAATAATGAAGATAAGTACGGGCAGGTCTTTAAAATTAGTTAGGAAAGATAATTTGAAAATCTGGCATAATTTACAAAAATCTAGCATAATTCAGACCCGTGTTTGGCATCATCGCGAGTCTCGAGTATGGCAACCCTGCTCCAAGTTCCCTTTAAATGCTGCTAGCAAATGAGAGGCCAGTGGTATTGCCACGTTTATTTTGTACACATCCACGTCCATCCCCTGTCACCTGATCGCGCTGTAGTTCGTCTGCTTAGCCGTAGCCACACCCCTTTACCACTTGGCAACGTCGCGCCAAACCTTGCGTTTTATTCGTTTAACTGAAATGCCAAGATGTTTGTCACAGGCTTTACATGCTACTTACTGTTGTTAGATTTGTGCAAGATGTAATAAAGAAAGACAAAAGTTTAAAAAAAATACTTACCTCTATACAAAAAAACAAACTTTCGCCCGCTATGTCTAAAACACCTTTTGACCTTCGTTGTTGGACTGATCACGAGAAACCTCTTCCGTTTCGTGTTCAAACACGCGACAATGCAACACAGTGGAGCCAACGCTAAAGCTGAAAAAGCGCTGTTGAAACGTGCCCCCTGTTGCAACGTGCCTCACCTTCCCCTACTTTCTGAACAGTCCTCGTATAATATATCAATCCTTTTTATCTTTTCTTCTACTCAATTCCCAAACTACAATTTTCAAATTCTCTTTTTTTTTCTCCTAGTGCGATCCTTCCTGACACATTTTTGGGATCATGTTGTGTTATATAGTAATTTTGAACATGTTATTTTGTCTATAAAATGTCTGTCAGTAGATTTTTTTTCACGTAGTGGTCAGCTGACGAAATGATGCATCTAAAATTAGTCACAGTATACAAACCAGGCTATGATAGAAAATATCTATCAAGCACTCACTTTCTTCACACTTAGCACAAGGTACACATATACAATTTTTTGCGAATCTGTGAAACACATGCATACATAGGTGATTGATTAGTTGTTTCTTTTCCTTGTTATGGATATCACACAATGTTGATACTATGGTTATATGTTATTTTCATTAGTTATGAGTAAACATAGTAGAGATACGTATTGAAGACCACACCTAAATTTGTTTATTCTAGCTGATATTCTTATAAAACTATCAGATTGCTGTATGTGATTCAGAGCCGCAACTAAGGTTGGGGGAAGCGTGGTACGTTACGTGGCGCGGAGTTGCTAGGTTAATATGTATACATTGATTAGGCCCCGAATTTCGTATTTGTCCCGGGTGACAAAAACCCTAATTGTGGGTCTGAAGCGATTCATTGGAAACGTGAACATAATACTAAAATTTAAGTACATACTTTTCTTATTGTAAACCCCTGTGTGGTCTGTAATCCACATTATGCTTTTTTAAAATCTGTTTCAAATACGTAAATAATGTAATCCAAATAGTATTCTAAATATACCTTATTTTGTGCCTATTTATTAATATATTATATGATACATAACAATTTCTTAAACACCAACAACTGAATTCAAATTCTGGTTAATGAATATCATAGGGAGGGGAGGGGCACGTGGCTCAGTGGTACAGCGTGCAGCTCTGGTGTATGAGGTCCTTGGTTCGATCCCAGCTCGTGCCAAGTGGACTTTGTGGTTTACAAACACCGTATGGGTTTTTCCCCTTGCTTTCTCCCGTTTCCTGCCACTTTATTTATTCCATCATTTCATTCAGATCTCATAATTGCCGTCTCCTTTAGCCTAACCGTGAAAAGTAAAACTTAAAGATAGTGTTGCCACGAGACGAGACGAGACGAGACTTCAGGCTGTCTCGTCTCGACTCGTGCAAAGCATGTCTCGTCTCGTAAAATTGTAGTCGTCCCGTCTCGTGTCTCGTCTCGAGAGGTTCTGTCCCGTCTCGTCTTGTCTCGTGAAAAATATAACAACATACCATGGGAACGAAAGTAAAATGTAGCAGGCTGCACTATGCTAATCAAGATACAACTAAGTTACAAGTATTACCCAGGACACACAAGACAAGAAATGTCACGGTAGCTACACCGTGAAGCCTTCACCTCTGGTGTATGTGGTAGTCGGTTCGATTTCGGTTAGTGCCATGTGAGCTTTGTGGTGGACAAAAATCGAATGTGTGTGTGGGTCGCGGTGGTTCAGTGGTAGAGCGTTTACCTCTGGTGCTTGGGGTCTTGGGTTCGATCCCAGCCCAAGCCAAGTGAACTTTGTGATGGACAAACATCGTGTGCGTGGGTTTTCTCGGGGTTCTCCCGTTTCCTCCCACTTTCTTCATTCCACCATGTCATTCATTACTCATCATCACTGTCTCCTTTAGCCTAACCAGCATAACCGTGGGAAGTAAAACTCAAAGATTTCATTTCATTTTTCGAATGTGTGTGTTTTCTCGAAGTTGTCTAGTATCCTACCACTTTCTTCATTCCACTAATTTTCCCATCATCATCCATTCGGGGTGGGCCAAAGTTGCCTAAAGTTCTTAAAAATAAATTCAAATAAGCTCACAAGGCAAGTACAAATAGTTTACAAGATCATATATCTCTGCTGTTAGTTGTCTGAGGCTTCTCGACCCTGGCTTCTTTTTTTTACATTCTGAAACATTGAAATTTGTTTCACCAGTTCCAATATACGAATATACAGTAAATTGCTCATAGGTACGTCGAAGATGAAGACACTAATGTCAAATAATGTTTACACGACAAGCAAAGTTCGATGTAAAGGTGTCACCATCCCCGACACTATAGTATACTATCAGCCCACTTGCTTTATAGTGTATATATATATATATATATATATATATATATATATATATATATATATATATATATATATAGATAGATAGATAGATAGATAGTGAGAGAGAGATGGAAAGATATGTAGATAAATAGAGAGATAGATATGTGTGTACACTTTGATTTCATATATTCCAGCCTTTAGGATTCACAGTGTTAACCCATACCAATCCAAAAACTACTTTCCATTTTAGCATGTTTAGATTTGATGCAATTATTTTTTTTTTTTTTTTAAAAAAAAAGCTCGGAACCAAATAATTTTATTGAGTAATGAAAAGTATTTGATTGAAATTTTATATGTTACTGCACAGTAAGCTCTACTTAAAGTGCCATAGTAATGGGAGCTGAACGACACATCGGACGAAAGAATGCTTGGGGCCAGTCTTCACCTCCATGGTACAAATCTGTTCCCATAACCGCGGGGTGTGTGCCACTATATGGTGGTTGCCCTGTTTGTGTAACAAACTCATGACAGTACACCCAGATTAGCTAGTAGTCTAAAAAAAGTTGATTTTTGGGTGGCCATTTTCGATTAAAGTTTCTTATATTGTGATCTATTCGCAACCATACATGTGATCTATTCGTACATCTTCATACCAAGCCGAGCGGTCTGCGGCGATAGGCCATCGGCTTGAAGGCCCCGGGTTGAGTTCCGGAAGGGTCATGTGTATGGATTTTAACAGCATTTGTTTTTTCGTATTGTGTCAGGGGGCGAAATCGTACGGGATAAAAGAATTTCAGTCTGAAAAAATTGGAGAGAATATCCTATTTCTTTTCTGTTAATTATGTTCTTCAATGTTCGAATTTTGATCATTCTCATGATATTTTCTGCTTTCAACGGAGTTCCATGAATATTATACCAAATGTTCTTTACACTCTGTAAGAAACCATTTCTGAAGATAATTCAGGTCCTAATGAATATTATTCACTAGGAAAGGGAAGTATTCCCCTTCTCTCTACATGCAAGCAGAGGGCAATTTCGCACTCTGGTCAGATCAAACATTTCCGCGTAACAAAACGAAGGTCTCCCTGTAAAACCTCTTTACCTAAGTGTTATTGTTAGTATCATAAATTTGCTGAAAGCAAACAATTTGAAGAGTTCGTCGATAATATCTTTGCTTTCTTTGTCCTTCACCCGCCTTCCAAACGAAGAGGTGAATTTTACAAGATGACTGCTGTATAATAACCGAGCGATTGGTAAAATGGTATTTTTATGTGTATGTGTGTGTGTATGTGTGTATGTGTGTGTGTGTGTGTGTGTGTGTGTGTGAGAGAGAGAGAGAGAGAGAGAGAGAGAGAGAGAGAGAGAGAGAGAGAAGACAAAATTTTAGCTGCAAGAAGACATACTTCAATTGCCGTTTTCGGTTAATTTCGGTTCATATAGCAAAAAGAATACCGCCACGAGAGAATAAAGACAAGTGTAGTCTGTTCTGTACTCTTCCGCCATCTCAGCCAGAATTTTCAACTACAGCCTGTAATGAATGTAGACCTTACCCAGTTTTCAAATTCAATAAGTGGTGGTGGTAGCTCGGTTTCTTAACCTTGTAAAAATCTTCCCTGTCTTTGATTTTGTTTGTCATCATTCCAGCCAGAAATGAAAAAAAAGAGATTTCCTGAGGACAAGACATTAAGGATGATATTCCTGGAAGCTCATGTATCAGAATTGTTTCATTCAATACACAGAGGACACTTTTCTATGAAGGCTTTTCAACATGTTTTTTCACAAAGAGGATTTTCCTTTTGCAATCTATATGACCACTGGCAATTTCAATCTTGACCATTCCCGCCAGCGTTTTCATTTTCGAGACACGAGACGAGACGAGACGTGTCGTCTCGTGTCTCGTCTCGTTTTCGAGACGGAACAAGTAGTCTGTCTCGTCTCGTGTCTCGTTTAAAAAGGTTGTATCTTGTCTCGTGTCTCGTCTCGTGACAACACTACTTAAAGATTTCATCTCATTTTTCATCAATATCATAAATGGAATGTTTATGACAGTTTAGCAAGTTTGAAAGGTGGTATACAAATTTACACGTAGACATTTCAGTAATAACAAATCAATGTCTAAGACAATTTAGAAATCTATCTCACTCTCAGCCTCTTTATAAGCACTACTCCTAAGAGATTATGTAATAGTTATTTGCAAATTTTAGGGAAACTGCAATATTCTTTTGTTACGCACAATCTTTTAGAATTCAAACACGAAGTAAGCGTAGAAAAACTTATCTTCACTGAAGCAGGTGATGACTATTTTCTACTTCTGATTAAAAGTCCAAGGTTACATATGTTAGCATTTATGAGGACATGTCCACATTTTCAGAGTAAGATTTTTCCGTCAGCACATATTTTCCTAAATTTCCGTATTTTTCGCGTTTCTCTAAGCTAAAGTGTGTTATCAATTCAAATTCAGGTGTGTTTGACTATTTGCATTCAAAGAAGAAATTGGTTAAGAAAAAGAAAAAAAAGAAAAAAGAAAGATCTACTAAGAATATATGAATAGACAAAGTCAACTTGATGCAGTGTGAGAACCCTTGTTTCATCATTTTCGATGTAAGCGCGATAGGCCTAAATATCCAAAATCAATGTTTAGGCGTTTGTATCGACTTATCCAGATGGAAGCGTGTGGTCATTTTGGCATTTCAGAAATAGTGTGCACTGCCCATGAAATTTCACATACAGTAATGATATATTAATTGACGGTATGTTAATCGTTGCCCTGTTCCTCACACAACTGCAGTTAGAAAGTACATATTTTCAACTGAGTTGAAAAAGGAGGTTCTTAATGAGACTTCTATATAGAAAATATAGGGTGTTTCAAAACAATACTGACAACGTTTGGGAGGTGATTCCTGACACCAAGGTAAGACAAAAAAGTATAGACCAACCTGGGTGCACAAATGCTTCCTTTTGGAGTTATAGACTGCCCAAAACATAGCTTTAAAACTATGGAACCTACCCTTGTCGGGTCAAGATTTCGCTTAGAAACTAGTAAGTGTCTTATCCAAATATCCATGTTTCAGAATCCTGCAGTACTTGTGCAACCATTTTATAGAAGTAGTATAATTGTTGAGTACTTCAAATCATATGCCCGTAGCCAAACGCCCTTCGGTCCTTCTACAAAAATTGTTGCGTGACTACCTTACGATTCTGAAACATGTAATTTTGGAAAGCGCACATATTAGTTCCTAAGCGAAGTCTTCGACCCGACTATGGTAGGTTGCATAGTTTTGGAGCTATGGGCCTTTAAAGTTCATTTTTTCATATTTTCGACAGTCAATAACTCCGAAAGGAAGCATTTGTGCACCCAGGTTAGTCTATACTTTTTGTTTTATCTTGGAACCAGATATCAGCTGGCTAACGTTGTCGGTTTTGTTTTAAAACACCCGATATATATATATATATATATATATATATATATATATATATATATATATATATACAGCGTGATTCAAAATGATGTGAACGATTACAACCCCTTATAAGTTTTTTATTAATATCCAAATAGCTTCAAATCTTACAGTTAAATGCTAAAACTCTCCAAGTTTTTGTGATAAAAAAAAGAAAATAGTACATCACAAATGTTTCATGTGGATCCTCTTTGTTACCCTGCATACATCTATTCGGTATTCTAATTCCTCCCAGACCCGTTTCAACATGTTTGCATCAACAGTTTGCACTGCAGCAGTGATGCGCTCTTTCAGTTCATTCACATCTTGGGGGTAGAGGGGGTTTGTAGACAGTGTCTTTTAGATGTCCCCACAGAAAAAAATCGCAGGGGTTTAAGTCCGGTGATCTTTGTGGCCAACGTAGAAGCTGATGATCATTTTTACCTGACCGCCCAATCCAGCGGTGTGGCAGTCTGTTGTTGAGGAAATTTCTGACATTGTGATGAAAGTGACATGGAGCTCCATCCAATTGATAGATGAAGTTTGCACTGTCATGTTCGACCTGTGGCATAAGCCACGTAGTAAGCATTTGTAGAAATGTTTGGCCAGTTACAGTTCCTTCGTCAAAGAATTACGGACCATAAACTTTTGAAGATGAAATTGCACAAAACACACTCGTCTTCGGTGAATCACGCACAATTTCACAGATTTGGTGAGGCTTAGTTCCCCAAATGCAAACATTTTGTTTATTCACTCTTCCTGTCACATGGAACGTAGCCTTATCACTGAAACAAAGTTTTTGCCCCAAAAATCATCATCAACACTGTACAACTCTTGAAATGATTCACAAAAAGTCTTGCGACACGTGTGATCATTAGGTGTTAAGTGTTTTAACAACTGCACTCGATACGGATACATCTTTAAATGTTTACGCACTACACGCCAAACAGTTGTTTGAGGCATTTGAAGCTCTTTGCTAACTCTCCTTGTTGACTTTTGTGGGCTGCGTTGAAAACTGGTTCGAACCCTTTCGACATCTACCTCAGAAGTGGACGGCCTACCGGGCGATTTTTCTTTACAAATGCATACCGTTCTGTTGAATTTGTCATACCACATACCACTCACGTATGGAGTTCTTTGATGGTGGATCTTTATGAAATTTTGTGCGGAACTCGCGTTGAACACTAACAACAGACCGACAAACGTGAAACTGTAAAACGCAAAATGCTCTCTCTGCACTACAGGCAGCCATCTTGGAACTAATCACTCTGCCACCTAGCGGATAAATTTTAAGCTACTACGCTTGATCCAAACAAAACTTGAGGATAATATTGAAAGTATTTCCATAGAGATTTAATTGTTGATAGAGTATTATCACTTATAGAACGTTTCCTTATCGTTCAAATCGTTTTGAATCACGCTGTATATATATATATAAACGTGGATTATACACGGAACTTCTAGATATTATCCAAATATGGATATTGAGAAGAATTTTGAAAAAAAAAGATTGGAGTTTTAAGAATCCTTCTTCAACACCAAGGCTACATGAGACGTGAACCTACAGTTTAAGGTGGAATCTAAACAGCCGTAATGCGTTCAATTTTCAAAGCTCTGTCACCAGGAATCGAACCCAGAACTCTGTGCAGCAAAGGCACTTGCACTGATCACTAGATTACTGGGGAGGGTATTGAGAGAAAGGAGAAAACTAGGCTGGTTGATCGATTGATTGTGCGAATTATTTGTAATATTCTCGCTTGTTACAAAATACATTGCAAAGACAAGAAAAAAGGTGCTGCCATCTGTTGATTTACTAAAGCTCCTTTACACTTACCTTAAGTTGATTCTTCTACAAGTGTTCAATGAACAATATGGCAAACAATATAATGTTATAAAGAGCTTTTAATGTACCACTTTTTTTCAACAGCATGATCTTGTTAACACCTAACAGAAGATAAGAAGAGAGAGAGAGAGAGAGAAAAAAGCGAAGAAATATTGGAAGATTTATATTGTTTATCGAAAGGTGTCAGCAGGATATTTTATCATTCGTACTTATAGGTTTACATGGTTCCTATCACTTCATTATTCTTGTTCCGTTGCGATCTCCTGCCCGTACCTTTTGATATATAGCTTAATATAAAGGAGAAGAAATAAACACACGTTGGAACATCTTTATCAAAGAATCATCAGATCCTTAATCAAATTTTATTGCTCGACATAAGCACCTTAACTTATCGAAAGAAAAATCTTGTTTCATAAATTACGTCTTATTCAGTTGAATTGATATGTAGGCAGAGTGAGTATTCCGTTGTGGTCTAGTGTTGGACCAGTAAGTAATACAGTGCATTCTTTTATATTTTATTTCTTTTAAACAATGTTTGATCTATTTGGATATTGTATCAGTGGAATTATAATTTTCATTATCATATTATCTTTTCAGTGTAAATAACTAAGTTTTTATTGATTTTAAAGATATTGATTGTCTCCACCCAGGGGTAAAAGTGGATCTGAAAAGGTAAGGGTACGCATAACGTCACACTATCCCCCTACCTATATTTCCCCATTGTATTTTTTGAAAGGGGGGACGCTGTAGATATTTTTGGAAATAGGGAAACGGGGTCCACCCGCATTCCCCCTCACTTTTATCCCTGTCTCCATCAGAATTCAGAAAGTACGCGTACTTGTGCTTTTTGAAGATTTAACTTATAATAGATAAATTTGCACCAAGTGTATACAAAATGCGACAATACTTGAAGGGTTACAAATAGGGATGTGCGATATCCACATTCAAGATATCGAAAACGGATATCGATTAAATATCAAAGCTTAATATATTGACATATTGAATACTGGAACACAAACATTCCATATATGAATAAGTAATATTTTATTTCAGTAGTTGAAAATAAAGATCTATTGATTAATATAATCCGAAATATCGAAAAAAAAATTGGAATATTGTATCTAGTGTTACCCATGAGGTTAAAATCATGTCGATCTCGTAAATCGCGTTTCGTCTCGATTCTCGAAAAATCTTTTCTCGTCTCAAATGAAAAAAAAAAAAAATTCTCATCTCATGGGTAACACTTAAAATTATTGGATATCGAAATATAACAATTGATATGTTAATCAGAAATCAGAAATCGAATGTTTCTAATATCGAAATTTCTGGCTAAAGATATTGGTCTATGGGTTGATATATCGAAATATTGAAAAAAAATAAAAATTCAGATGTCAAAACAGAAATATTGATATATGAATTAGAAATATATATTTTTGATACTGATATTTGAAAATATTGGTCGATCAATCGATGTATATCTAAAGCACAGCCTTAGACACAATGAAAACTCAGGAAGTGCACAGTTCACATATTAGTAGTCAGGGGCCGGATCCAGGATTTTTTGAAGGGGGGGATGCACCAATTACTACCACTACATTTGATTTAAATTTTTAAGGTTTTAAATGCCTTTAGGCATCTGTAGTGTGAATGAGGAATATTACTTTGCTCAGTGAATCCTTTTCCTCCAGAAAACGGACTTAAACTATTGCTTTTGCAAAACTAAGCTTTCTTTTAAGCCTCAAACGAACATATGACAGCAGAAAGTTCCTCAAAATGTTACTTTTTCACTGCTAGGTTTTCATTTTAGATAGTGTATACTTACAGTGAAGGGGGGTGCATGTGCTCCGGTGCACCCCCCCCCTAAATCCGGCGCTGTACCAGTCTGATTTCGATGTCTAATTTTGTGGAGATGGTACTTAGGAAAACTTAGGAAATGAAAAATCAGAAAAGAAAAGAAAATAATAAAATCAAAACAAAAAAGGAAACCATAGAGAGATTAACATTAGAGCAAATTATTTTTATTCCGTCCCACGACCTAGTTGTGGATATGTAAAGTTTATATTTTACGTAATAAAGCAACAACACAATGAATACTAAAATGCATGTAATACAACATCAACTGAAAGCGTATTAATTGATAGGCAGAAGGTAGAACATAAATGTTGCCGCAAGATTATCGATTCAAATAAAAATAAAAAAGAAACAAGAAATTCCTGGACAGACCTCGTACTTTGTAATATAATTGAACATTGGTCGTTGTATAATATAATCAAATTATAAAATCTAGAGGCAATAGGTGTTGCATATGTTTAAACTTGACCATCTTATTGGTTCTATTTATTTCTGTAAAAAATTCTTATTATAAGATCGGTTTAAGGCAAGGGCGCCGATTTCTCTGTAAATTTGGAGAGGCTCATTCAAATGCAGAAGGTAGATATATGATGATTTTTAAGACAAATTGCATTCAAATTATGCCAACTATTGTATATTCATAAATTCAATAGGGGGCCACATGAGCTTTGGGGGGTTCGGGCCCCCCGGCTCCCCAGGATCAGCGCCCTTGGTTTTAGGTAGCGTTAATAGATATAAGGACTTGACGTCCTCTGTCTTCAATGCGTGTTGCCCATGAGAAGAAACAAAACGAGAAATAAGATTTTATCGTCTCGTCTCGTGCTTTTTTTAAAAGGAAATCTCGTCTCGTCTCAATTTTTAAAGAATATTTTCTTGTCTCGTCTCGATTTTCGGCAAAAATTTTCTCGTTCGTCTCGTTTTCAAAATATATGTTCCATTCTTTTTCTTAATTTCGTCAATAAATGATCATAATCGTACTATATCACGAGAGGCCTACGAACGATGTGACATAACAATATTTCAACCATATTTATTACTAGAGTATATTTTGTAATGACTTGCGTATCTTTAAAATGTTCATAAATGTGCTTCATTATGTTCACACAATCACTTTCTCACATTATAGATTTTATGCAACGAATCACATAGCATTGAAGCAGTGTTTCTAATTTAAGACTTGGATGAACTAGTGTTGCCAAATGAGACTCCAGAAATTTCTCCTCTCATTCTCGAGACGAAAATTGACATGCTTCTCGATTCGTCTCTAATTTCTGAAACTTTACTCTCTGTCTCGTGAGCAACACAAGTAGAGAGCGACAATTCAAAATAACTCGTAGAAATCTGAAGTTGAATATTCGAACTTGTCCAAAGACAAGTAGTATAAATAGCCACTCCGTGTAATTTTATATATTAGCAGCTGGGGTCTCCGCTCCCCAGAGTCCGTGTGGGGGCTCGGTCTACGGCCTCGCATCTCTTATGTATCAGCCTTTGCATCAAAAAGGAATTTCGTGCATTTGCTCGTAATATTTTCCTGAATTTTCCACCTGGGGGCTGTGTCCCCAGACCCTCGCGTTTGCTCTTCTTACGGCCTCGCACCTCTTAAACCCACAATTCTAACGAATTTCAAGGTTCTTTTCCTATTTCAGCCATTCTGTAAAAGATATGATTTTGTATCCCAACAAAACACACATTTAAATAGCATGGGCATTTCTTCATCCCCCCTCTTAGACCTCTTAAAAACTAAAAATATTCACTTTTGGCATTTTTTTGTGGGTTAGTCCTGGAAGGCTACAATCACGCCAAGTTTCATCATTCTAATGCTTCCGGAAGTGCCTAAACATTTTTTGGTGTAGATGATGTCCCTTATAAATAACATGGGAAAGATTGTTCAGTTCCTCATAAAACCACTCTAAAGTTCGATTTTTTAATTTTTGGTGATTTTTTTTAAATAATACTATAGAAAACATACAAACATTCCGAATTTCAAGTTTTTATTCTAATTCCAAGTATCTAAAACATGAGATTATAGGTTAAAAAAATAATTAAAGAACATGGGGATTTCCCCTTTAGATCTCCTAAAAATTAAAAATATGTACTTTTGGCAATTTCCCTGTGGATTAATCCTGAAAAGTTTCAAATATTCAAAATATCAATTAAGTTCAAGAGATAAATATTCAAACTTTGTCCAAAATATTATTTATTTCATTGGTGACAGCATTTAAATACGCTCTTCAGAAACATGCTTCCTTATTTTCTATTGGGAGCATGTTTCTGGAGAACACGATTAAATGTTGTCAGCAACGAAATGAATAAAATATTTTTTAAAATAATAATAACAATAAAACAGCACGGATTATTCTCTGGTTATTTATTCAACTTGACTTTGGACAAAGTTTGAATATTTGTTTCTTGAATTTATAATAATTGAGTTATTTTGAATATTGTCGCTCCATACAAAATAGATGGGAAGGATAGAGACAACGTGCTGCCACCTTCTGATGATAGTCGGCAACACTAGTGTATTAGTTTACCTTGAAATAATTCGTTCTCTCACTCTTTGTGAGGTGCTCGGAAGGAATTTATTTCCTGAAACAAAGAAATAGTTTCGTCGGGTTCACTCTAGACGAAGATGGCATTTTTTTTAAAGGTAATAATAAAAAAAAAAGAAGTAACACAATTGTGTGAGTTCTGATTATGTCACGCAAGAGTCTGGCAAACACAACTTAACTAGAAATGAACTTTAAACATAGCCTTATTTGCATATACACTTATAAAATAACGAAAATAACTTGTTAAAGAATCAGGCTTTCAAATAAGCAAAAATGAGAAATATCTTCAGAACAGATATAATTACATGAGAAAGGAAGTTCTTATTTACGAAATATTAAGACGTTCTGTGGAAAACTTCTTTAAGAATATAGATATCCGTATAGCTAATTGTGTGAGAAGGAGACTCTTTTTATATTATATTGGGGGTTGTAAACCATTAGCACCTGATTGGCAATGTTCCTTCCGGCCCTTTTGAAATGTAAAGTTAAGTGCTGCAATGATTTGTTTTATTCCTTAATATTTCCTGTTGTTATCCCTTAATTTTCTTCCAACACATTTGCATGTACAGGACTATAGCAACGCCATCTTTAACATTTAATACACTTGTTCCATGCGTCTTTTTAAAATGTAAATTTTCTTTTTAAGTTAGTTCGCATTTAATCTTTTTTTTTTTTATTGGTTCGCCAATTATATTAGGTGTAATAACGCAGCTGTTTCTGAAAGTCGCAATAACAATAGGTTATACTACAAAATGGTGCACGCAGGTTTTCTTCGAGAGAGGATTGATTCAAGCATTCGATCTCATCTTATCAGGACAATCGTGATTTTGTAAGAGGCCTCATCACTGCGAAATTAAAATACCGCTAATTTTACAGTAATTATGTGATATCTTCAAATAGAAAAAAGATAATCGAAAAGTGGGACAAGATCTCCCTAGACAATATTATTTTGCGTGAGATACCGTTATCAAGACTCACCTATCTGCTTTCGATTTCCAGCCATTTAGAAACTCGGCATTTATTTTCGCGTTTCTAAATAACTGCAAACGTAAAGCTACTAGGTGACTCGTGATAACGCTACCTCATGCTAAATAACATCGTCTAGGGAGGTCTTGATCCACTTTTCGATTATCTTTTATCTATTTGAAGATATCACATAATTACTGTAAAATTAGCGGTATTTTAATTTCGCAGTGATAGGGAATCTTAATATAGTCAATGTCTTGCTCAATGGAGGTTAAATCCCGAAATCCCTTTGCATACATCACTGATATCACAGATTTGTCACATGAACTGATTGTACTTCTAAATTTTATGACCTCTACATGCGTGTGATCTCTACATGCCACAGTCAGAGCCTCCGTAGGTCCTGGTATCGAATAAGACAACATTGAATAAGCTGTGTATGTAAGAGTCTACAACATAAACTTATCGACATTGTTTGCTGGAGGACCGTGACGAACAAAGTGAAACCCAATTATATCCCACATATGTTCAATGGGTCTTATGTAGTGTTACACATGAGATGAAACAACACGAGAAATAAGGTTGTTCAAAATTAATGTTCTAAATTTGTTTTTCATAATACATCTAGAAGTTAACAGGATTCTCCCGTGTCACGAGAAGTTCACAACCTTTAAACCATATTTTTTATTGGAGTACACGAGTGCAATGTCAGAATCTGAAATGGACCAAATAATCATCAGTAAGTGGATACCTATTGTTTCTTTGTCGACATGTTATGTCTTTTTCGACATGCAACCAGCTTTCGAATGTCTGGAGATCTACTGCTTGTACTAGGGCAGATAGGGACCACGAACTGTGAGCTTGACATGCATGATGTAGTGTAATATCTTGCGTATCTCTAAATGTTGTCAAATGCTCTTTCACTGTATTTACAATCACTTTATCAATTAATAGTTTTTATTCTGTGACTCATGTAATACTAAAACAGTGTTTGAAACTTGGTGAAATAATAATACTGCTCAGGAGACTAGCAAAATTTCTTGTCTCGTCTTGTAGGCAACACTGGTGCATGTCAGGGAAACGTGCAGGCTTAGGGAGAAGTGGTATGAAGCGTTTCTCAAAGACGGCTGGCAATTTCTGGAACACATATAACCAGACATTGTCTGGTTGAGTACAGCGTCTGAGGTTGTCTGAAGGAAGGATATGCCTTCGGCCTCTAGAACTTCTCTGATGCAGCTGTCATTGGTGAAGTTGCACTCATTGCGTAGCAATTCCGTTTGTTTCCCGAAGAACACTTATACATTCTATGTCGTCTGAGTTTGTCTGGAGGAATGTCACGCCATCGGCCTCGAATTTCCCTGTTGTAGTAGTCACTTTGAGTTTGCACTCAATGTGTAGCAGTACCCCTCGTTCCTCGAAGAAGGCTTGCACATTGGAATACATGTGACCGGTGATTGTTCTGTTGACATGAGTATTGCATCTGAGCTTGTCTGAAGGAAGGGTATACCTTCGGCTTCTAGAAAGGGTATACCTTCGGCTTTCCTGAGTAGAAGTCACAAGCAAGATCACCCTCAACTTGTAGCATCCAAGATCACGTATTATACACAATTGCACCCCATTAACCTATTGTTCAGTCACTGTATCACTTGATAATATACGCTACCAGATTGTGTTCTCTATGATGGAACCTAATGCGTATACAGCTATCACTGTAGAGCAGAAGGTAACAGGACTAATTCGTAAACACTACTATGTGTCGTTCAGTACGCCAGCGAAGGTGTTCAAACGTCCACCAAAATCTGAACCATTTATGAATGTCGAGGTAATAATGCGAACATTATTGTGCAGTCTGTTACGGCTGTGCGGACAAGGTATCTGTCATCCTATGGCATAATCACATTGCGCTGTCTACTTTTTGTCGTTGCATATTATTCTCTTCATTTGTACAGTGTAAATTGTAATTTATTCATCCTGTTTTATACCCAGATTATAAACTTCCAAAATCCATATCAATCCTATACAATTGTAATTTTTTTTTTCGTTTCATTCATAGAATATAAACTTCCGAGATCCATGTCAATCCTACGAAATTGTAGTTTCTTTTTCCTGATTTAATCATACACGTAGAATTTCAGTTTCCGAAATCCCTATCAATTCTACAAAATTGTAGTGTGTTTTTTCTTTTTTCTTTTTCATAGAATGTAAGTTTTCAAGATTCACGTCAGTCCTATGAACTTGTAATATATTTTTTCTGGTTATTCATAAAATATAAATTTCTCAGATCCATGTCGATCCTATGAAATGGTAATGCATTTTTCCTGGTCTATTCATAGAATATAAATTTCTCAGATCCGTGTCAATCCCATGTATTTTTTTTTCTGGTTTATTCATAGAATTTCCTAGAATTACTCGAATGTGCAACAGCAAACAGATGCACTGTGAGAGAGAGGGAAAGAGATTTCTAAATACTTTATATATACATATCCCGGATGGATAACCTCAAAAGTGATATTTCATCTGTAAATCCGAAGACACATTGAGAGACGGAGTGGTGAGTGGCGAGAGGATAGCAAAAACTGTTTGTATTTGATGAATCCGGATAGAAGAGGTTTCCACGAAGTGTGCTAAGGGGGTGGGGGTGGGATGGGGGATTAGGGGGAATAGAAATAAGCGAGACAGAGACTGTATGTTGCAGTGGAAAAGGCTCCGGGCCAAGGTAAATAAATTCAGCTGAAAAGATTCTTGCGTTCTACAGAAACCAGCACTCTCTTCCGATACTTCATTTGAACAAATAAATAACTTAATTTGTTAGTCGTAGTATTTCTCTCTCTCTCTCTCGCTTTCTCTTTTGTGCTCGATCTATAAGAAGCCTTTATTCTTTTGTCATTGTCAGTCAACCTAGGTGCTAGTGTTTGACACGATCCTCTCCTACTAGAAGAAGAACTTTCTTTTTAATTCTATTGTTGTCCATCCGGATTATATTCTATTTATTGAAGCTGCTTTGATTAGAGTTCAGAGAGTCTTAACGAAATGTGCATTATGTATACACTTCTTTTTCCTCTCTTCCGGCTTTTGGTCCTTACGCATTGGCCGATACAACGCCTTTTCTTTGTTTTGACGTATGAAACATTTACGTCATTGTAGTTTCCCGAAAATATAATCATTTTGTTGAAGTCAAAAGGTTTGGAATCATATTAGTTGAAGTGGGAAAGTGAGGGGAGACTAGTGTGAAGAAGAAAAAAAATTCATATTTGAACATCCGTAATTATTAAACTACGTATGTAATATTAGGGATACCACTAAACTCTAGTTCGCCCGTTAATTACCCTAATTGTTGCGCACAAACCTTTGATACACTGTAGGTTAAAATCGAGTTTAATTAACAGCTCTCAGGGCGCACAATTTCAAAGTCAGACGCACTCGCCCATCCAAAAATGATGGTCGCCAGTACGGTATCTCTCATATATGGGGTTTCAAATTATGAGACAAACCATTTCGATTGAGAGTGGGAAAGGAGGGGCGAATTACAAAGTTGTGAAGACTTCATTTTCCATGTACGTTATGAAGACTTCAAATTTCGTGTTTTCTCTCACTCAGTGATAAATTATTTTCGGGCGTAACAGACACTGCACAACCCTGTGAGTTTAGGCAGAAACCATTCCTAATAAACACTGGTCGCCAGCTCTAAATTTCTAGGGCCTTATGCAGAGTCGTTCTGACACGTGATTAGCGCCATACTAAAGAGTTCGACTAACATATGCTCCTTGCAGTAGTCAGGCTTTTAGTATGACACTAATAATTCTTCAAAACGACTCTGCATAAGGCGGCTAGTCGCCAATGGCGACCTGGCGACCGGAAATTTTTCACCCTGCAGCTCTTATTGTTTACATTTAACGATTAGTTTTTCCATTAACCACCCTATACTCCATATCATAATTTTTTTGTGTAATTATTGAAAGATTTCGTTATACACAAAAATCCCGCAGGTAGCGACAATTATAAGCGTCATCCAAACAAATGATAGCGCACTTAGCAACATCTGTAAGCATCAGACAAGCAAGTGATAGCCCACATAGCGATATCTGTTAGCATCACGCAGGCAAGTGATTGCAGACATTGCGATATCTATTAGTATCAGACAGGCAAGTGACAGCACACATAGGACATCTATTAGCGTCAGACAGTCAAGTGATAGCACACATAGTGACATCTATTAGCGTCAGACAGGCAAGTGACAGCACACATAGTGACATCTATTAGCATTAGACAGTCAAGTGATAGCGCACATAGTGACATGTATTAACGTCAGACAGGTAAGTGACAGCACATATAGTGACATCTATTAGCATCAGCAGGCAAGTGATAGCGCACATAGTGACATGTATTAACGTCAGACAGGTAAGTGACAGCACATATAGTGACATCTATTAGCATCAGACAGGCAAGTGATAGCGCACATAGTGACATCTATTAGCGTCAGACAGGCAAGTGATAGCACACATAGTGACATCTATCAGCGTCACACAGGCAAGTGATAGCGCACATAGTGACATCTATTAGCGTCAGACAGGCAAGTGATAGCACACATAGTGACATCTATTAGCGTCAGACAGGCAAGTCACAGCACACATAGTGATATCTATTAGCATTAGACAGGCAAGTGATAGCACACATAGTGACAACTATTAGCGTCAGACAGATAAGTGACAGCACATATAGTGACATCTATTAGCATCAGACAGGCAAGTGATAGCACACATGGTGACATCTATTAGCGTCAGACAGATAAGTGACAGCACATATAGTGACATCTATTAGCATCAGACAGGCAAGTGATAGCGCACATAGTGATATCTATTAGCGTCAGACAACAAGTGATAGCCTAGCACACATAGTGGACATCTATTAATGTGCTGCACTGAGACGTTTGCCTTGCCTTCTTTGCCTTCTATTTTATCCCTAGCCTTTCTACAACCAATATTACAAATCTCTTCAACTACTGTAATTAATTAATTTGCTGATTTCCGCCAATAGTTTCAGTTCATTCACCTCGAGTAAAATTTATTAGTGGTGGAATTTTACTCTTAAAAAAGTTATTAAGTGGAGAAAGCTATCATCATCGCTTCCAGAATTTCGCATCCTAATTGTAGTTACTGAACCGAATTGTCTACCAGGTTAATCTCCGCAAACTCCATGAAATTTCCTCACTGATCATTGCAATAGTACAGCCTTGATTGAAAGTGTTGTTCTCTTATATGAATCATATACACATTTTATGCAAAATTTTAGTTTCTAAATGCAGGGAGGGGGGGGGGGTTCCATACCATCTCAAATGACTCTGACGCACCCCACTGATTTGTCCTAACATTAAGTTCTCGTTAGAACAATATTTACTTTTTAAAAATTCATCAACCTGTTTTATTCTCCAAACCTCGCTCCTTTCATAGTATTAAAATGTTATAAATCAAACAATTTTTAAGAAATAAGAAAATAATATATAGGATTGAAAATTTGACTTACAAAAAATACTTTTTTTTCCTGAAAAATATCTAGATAAAAATCACATCCAATAATGTAAATTACTTTCGACAAGGGCACCGATTTCTCTCTAAATTTGGGGAGGCCCATTCAGATGCAGGGATATATATATATATATATATATATATATATATATGAGAATTTTAAGACAAATTGCATTTAAATTATGCAAAATATTGTATATTCATAAATACAATACGGGGGCCATATGAGTTTTGGGGGGCCCGGGCCTCCTCGGCCCCTCAGGATCGGCGCCCTTGACTTTCGATATACATAAAGATCTTAGAACTGTTCAATACAGTTTAATATACATCGTTTCAGAGATATGAAAAGCACGGATAAAGATCGCTATGTTGCTTAAAATGATGTATTTATGAGGGTGGTTGTCTTCATTGCATAGCATTACATCATCAATATAGTTGCAATTGTGGTTAGTTCCCGGACTTACAGAAATTTAGAAGTATTGTACATTTTATCAATGTTGAAAGTCTGGAAATGTTCACAAAACCAAATTGTAGTGAACAACATAATAATATCTTTACATACCTAGGTAGCTATATGGAAAATCATCTACATAATTGTATGTAAGCGATACTTTTTAAAGTATTTCTTCAAAATAAAGTTTTTGGTTTTTTAAAAGAAAACAACTCAAATTTTCAATCGATTATAATTTCGTTCCAGCTTATTATGATCGCGATATGTACGTTATATCATGATCGTAATGTTCGACACAAAGGCACTTTAAATGTACGTTGCCCCATCTACCTGACTTGTGTTACAACTGTTGTAGAGGTCTCCAAAGTTTGGATGTTGTGATATAGTACCGCTCTTACTTGTTAACATCAAATAATAAAATGTTCGTTTAACATGTAAATATGATAGGGGCCTATGCAGTAATCTGACATAATACTATTTGAAACAAATACAACTTTATGTTAGGCCAGGGACACTGTCAATCCGGTGTTGTAGCAGATGTCAAACGAATTATCCTTTTCGATATTTAATTCGTATTCTACAAAATTTTCAATAGCCATTAGTTGAAAAAGTTACAAGGACACGTTTGAAGATGGGACCGCGGTGGTTCAGAGGTAGAGCGTTCACCTCTGATGCATGGGGTTCCGGGTTCAAACCCTGCTCCCGGGTTATGTTTAGAGTTACCCCTCCGCTTTTTATAAAAATCAGGAAAATTTACAGGAGAAATTAGGTAAGCAATGGTAATTTGAAGTTTTTATTTGATGTTTAGGAATGTAAGTTCGGCAGGGGAGTTATGTTTAATACGAGAAAAGATAAGTGGAAGTTAGTAATATTTGCCGGATGCGGAAGCATTGCGGAAGGTTTCAGCAGCATGGTAGTTGTAAAATATGGCGAATATGGCCAACAGGTGTAACGGATGCGCAAAAATAATGAAGAAAATCTTTTAAATTTTTGTGAAGCACACGGAGTAATGAAGTTAAGTGAAATGTAACAATTTTTAATACTTTAAGCACTGTTTTTTGTATGTTGAAAAATCCAAGGGCATCTTCAGACTGGAGGGGCAACTCTAAACTTAAGCCCTGCTCCCGCCAAGTGAACTTTGTGGTGGACAAACATCGTGTGCTTGGGTTTCCTCGGTGTTCTCCCGTTTCCTCCCACTTTCTTCATACCAATACTTCATTCATTTCTCATCATGACCGTTTCCTTTAGCCTAGCCGGCATAATCGTGGGACGTAAAACTCAAAGATATCGTTTCATTTCATTTTTCACGTTTGAAGATATATCGTTCATTCTATCATATAGTAACTTTAGAAGGCCAGAAATATGGCATTGGAAGTCGTTGCACTCACCATACTTCACTGGCTGAAACATGCTCCATATTTTTAATCAAGGTACTTCATGTGTTCTATCGACATGAAGTTTAGTATTCAACATTATTACACAGAAGTGAGACAAACTTCTTCTTTAGTTACATAGTATACAAATACTGACGAAATTAGATAACCGATAGAAAGAAGTATTAAATTTCAATTCCTATCCTTACAGCCCACAAAGGACAATGACCAACCAGTGGCTCACGTTCGACTGAATGGTACATGATCAGCTTATTGGATTTTAGACGCCATTATTTATCTTTTTTCTAAACAGGTGTTAGGAATCTCTCGTTAATTCAGGTAGCTCCTCGATTGACTCATGATGCTGAGCCAATAAAAGAAAACTTAAGTATTCGCACAGGAAATAGAATCTGGGACTATGCACATCAAAGTTGCGCCCAACAACACCGACAACGTTTGGGAGGTGATTCCTCACACCAAGATAAGACAAAAAGTATAGATCAACTTGGGTGCACAAATGCTTGGGTGCACAATCCTGTTGTACTTCCGAAACAATTTTTATAGAGGTAGTTGGTGAGTACTTCAAATTGTAGCCAAGCTCCCACTATAAAAATTGTTGCGTGAGTACCGCAGCATTATGAAACATGTATTTTTGGATAGCCCATATATTAGTTTCTAAGTGAAGTCTTGACCCGAATGCGATAGGTCCCATAGTTTTGGAGCTATGGATCTTTAAAGTTCATTTTTTTTTTCATGTTTTCGGCAGCCTGTAACTCCGAAAGGAAGCATTTATGAACCAGATTGGACTATAGTTTTTGTCTTATCTTGGTGTAGGGTTACACTGTTCAACAAATTTTGATCGAAAGTATGTAAATTCTTTGAAATTGCAATTTTTACATTCATTTAAGCATAATATGAAAGGAAATGATAATAGAAGAATTTTCTTAGCTCAGGTTGTGAAAAAAAAAAACGCCCTTGTACAACAGTAGCTGTATATATACAAATGTATTAATATTTATAGAACATTTAAGCAAAATCCTTGTAAAAACCTACATTTCACTTTTTTTTCTATCTATTTCACTGTGATGTGATAAGCTGCGGAGTTAAGAAGTACCCTAACCTATAGCTTTCTATACCCTTGTACTTCCTTTTTTAAAATTGCGCAAATACCAGTTTCACAGCGATACAGAAAACAAAGTAACCGTGGTCAAGTTAAACATTAACAATTCCGTAATAAAAATCATTATTAACATCAAAACATGAAAAATATGTACAAATACCTTTTTGTGCAAGAACTACACTGCAATGTAGACAAAAGTTTCAAGTGATCCCTTGTACAGGATTATGTTTATTTTATTTTGAGCGTCTTCGCTTGGCTTGTTTTTTGTAGGTTACATCTGGAGCATCCCTTGCAATAGTTCAACAGTAGTCGGCCAATATGTTAGAACTCCACTTTCCCTCATATCTCTTCTCCATGGCTGCAATATCTTGATGGAAACGCTCACTATGTTCGTCACTTACTGCTCCACAATCTTCGGGGAAGAAGTCTAGATGTGAATGAAGAAAGTGGAGTTTCAGAGACATACTGCAACCAAGATTTTCGTAGCACAATAACAACTTTGCTACCAGTTGTTTGTAATTTGTTGCTCGGTGTTTTCCCAAGAACTGTGAACAAACACTCTTCAAGCTTTCCCACGCAGCTTTCTCCTCACCTTGGAGAATTTCGTCGAACTTGTGATCTTTGAATAGTTGCCTAATCTGTGGCCCTATGAAAACACCCTCTTTAACTTTGGCATCATTAATCGAGGGAATTGTCCTCTTAGGTACTTATAGGCCTCATCCTCTTGGTTCATGCTCTTAACAAAACTTTTCATAAGACCTAATTTAATATGTAGAGGGGGAAGCAAAATTCGGTTACGATCTACCAGTGGTTCATGCTGCACATTTTTCACTCCCGGCTGAAGAGTTTCTCTGGTACTCCAATCACTTTTGCGGCAATGAGATCAACGATCTCTACTGTCCCATTCACATATAAAGCAACAATACTTTGTATACCCTAACTGCATACCTAGCAACAGTGCTATTACTTTAAGGTCACCACAAATGAGCCACTGAAAATCGTAATATTTAATGGCTTGAAGTAAACGTTTCAAGTTTTCATAAGATTCCTTCATATGAACTGCGTAACCTACAGGAATTGAAGGAAGTTCATTTCCAATATGTAAAAGCACTGCCTTTAAACTCACCTTGGTTCGTAATTAATTTTAAGTGCCCTCATGAGACCATTTACATCTGTACATGCCACAAGTGTGTCTTCCATAGTAAAAAATGAAGTGAACATCTTCTCCCTATTCCGATACACTGAAATATTTACTTTTTCCTGCAATAAATTCCATTGCTTTAAGCGTGACGCTAAAATTTCGGTTTTGCTTTTCGAGAGGTCCAAGTCTCTGATTAGATCACTTAGTTCCTCTTAAGTAAGTCTATGTGGTTCACATGGAGGTTCTTCTACAACAAACGTAGGGTCCTTCGAAGTACTTGATTCAGGAGCTTCAGCTTCTTGATCATCATCAGAAAAAAGATTGTATTCTTTAGGTAGGTCAGGAACAGGTAGTCCTTCTCCATGTGGAACAGGGCGCATTGCAGAAGGAATGTTAGGATAGATCAAGGCCCGCTTCTTCTTCGTGGAAATTCCCTTCTTGACGGAAGGAACCATACAAAAATAACAGTCTCTGATGTGGTCGCTTGGCTCCCTCCAAATCATGGGCACCAAAAGGCATTGAGCGCCCCTTCCCATTAATCCAATTTCTTAGATTGCTGGCACAAGTGTTACACACAATGTGGGGTGCCCAAGATTTATCTTGGTCTCCAATTTTACAACCAAGTAATACTGATAGGCTTTTCTTATTAGTGGTGTTATAGTCTACTTTTGTGAGGAAAATGTCACTTCCCCACACACGTAGCAGAAGCTATCCGCACTATTTACACAATTTCGCGGCATTTTTGTTTATTGAAATCCTCAAAATGTCACTTGAAATAGTTCCGACAACTATTTAAAAATATACATTCGAAATACCAGTATTTTTGCGTACTTGTAGTTGTATTTTTATGTCCTGCACTACACAAACGTCACACCCAAAACGCTGATAACTGCACTAAACCTGTCTTTTCTAACAATAGCAGAACACTACTGAGATAAGGAACACAATGAAATCAAGCGTTCATATAGTTTCTCCAGTGTTGCCGGATCAGTGTAATATTTTACCCCAAACGAAGCGAATATATTTATTTTTAAAGCGTTATTATTAGACATGCCTGTAAAACAAAAAGTAGAGCTAATATTCGAAAATAACTTTCAAATTTGTTATCAGCACCACAAAATCAATAAGAATTAGCTGATTTTGTTCAATTTACATTTTCGTTGTTGAACAGTGAAGCTTCGGACAAGTCAGTTTTTCTTTTAAACATGACTATAAAATACTTTTTTAAAGTGATAAATTATACAAAACGTCGAAAAATCGGGGAACATTAATGGATCATACAGCTTATAAGCACAATCCATTTTCGCAATCACTGTAGTAAGGGAAAGAGGAAGCTTGAACTGGGTCAGCCTCCTGCTTGCGCCACTGATATCAAGTTAATATAGTGTTCAACTTAACATTTTGGGGGCACTAATGACAAAAATTGAATCACTGAAGTTGAGAAATCGGATTTCCTGCGCTCGTATCTCCTCCCATTAGCCGAGTAAGTAAGAGCAAAGGTATTCTTTTTAAATGACGTTGTGTCGTGCTAGGCTGTCGAGCATCCAAGGATAAAATGATGTAAGTATGCGAAGAAAGAAGATGGAGAATGTTAAAACACAGAAGCTCATAAAACGGCGAAGAAACATAAACGGGGTAAAATGGAAAAATCTGCGTGTTCTCAAGAATTCAGAGTGAAAATAAACATTTTCTTTCCGGAAT
This sequence comes from Thermobia domestica, assembly GCF_964235325.1. Classification (NCBI taxonomy): domain Eukaryota; kingdom Metazoa; phylum Arthropoda; class Insecta; order Zygentoma; family Lepismatidae; genus Thermobia; species Thermobia domestica. Next base: position 83,274,216 of record NC_137454.1, read on the forward strand.
ATGTTAAATCGTAGAGAGAAAAGAAAACTCTTGGGAGCTACTTTAGAGCGGCTCTGCCCATGAACCTGTCAAAAGGAATAATACACAAAAGCTTGCTTGCCTACGCACTGTAATACTTTCGTCGCATTGAAGGCTTTATTAAGCTGCCTATAGCTTGTGCACTAAGGAGATTGCACCTGTGCGTTTACATTTTAACACGTAATCATTTCTTGTTAAACAGTGGCGTAGCGTGAGTGTGGGAAGTGTGGGCTACATTTTTTTTTTAAATTGTCGGATGAGAAAAGGGATAGGAAAGAACTTCTTTACAATTTTAAATTTAAACTTTCTAGATTCATTTTCGGATTATATTATGTCTTTAACGTAAGAAAAAAAGTAAACGTAAGAATGCTATGATACGGTGAGGGCGAACTTGAATAAGGATAAAAAATTTAAAATATTTAGATCATTTTGTTTGTTTGGTAACAGACTTAAAAATGCGGGTTAAAAGAATACACACATGAATAAACAGTGTTGCTCACGAGACAAGAAATATCTTTTTAAATTCGAGACGAGAGGAGAAACATGATAATTTTTGTCGCGTTTTCGAGACGAGACGAGAAATTTCTGGAGTCTCATGAGAAACACTAGTTCATCCAGGTGTTAATTCTCTAATATTCTTTTAGTGTCACATAAGTCATGGTAAAACTATAAATTGATAAAGTGCATATACTAATAAGATGAAGAGATTATATACAGTATAATTATATCAACGCTTAAAGATTACACAAATCATAACACAATATAAATTATATTTAATTTATTATATTAAATACATGATCTTGGGTTTGACGCCTGGTTAAACAATTTAGAACTACGTCAAATTAGCAATAACATTCTTCATTCTAGTGACGTTGCTAGAGGGGGCAAGGAGGCTCCCAGTGACACCATGCGCCATTCCCCAATTGCTCTCCCCCCAGACATGTGGAATTGTAATGTAAGCCAAGTCATATAAAATTTATACTTACGGTATACAAAACATAGCTTTCTCCTGAAAAAAAAAAGAAGTTTCTGCTGTTCCGCTCCCTCTCTCCAATATATGGTAATTAGCGTCATTATTGCTTCATTCTACATAATTCATTACCAGTAATAACGGCAAGTATTGAGCATCAGAGCAGTGAACAAACTAATTGGAAACTATATACAGAAGAAAAAGTTTTAGATCTCGGTGTTTAATGGACAATCAATTGTTTAAAAAATGTCAATGTCTCTCTCTCTCTCTCTCTTATCATCTGTGCATTATAGCCGATGCACTCCTGGCTTCACAAATGTTCAAAGTGATATCCACGAGCTTCAAGCTCAGCCATGTTGATGTTCCGGAATGCAGTTGTAATACGTGCTTTCTCGTAGCGAATTGTAGCTGACTTATTATAAATAAGGTCCTTAATTCGACCCCAGAAAAGATAGTCAATATAAGTAAGATTGCGAGACCTCGAAGGAAACTCAGGATTGGAATTTCTCCCGATCCAAGCATAACCTTTAATCTTCCCTACAGATGATAGCACTATGTGCTGGATAGCCATCTAATTGAAACCTCATAGTCTGATGTATATGGAGAGGCACATTTTTCAATAGCGGCTGTAGATGATTATGCTAGAAATTACGAAACATTGCCTTTGTTAAATGACCACCAAGCAACCATGGCCCAATAACCTGAGTGTGTAGAATGCCGCCCCATAGAATAATGCTCCATCGTTGTTGCCGATTGACTTCTTGCATTGAGTGCGGATTCTCCGCTGACCAATAATGTGCAATGTGGAGATTCACGTTCTCATCACTGCAAAATGAAGCATCATCAGTGCATAAAATGGTGACTACGAAATTCAGATGTTCTCGCAATTGATTGACTACCGAGTTGCAGTGAGAAGCTGTAAATTGCAGTCAGAACAATTTAGTTCCTGGTGCAGAGAGAGGTAATACGGATGAAAATTATATTTCAATAAAATACGCAGTACACTACCCTAAGTGACACCACCCACTCGTGCGATCTACCGCGAAGATACATGGGGATTCACTGCAATAGCTGCAAGTATATCAATGACAGCAAGTCTTAATTTTGTACGACTCCTTACCTGACACCATAGCTTCGACGAAAGTTTTCCGTCTGGCCACTCGTGCTGCTAATCTCCGCAGAAGATTGTAGCAAAGAGCTTGTCGATCTGGATAGCGTGCAGCGTATAATCGAGCTGCAGTCCTATAATTTTTCCAATATTTCCTTAAAATCATTAGCGTTTGGAATACCTCCTAATTCGTATATAACAAGAATGTTATTATTCACTACTGACACTTTGTACTAAAATCATTCAATCATCAACACAATACAAGCGCTCTAAATCAATGAGAAACTGCAATCCACGTCACTTCACTAACTTGTAATACACACAGGCAGTTAAGCTCAATTTAAGACATCTCATCCACTACAAAGATCACTTTAACTCTTTGCACAGGTTACTCAATCTAGGACTCTGTTTCATGTTGTGGGTGCTTCATCGCTCCTTCTGCCCTCTGTATGGCATAACAACAATCGCATGTCCGAAGCCACACATGATACGTATTAAGAAAGGTAATATTCGTTTTAGCTAATGGATTCAGAATAGTTCCAACACACAACTATTGGCAAAGTTTAATGAGTATGCTATTCGAAACAAAGCGACCCATAGAACATGCTCATTAGGTCCCGATTTTGTACGAAATAGGCGTCGGAAGGTGTTCACCAGGGCATGGTTTCAAGGTACCCTTCCGGCATTTGACCGGTATGACCTCGGAACCCCCCGGAAAAATATCACACGGGATGGTCGCCCACTTAGATCGATCCCAGCCCCTCCTGAACGCAACGAGATTGCTCTCCTGTTTTTTTCCCCAGGGTTTTCTTTCACTGAGACCAAGCAATTGCTGGGATGGTAGCTGCGAAATTTAGGCCCTCGTCGTTTCGAGCCCTCATCTTTAACTTCGTTACCTCGGTGTTCTCTGCTTCAACCATAAACGCACCAGTCGGTGCATTTTCCTTCCATTTGATAACATACTGCCAACTTTAGTAGCAGACGCTGTTTTCGAATTTACTTTGGTCATGTACGGTATTTAATCAAATTCTACTTGCCATGTGTCTCAACGTCAACGCAAACTGCTGACGCACTCACAGTAGCTATTTCTTCCTTTGTGCCCATTACATCTCATCACTTTTTTTTTTTCAACAACTCAGCTTCTGCACCATTCAATATTTAGCGCTTCTTCCAACTTAAGCAAAATTCACCCTTGTTTCTGCTTGACATTTGAAGTTGGGCACCCCTAAATAGAGGTATTCTCGAGACTACTCTGTTTTCGAAAATTGTAGAGTTTGTTTCCGCATGTGCATTTTTATACTTCGCTTTAGTTTCGAACAATTATATACTATTCCTTCTGAGTTGCAGCCAGGGGCGTCATTTAGGTGGGGCAGGTAGGGACATTCCCCCCCCCCCCTGAGTTTGAGATTTATATAGATTTTATGAATAGAGTAGTAGTAAGTCAGTGAAAAACGCGAAATTTTACATATATCAAGGGGTCTTGCCCCCCTCCAAGCCAAATCTGAAATGACGCTACTGATTGCAGCATGCGGAAACGATTGCATTGCATCGCGCAGCTGCCAAACGGTAAAAGGTAGTATAGCAAAGTGATTCCTCTTAAAGTTATACAAAATTTAGCGATTGTTTGAATGGGGGTAAAATTTACACCTGTTTCCATTTAAAATTTTGTGGTTAGCCATCGTAGAGGTGTTCCCGAGACGCCCCTATTTTCAGAAGCATTACAACGTGATTTGGCACATGCATTTTGGTCTTAATTTTTTTGTTTTTGTTTTGTTTCAAAGATGTCTATGTACTAGGAGCTGCGTTAAAGCCATTCAGTGTGCTAAATGCATCTTTTCATTTTGCTATTTGAAGAACTACTACTACGCCACTCATGGTAAGAACAAAAACCGCAGCAATCTTTTAAAAATCAAAAAAGTAAAAAGAAAAACAAGTGTTCAATTCTGTTTTCCATCTGTTGGAGAATTTAGCTTGGTGTGATGGCGTCAGCGTTGTCATAGTTTACGGATCCAGCCGACAGATGGGAGGCATGAACGTCAAACTTGATGGCTGTACGTCTCAATGTAGGAAGATTTACAGGCGAATCAGGTAGACACAACTCTCAGCGAGACTTCAAATAAACAGCGGCCACGGATGAAAACCGGGAGACTTGCTCTCTTGACACAAGTGATACAGGTGAAAGAAAAGCATGACGTCACACATTGCTCAATGTGTAGATACTCTGCATTCTCTTGCTTTTCTCAACTTTTTCTTTCTTTCTTTTTCGCTGTTGTAATAAACGAAGGAGTCTATATTGACCCCGTTCTCCAACAACGTTTCGCCTACCAATTGAGAGATTGCAATTTATTTATTTATTATTATTTTAACTCTTTAAATATTTGGATTTTTTTTTTTTAAGTAAGATCTAGGGCACGGGCTTTTGATGCATAAAGTCCTGGATTCGATATTTCAAGACAAGACAAGAAATTATTCTTTGAGAATTGGTAAGGGACGAGATTTCGACAAAAAATTTATGACAAAAGACGAGGAAACAATAAGTCTCGTCTCGCCTCGTCCCGTGGGCGACACTACCAGAGGACTACAGCAGTGGCCCATACACTAGCAATGCGCGTCTGTCGAAAGGAAAGATCTTCAAGTGAAGACAGCTACTACAGATTAAGAGCTTACACTTAACATGTGCAATAAACACTTTTTATTTTATGCACAGGGTGTTTCAAAACAATACCGACAACGTTTGGTAGGTGATTCCTGACACCAAGGTAAGACTAAAGGTAGACAGACCATCATGAGTGCACAAATGCTTCCTTTCGGAATTATATTCTGCCGAAAACATGAAAAAAAAAAGTGAAATTTAAAGGTCCATAGCTCCAAAACTAATGGAACCTACCCTAGTCGGGCCAAGACTTAACTTACAAACTAATATGTGCGCTATCCAAAAATCCAAGTTTCAGAATCCTACGGTACTTCCGCAACAATTTTTATAGTGGTTGCTGAAGAGTATTTTAAATTATATGTCCGCAGCCAAACTATTTAGTCTTGATCCGACTACGGTAGGTTGCATAGTTTTGGAGCTCAGCTATGGACACACCCTATATATATATATATATGGCATATGATGTTATTATATTAATAATCGATTTCCTTATGGAGTTTCTGATTAATAATATGAATTTCGGTAAAGACAATAGAAGGGATCACGGAAAATATTTCCATGTATAGCATATGGATGGACAACGTTTGTCAACATTACCCATTAAGGTAATAACGAACTACTCCATTAACGAACATGGCCGATGTAATCATTTACCTCTCCTTAAAAAAACGAAATTTTAAATTCGCTTACATTTAGGGGATATGGGGTATACCTTTAGAGTAGTCATTATCCGTTAATATGTTAATGGATTTACTTAATTAACGAAGTTGGTCGAGATAATCGCAATATATATATATCTTCTACAAAAACAGAATTCAAAATATGTTTACATGTATGAGATACCGGCTACAAATAGCAACCGTTAAAATTGCCGTTATCCGTTAATATATTAACGAATTATTCCATTAAGGAACTCGCTCAAGATACTCGCAATATTTATTTGTTACAAAAACATAATTAAAAAATACACTTTCATGTATGAGATATGGGCTATAAATAGCAACCGTTAAAGTTGTCGTTATCCGTTAATATGTTAACGAATTATTCCATTAAGGAACTTGATTATAGGCTATAGATAGCAACCGTTATAGTCACCGTTATCCGTTAATCCGTTAATAGATTGACTTCATTAAACAACTCGGTCGAGATAATCCCCCTAGGTATCTGTTGCAAAAAAACAATCAAAAAATAGCTTACAACAATGAGATAAAGGATATAGGTAGCCACCGTTAAAATCGCCGTTATCCATTGATCCGTTCACAGACTTAAACCATTACCGAACTCGGTAGAGACGAGCACTGTAGTTATCTATTGCAAAAGATAGAATTAACAAAATCGCATCCGTCCAAGACTTATCGTGCGGAGTAATGGATGGAAGGACGTTGTAAGTCTCAATACGTGATCCTAATAAGAAATTACAACTTTACTATGCCCATGAAGCTTCCATCCGTAGTTTCATTAACGTTCAAGTATATATCGTTTACACTCAATTATTGTGTCATAAAAAGCAATAAAAAATTAGAACAAATATCATAAGCCATGATATATGTAGTAACTAGTAGCAGTATCTTATATATTAAAGAAAGCCGACGCGACAATTCTTACTGATACAGATAGCATCTTGAATGACGATTTGCTTAACACCAGCCAAAAACTCATGTTCGTGGGGAAACTGAAATGTACACAACAAAACCGTATATTTCAGAGCCAAACAGAACAAAAGTAGAAATCGTTATATAGTAATTAAAGGAACACAAATCCCCGAGTGTAGACGAAATTCAGGCTGCGTTAATTTTAGCTCGAGGGGAAAATTCGTTCTCCTTATCTGGAACAAGGAGGAATTGCCACAAGAGTGGAAAGAATCAATCATTGTTCTAATTTGAAGACAACGAAACTGATTGTAATAATTATCGAGGCATCTCTCTTCTGTCAACATCCTATAAAATTCTCTCAAACATTCTTTTAGCAAGATCAACCCCATACGCAGATGAAATTATTGGGGGATTATCAGTGCGGATTTAGACGAAATCGATCAAGTATCGACCAGATATTTACCATTCGACAAATACTCGAAAAGAAGTTGAAATACAATACTCCGGTACATCAATTATTTATTGATTTTACAAAGGTCTACAACTCGGTTAAGAGGGAAACATTGTACAACATTTTTACAGAATATAGTATATAGTAAAAGCTACTTAGATTAATTAAGATGTGTTTCAGTGAAACCCAAGGTAAAGTCAGGGTAGAAAAATACTAGTTCAAAAACTTTCACGTCGGAAATGATTCGAAACACGGTGATGCGTTGTCGCCATTATTTTTCAACTTTATTCTGGAATACGCTATAAGGAAAATTAAAGATAGCAACCAGAGCCTAGAACTCTGGTATTGACCATGTTATGGCGCATGCTGATGTTGTAAATGCAATATGGGACAATAGCAGAGCAATAGAAAGAAATGCTAGGATTTTATTAAACGCTTGCAGGGACATGGGTTTAGAAGTAAATGCAGAGAAAACGAAATACATTGAAATTCGCCGGGATCGTAATACTGAAAATTATGGGTGCGTTAAAATATCAATTAATACTTTCGACAAGGTAGATACGAATATTTAGGATCAATATTAAGAGACCAAAACCATATGGACGAAGAAATTAAATGTTGACTGAAAGCAGGGAATTCATGTTGTTATTCAGTTCAAAAACTCTTGTTGTTGAGAATTATGGCGAGGAATTTGAAGTTTAAAATATATAAAACATAATCATGTCTATTGTAGTGTAGGCTATGATTGCGAAATATGGTCGCTTACTCTGAGGGAAGAACATAAACTGAAAGTATTTACCTGTAGAAACAAGATCCTGAGAAGAATATTCTGATGTAAGAGTGAGTCGAAAAGGGAGGGAGGAAATTTCATAACGAGGAACCGTATAATTTATACCGTTTACCAAATATTGTTGAAGTCTAGGAGGCTCAGGTTGGCAAATCATGTAGCCAGAATGAAAGAATGTAGAAACTCTTTCAAAGTTTTAGCTGGAAGTCCAATTGGAAAATGTCCATTAGGAAGACCTAGGCGCAGATGGAAGGACAATATTAAGATGAATCTCGCAGAAATATGAATACAAAGTAGAAACTGGATCCAGTTGGCTAAGGAGAGAAGTCAATGGAGCTCTTTTGTGAACATGAGATTGAACCTCCGGGTTTCATAAGCCACAGATAGATTTAGATTAGAGAGGCCGCGATGGCTCAGCGGTAGAGCGTTCACCTCTGGTGCTTGGGATCCTGGGTTCGATCCCAGCCCCCGCCAAGTGAACCTTGTGGTGGACAAACACCGTGTGCGTGGGTTTTCTCAGGGTTCTCCCATTTCCTCCCACTTTCTTCATTCCACCATTTCGTTCATTACTCATCATCACCGTCTCCTTTAGCCTAACCGACATAACCGTGGGACGTAAAACTCAAAGATTTCATTTCATTTTTTCATTTAGATTAGAGTAGAGATGGAGTAAATTCTTGTACCCTTAATTGATTTTTAAATAATCTCGCTAATTACTACAATCGTTTATACTCTATAGTGATCAACTTTAAAACCGGAAGTGATTGATTTCTACCATTTCCGATTTGAATAGGGTTGAGAGATAAGGTGGTACCTATTCTTAGAACATTAATCGATTTCAAAGCACCGCTCTCACTATTTCTTATCGTTTTTGCTCTACGTACTGTACATTAATATTGAAACCGGAAGTTATGGTGGATTTATATCACTTCCGGTTTTAGTAGAGGGTTAAGATTGGAGATGAAATGTATTCTTAGGACGCCTATAGTAGTCAACGTTAAAACCGGAAGTGATTGATTTCTAGTGCGGGTGATTTAATATTGGATGCTCATAGCTTTGAAATCTATCGTGGTTTCACAGCATGAAACGAAATTCACTTTTTACTATTGATCTTTTACAGGGCTGTAGGCAGTCACCTTGTGATGGACCCAACAAAAATCTGCAAGAAGTGGAGGCGACTGCGAGGACGTCTAGCAGATATGTGTAAAAAAGAAGGCCCATTAGTCAAGGAAATTCAAAAGGGAGCCCAACTAGGAACAAAAGAGTGCCAATATCAGTTTAGGAATCGACGGTGGAATTGCACTACAGAACGAAGAAGCCTGCGCAAGGTACTCATGCGGGGTGAGTCTCTTGTATTATACCAAAAGAAAAGTAGGTAAACTTGTAATCTGCAATTGTTTGATACTTTTTGTGTTTTCCTTGATATACCAGTTATTTTCTTATGAATGGAGTTTTTCTTTGGTTTATGAGTTATTATTTTCTTACAAATGGGGATTTCCTCGGTTTATAAGTTATTATTTCCTTATATATGGAAACTTCCTAGGTTTATGATTTATTATTTTCTTATAATGGAGATTTCCTCGTTTATATTATTTCCTTGTAAATGGGGCTTTCCTCAGTTTATGAGTTATTACTTCCTTAAAAATGGGGATTTTCTTGCTATATAAGTTATTATTTTCTTGTAATAGTTTTTTTTATTAGTATACGAGTTATTATGTTCTTATGAAGGGGATTTCCTTGGTATATATATACAGGGGCGGATCCAGGATATGATCAACGGAGGGGCTAAACCATATTTTACCGTTTTATCCAGTGTAAAGCAGGATTGAAGAACATTTTATCCACTGTATACCTGAGCGTCAAGGTGGGGGGGCTATAGCCCCTATAGCCCCCTTGGATCCGCCACTATATATATATATATATATATATATATATATATATATATATATATATATTTGTAAATGAGGTTTACCTTAGTATATGACTTACCATTTTCTTGCAAATTTGCTTTTTCATTATATTTTAATTTGATGAAATGTAGGAAGAGTAATAAGTTACGTCCTTGCTTCCTCTACCATTAACAGATGGTAGAGAGCTCACTTGTGATGAGAGTGGTTCCTGATTCGATCCACGATCCCATGAGCTTGTGATGAACAAAATTCTGTACATGGGTTTTCTCCAAATATGCCTGTTTCCTTCCACATTCTCATTCCACCAATTCCATAATCATTCACTTCCATTCATTAATCATTCTGCTTTAGCCTAACGGGCATGATCATGGTACGTAAAACTACAAATTTTGTTTAAAAAAAATAGTCTAAACGAGTTCCTAATCTCATTTTTTTAAAGCTGTGTTTTCCACATTCTTTTCTTAATAAATCCATATCGTTCACATATATATCATTGCCCTTAATAGACACTAAGAACAATAATTTTATGGCAAGATGGAACTGCTAAAAAGTTAAGCGTACATCGAATATATGAAGAATGGTTAGTCATACATTGAAATAATGTTTAACATATTGTGCAAAACAATAATAAAATTTGTTCACTTAATTATTATACAGATAAGATTTTCGTCCGTGAGGAATACTATTTTCTACACTAGTCATAGCAAATTTTCATAAAATCAAACAAAAAAATTTAATCCTAATAGAAAAAGCCGAGACCTGCATCAGTTTCCTTTTTAGTTTTCATCTTATTTGATATTAATGTATATTATAAAATTGAAAGCCACTATGTTTGTGACTCTTAATCTCTTGAACCACCCGACCGATCTCGATCAAATTTTCAAGATAGATGAGGTTTGGACCTAGGATGGTTTTTGTTATATTACTTAGACGGTGCAACTTAGGTGCATTAAAGTGTATAATCATTATTCCTGTACGATAACCTTACTTATATGCACATGACTTCTAGTTTGATTTCCTCTTAGCTAAGTAGTAAACGTTCTTGCCATTTTTACAGGAGGCTTGCGTTCGATTCCCTTTGGTTTGTATTTTGATTTAAAACAACAATTATAGATCTGTTTCTTATTCACTTCATTTTTTTATAATGTAAGGAATATAAATTATTCCTTATATTCGATAATCATGAGAGAGGAAATATTACTTAATAAATTATAACAGATAAAGTCTATCATTTAATGGTGTTAAATACCTGCATAGCACATTGGTTAATATAGGAAACACCATTGCTCATGAGACGAAAAGTATGTTTTTAAATTCGAGAGAAGACGAGACAAGACGAAAATTTTCCTCAATATCGTAGGTAACATTACTTTCACTCAAGTTCTTAGATCTAAAACATTTTGTTAGCGTTACATGTTTTATAGTAAAAAACTGTAAATAGATCAAGTTATTATAGGAAGAAAGTGAAGAGTGTGTTCAAAGATGTGCAAGTTATTACACAATAGTGTACTTCAATAATAAATATTGATTAAATATTGTTATGTCACATACTTCGTAGATTTCTCGTAATGGGGATATTTATAATTGTTTCAGATACAGATCAATGTCCATTGTACACTGAAACAATGTACCAACGAGTAAAGAAATAACAAAAAAGAAAGAATTTTAAAAAAAATAATAAAAAAATAAAACACATATATTTATATATATACAATATTACCATACTTACAGAGACTTTAATTTGTTTTTAAAATGATTCTCAGAGTCAAAAAATATTAACATCAGACGATAAACCAGGAATGCAAATAACCACTCGCCCACTCGCTCCGGGGCGAGTGGTTCATCAATGCGGGCGAGTATTTAATATCATAGCGAAAATAAGTAAGCGATCTCTATTGTGGAATGTGGGCTAGTAACTTTTTTTCTTGGGCTAGTAAAATTTTGTTGCTTATTTGCGATAAACTATTATATAATGATGACAGCCTTAAGTATAAGGAACGTTGTATAGTTGATAGTCTGTTTGTTACATATGTTAGTAGGGTATGACTGCGAGTAAAGCGAGAAGGTACGAGAAAATTGAGAACTGAGACCAGTCATTTGTAAATTCGTAGTTAATTTTCCCATTGATAATTTTATGGAGAAACAGGAAGTCTGCACCCGTGTGTTGAGCTAAAATAAATAAATACATAAATAAATAAAAATGACATAGATTCTCAATAATATTATATATATTAAAGAATATATTTTCTTAATTTGATTTTTTAAAGATATAAGCCCAAAATGTATTATTACAATATATAATCTACTCATAGTAAGAAAAACGTAATACGGACCTATGTACAGGAAAATTGGGAGGGAGCGACAAAGAAAAAACGTTCTTGTATGTTTTATGCTTAGTAATATATAAGTAACAGCAATATTATCTCTTTACAATTGTGGAGAAGCTGAGATCTCCTCCTCCTCCATGAAAGGTTACTGAACAATACAATATATATCTAGAATTTGAGGTTTTATTGTTCAATTTGTTTTGCGTGTCTTGTTGGAACGCATTATAAATCTTTGTTTATTGGCAGCAATTTCTTTTGTGTAATTGGTCTATTTTGTTTTTCGTTCTTATCTTGATGACAGAGAGTGCGCATTAGATCAATTGACTCACCACTTGTCACAGCATTTTTTATATAATTGATCGTGATATTGATGTGTGAGGACCACACACATGTATGGGACTTCAGAAACTGGGCAGAGGTATTCTTGTGTGGGACGAGAGAACGGGAGACAAACATTTTGTCGAAATATATAGTTTTATCTTTATCTCGAGTTCTTGTTGTGATATACTGCATCTGATAGCATCAGACGGGGCTTCTGTTGAAGATGGCGTAAAACCGTTACGGCATCCTCATTAACTTACCAGATTCATTGTTGCCAGGCAGCAACAGAAAATTTCATTTCAGACTAACCGTTAGACTTGTATTTATTTATTTATACATATTTCTGGGCATTTTAAAACCATCATCTATGGCCTTAAGCCCATCATATTATGATGAATGACGTCCCTCGGCGAGTACTGTATCCGGGTGAGGGCAGAAAGAAAGAAGTTAGAAAGGAAGGACGTGTATATTAGTACCATTCCGGTATTTATCTTGGCTGAATGAGGAAAGTCCAGGATAAACTTCACTCAGGAAGGCTGGCCTGAAAATACTGTTACACCTTTTTGACCGAGTGTTTCCATCGGGAATAAAGCAAAAATAAATAAATAAATAAATAAATAAATAAATAAATAAATAAATAAATAAATAAATAAATAAATATTTAATTGTACTGTAAAATCTCAACATGTTAACAGATATCGTTAACAGATAGTGACATGTCCAAGTATAGTGTTCTGTAGCTGACTGAAATGAAAATTAACGAATTTATTAGTGATAATCGAAAAGAGAAAAAAATAGCTCGACATAGTAGAAGTTCTACAATTTTATTATATTGTTAAAAGTCCAGCGATTGGACATATACCAATCCGTACATTTCATTGGGATGAACAGAATTACATGAGTGGGTGCAAATACTCATGCGTTGTTTTTGAGAAAAACGAATTTTATTGTAAACCATAAAAATGATATTGTACTATATAATCATACCACGCTACCTATTAAGATTAAATTGATACATAACTATACATTTAATGAGCTATTAAGATAGTGACACTACTCAAACGAGAGTACACATAGTTAATAAAGATGCAGCCCAAAATTAAGTCTTAAGCTTTAATTTAATTTAACTATAATATTGTATAAAGATACAAGAGATGGTGGTGCACATGTTTTTTGTCGCTTTATCCTGAGTCTCCTCTCTGGATTGGAAACGACGTACTTGCAAAAGTGATTTTAAGCTTGAAAAACAGGGAAAAGTCTGCTGAGGCTAGGTCCATAGAATAGGTTGAATGGGACACAACGGGAGTCTGATATTTTGCTAGGTAACTGTAGACGAGGAGCGAAGCGTGAGTATGCACTTTGGCACAGTGCACCATTCAAGTCTAGTTTTCACAAGTCTGTAGCAAAATTTCACACTCACACTTTGTTCTTCAAGCTTTTCCAATGTTACTGTTTCATTAATCCGACAAACAGATTGTGCACGTACTCACTTAAGCGCGTGCCTAAAGGTCATAGCGAAACAAGACAAACGACAGATTGTTGTCTAAACTTTCCAATAGGTGTGATCACTAGCTGCAGCACACTCCCTCTGTCGGTTGGCGTGCTATTTCAAAAGTTCGGTTTCTTTTTAAGCTCACATCTTACACTACGTTATCGGTAAAACGGACAGTGATATGCAAACCGAAACCAACATAATGGATATAGTTGCCCTAGTTGAGAATTATACGGAAGGTCTTGAAAGAGAAAATAAAGTGTAGGAACAAGAGGAATATGGCGCTGAGTTGCCAGAATACTGTTGGCTAAAGCCTTACCAAGATGCTGTCAACGATTTACAGGACTGCAACTATTTGCATTAAGTTGAAATGACATTGATATGCTTACTGTGGTTTCTCAGGCTAACGTGTTAATCGAAAGTCAAGTAGCCAAATAGTAATGTATATAGAAATCTTTCCTTGACTATTATAAAATAAAGTTAACGTGTGTACACTATTTTTTGTTCATTCTGTTCATGTGTATTAATTCGTAGGTACCAATATTATACTGTAAAGTATATTATACTATACGTGCAATATTGAATAAGGCACGTATAATATCTTATTTTATCGCATTATGTCTATTATATGCATGTATTTGATTTCATTAGCATAGATTTACCTTTGTCAACCAGATATTCATCTTCAATAGAAATTTTTGCATATTCCGTTTGATTCTGTTAAAGACAAGCTTTACTATTTATATGTATATCTATATCTACATCTATATCTAGAGCTCCTTGGTGGCTAACCGGTTAGCGTACGCGCTTTTGGCATGAGAGTACCGGTTCGATTTCCGGTGGGAGCTCTGTAGTTTGGATTTCACGTTAATCAGTAGATCCCTTCTTATATAGCCTCTTGCTGAAAGGGATGTTAAACTCAAAATCAACTCAACTATATCTATATCTATCTATCTATATTAATTCCATGAATTATATTACTGGAAGAAATGAGTGTTTTTAACATAAAAATGTAGCTGATCGCTTTACCGATCGAAGATTTGGCAACACTTCTGGTGCTTTGGACATTCTTCCCCCCCTTCCCCCCCGTTAAGAATTCCCCAGTAGCATATGTTAAAAGTCGAATAATCTTGTGGCTCAAGAACAACTTTAAGAATATGTAAAAGACAGTTTAAAGATTTACAACGCTAGTGAAAGGTAACACGGCAACTGGTATTAAAAGTCAACTTTCGTTGTGGAGATGCGCTGCCACAATGACCATCACCTGACAAGGGTACGATGAAGACTTATGGGTAAAAGGCAATAAATTTGTTCTTTATTGTTAGAGAAAAAAGTGGAGAGAATTAGTTCCACAAAGGAAAACTGAATAAAGAATGAAGGAAACACAATAGAGAAACGTAAAACGAGATTGGAAGATCATAATGGCCTAATGATAAACTAAATACGCATTTGACAAGAGAGTTATTCTGGAAAGAGGAATGAAGATATATATATATATATATATATATATATATATATATATATATATATATATATATATATATATATATATATATATATAGGTGTGTGTGTGCGTATGTTCTTTTCTTGACATCTCCCATTTATTTGGGCAAAGACACAACATTTGTTAACAGGTAACACTATCAGCAGGTACGGAACAATATGTTGGATATACGAGGTGTGCTTGGAATAAGTGTTTAGATTATGCTAGTCAAGGGCAAACTACAGCCCATGAGCCAAACGTGAGCCCCTCAAAGGTTCTACTCGGTCCGGGACATGATTCCTCATATGACGAATGAAAATAAAGAGAGTTAAAAGATATAAATAAATCTGGATTATGATCTTTTTTTTTCCCTTTTATTTTAACTGAGTGACCAAAGATTAATTTATTTACGATATTGGAATGTTATGTTAACATTTGAGAGTGGGGCATGTCCTGTCTAAAACTCTTTCTCTGTAATGCTCTTAAAAAGATCTGTCCATCATTGGATTAGCTTATAAGTATGTGTTAACATGAGTGGAATTTGTTAAGAATTTTCTGGAGTATTATTATATTTTTTTCCTGTTATATTCATGCATTTATTATTTCTACATGAAATTGATGAGGTAAACTATTCCTTGTTGATAAATACTTTTCGTTGATAAGCTTTTGAACGTCTCCTCTGGTCACATTTTCAAGAAATATTTACAGTTTTTATTATCTGTGAATCTGGCAATTAACAGTATTTTTTTTGCATTACATGATATCATATTATATTAAACTTTTAACATTATATTATTTAATTTTTCTACTTTTTTCACAAAAGTACTTCTTCAACCTGCTGTGAAAAGTAAACGATTCGGTTTAAACAAATAATCAAAGATAGTTTAACACAGAAAGGTCTATTCTTCCGAATTTCATAATATCGAAACAGTAGTGCTAGTGTAAACAGTTGTTTGCAGGAACTTCTCCAGCATTTCTCGTACATTCAATACAAATCAAATGACCACCCAGTGGTTTGGTTTAATTTAGTTTGATTTAGTTCCAAGGTTATGCCTGCTAGGTTAAAGGAGACGTGGACCTACTGATTATAGTGGCATCCGAAAAACTTTGGTCGTTTAACTGTACCCCCACCGGGAATCGAATCCGGGGCCACGAGAACTGAAGTCAAGCGTGCTTGCCACTAGACCAAACATGGTTCTGAACACCCAGTTGGAATTCAACCCGAATCTTCTGTACAAAACTCTAACAATGTAGTAATAACAAAACTTTATGTTCATTGATGTAACTGATCTTCGTGACCCGTCACCCGAAAGACCCAGAAGCAGTCAGACTCATAACTCACGACACCGATGTCCTGGTGTGACCTGAATAGATTCGGTACTGATATGATCCGGAGACGAGGAAGAATCATCATCATACATCTGGGGAATACGAGGTGTGTTCAAAAAGAAACCGAACTTAAAATACTGCGCCAACCAGCAAGGGAGCGCATTGCGGATACGGAGCGCACCTAGCGGCAGGTTTAGATAACAAACTGCCATTTATTAGTTTCGCTATGAACGTTACTCGCTACAGCCGCTGAAATGAGGACGTGCACAAGCTGTTCGTCGGCTTAATGATACAGTGACAATAAAAGAGCTTAAAGAACAGCAAATGTGTGTGAAATTTTGCTACAAGCTTAGCAAAACATTTAAAGAGACATTTCATTTGCTTTACAATTCTTTCAGGGTCTTCTCGCCCCTTTCCCCCAAAAAGCAGACATAAGTCGGTCAAAGAACAAGGTGATGTATGTGTTTTTAAATTGGCATGACATTGTCCATCATGAATTTGCATGAGATGGTACACAGTTTTATTAGGATACTTTAGCGCGGTTGAGGATGTTGTAGGAAGAGGCCTGAATGGTAGGAAAACAAAACTGGAATGGTGGAACTAAACCTGCACTGTTTACAGAGCGCATCTTTCTAAATATGAGAATGAATTTCCTTTCCACTTCCTTACCATATCTATGCATGTGATTTAGAGGCACAAGTGAAGGCGGAAGGACTCACAAAGTTAATAAATTGCTATAGACAAGCGTATAAATGTAGTTTCTGGCAAACTTGGAGAAGTGATAAATGATGTTGACTTGTTCTAGCCTGATTGTAGTCTGCAGGCCTTTGAAATTGTCAGCATGCAATAGGTTTTGCCATTCAGATTAAAGAGAAACGCCTGTAATGTCTGTCAATTCGCTATAGGTAGCTCTTCTACTGGTTGCCTAACAAAAATATATCTACCTTGGGGAGACCTAGACGTTTAAGAATAGAAAACGGCACGTTTTTGGAAAATTTCAATGAGAATTCGCAAATCTACAAAAAATTTAGAATTGACAAGCAAAAACAGGAATGTTTCAAAGGTTGTGGTTTCCGATATCACATTGTCAAGAGGAATTGGCCATAAAACGTAGCATTTTACGCATAATATATAAAAATCACGATATTGTATTTTTTTAAAATTTATAGTTTAAAGACTCTTGCATGTACCGAGATTAATTTAGACGTCAACTTACACTTTAATATGAGCCACATGAACTGCCAGCAGGATTTGAACCCAATTCTCTACACCAAGGCAAGAACACAAACCGTTTTATTAAGGAGAGTTCTTACATTAGGATATTATCATGATCTTTCTTGCTAATGCTAATGGAATATTGTTAGTAAGGTTAATCATATTACCACGAAAGAGAAATTGTTAAGTATTTTTCACCACAAAAATAAAGGGGAATAAATAAAAAAATAAGAAAAATACATGAAAACACGAAAGAGTGAATAAGGGGAGAAACAGTAAAGTGACTGATAGTATCCAGGTGAAAAGAATAGTAAGTAAAAAGGGAAGGGTGAGTTTGTGACGGATGACAACAGGAACAGTGAGAGAGAGAGGGAGAGAGTGAAAGAGGAAGATTTTTAAAGCACATAGGTATAATGAATGAGCCTCCCAGCGGGAAATTGCTTCGTGGGAATGGAACATCTATGTCTCGCTTTCAGCAGGACTAGGGACCCCCATAAATTCCAAAACTTGCTACCAAACAACTCAAAACTAAGAAGCACCTTTTTTCTTATGCCAAAAAAGAAAGAAAGAAAAAGATACATTCCTGAAAGCAGGTTTTCTCTTTCTTCGTTTCTCTTTTTTTTTTTCTATTCTCTGATCTACTAAGTGAAAACAGAGAGAAGTTTTGATTATCTACCTGAGAACTACAACGTGAAATTCTGATTAAGTTATAAGAGCAGCGAGAAAGGTAATCGTAAGTAATAATTTTCTTTCCTGAATTTGTTACATTAAAGATGGACCTACCAGAGGAACAGGGAATTTCTGGGCAAACTCGGTTGAATCATGGTTAGGTAGACGCGTACATAACTCTTTACTTCGCTGCCCGTACGGCAAAGATTTATCAAACAAAAAGTTGATTTACGTCAATAAATTAGTAAAGAACAGAAAAACAAACAACAGTATACCACGTAAAGGAGTTTGGTTTGGTTTCTGGTAAGCCCAAATTTATTAACAAGCTTCAAGTCTACTTCAATGTTGCACTTTTCTTTGAATTACTAAATGAATATTTGAAAATAGAAAGGGTGGCACAAAAGTAGGTATACACCCCTGCATTGATCAAGTATAACATTTTAGCTTATAGGTATATTTGTTTCGGCTTTTCCGAGCTTAACATATAAGTAAAAATACATTAGGAACAAATAATAAAGAAACTGATGGATAACAGTAAGGAATGATATAAAAAGCAATGACGTGAACAGTACTGGACTTTATACCTACTTTTGGGCCACCCTTATTTAAGTCTGTAGACTTGTCGAGTAGAAATGTCATTTAGTTTCATTTTAGCATTGTACTCCACGTAATGAATTAACCTTATCTCTCCTCCATTTAACCTTATATTGCACCATAATTTTAGCAAAATAATATATTTGATTTTGAAGCCGGGTGAAATATACATTTCTTTCGATGCTTCCCAATGATACCATTACATGGAGAATAAAGGCGAATTTACATCTCTCGTAATTAAAGACATATTTTACTATAACTTTCGAAATATTAGATTATATAAATAAAATATTCGATTTCCGTTTGTTTTTGTTTTTTTTAATATGGTATTATTTCTCTGAGGCTTTCCAATCATACTCGCTTCTTAGGTTAAAATCAGTGTAGAGTGAATTTAATTCCCCAACCTGTGAACTAGTAAATATGCTTCTCGACAACATTCATAAATATTATTCTCTTTTGATAGAATATGATATATATACCCATTATGAGGCTTTACCACAATCTCTAGTGTTGAGAGTTTAAATATATCTAGTGAGTGAATTTACCCCTCCTATTACAAATCAATATAAAATTGGTAAAGAGTAAGGCAATAGAAATCTCCAATAATAATAAGGAGAAGAAATAAACTTCGCCTCGCGTCGATAATGCACCACATGGTAAAATAACCATAAAATTTCATAGAAGATACCTCAAAAATGACCACAGAATTTGTCAGTCCTATTAACAGAAAAATAGTATCTTAAACGTTTTCTCCATCCATCGTCTTCGTTATAACTGGCAAAAAATGTTAGATCTCAATCAGTATATTATAAATTCTCCACTTGTTTCTTCTGGATAAAGAAATGACTGTGAATAAAGGTGAAATCGGTATTTTAACCGCTTTACATGTTTCATGGCTCATATATGCTGAAAAAATTATTTTTCATGTCCGTCTGTCTATTCATCAGTCACCTATTTTTCAGTTCGTCTCCTTTAGTATGTATTCACGCTAGATGCCAGATTTTAAGGCTTTCATTATAATTGTAGAGTAGTTTTTCTACTTTCACCTCTTTATCCAGGAATAATTGTAAAATGAATATCAAAATTCGATTTACTTTGCACAGATTTAACATTTTGAACACTTTTAAGCGAAAAATAGATTATTTAAACTACTTTTTTTGTTTATTCCTTAACGCTATAATAATTTGATGTGTATATTTTAGAAATCAATCTCTCATATTTATTAGCTGACAGAAATTGCAATATTGAAGTTAGGTTATTGTTTTTCATATGTACGAGCGGTGACAGAGAAAACAAATAATGTAGGTAGATGTTTTCAAATATGTGTCTGATTTCTTGATTTCGTAGGGCTGATGGGTTAGTAATCTAGTACAGAAATTCATCCGTTACCATTTTAGCCGAAATTTGATTAAACAAGATAGAAAATCCCATCTCGCCTCTAACTACAAACATTTTTTATCTTGGAGAAATCAATTGTTGATAGGTTTTAGACGAGATGGGATTAAGCAAGATGGAATTGAATCACTTCGAGAAACCCACAGACAAGATGCTGTCCACCAAAAAAATTTACTTGGTCGGGGATCGAACCAGAAATCCCCGGCCAAGTAAGTCTGTGGTCAACAACAGGTGCCTGTGAATTTTCTTCAACTTTCTCATTCCACATATTCTCCCATCATCATTCACTTGCTTTAATCATCGTCTCCATAAGTCTCGCCTCCATCTATCTAATCGATTCAGTTGAATTGATGTCGTTTTCGGATTGGTAATTATGTAAACAGAGCTTCAACTGGATTGCGACGAATCAGTTGTTAATTAAAAAGACACTATTTCATGGCCATATAACACTGCATATTGCTGCAATAACTCTCCACCGTCTTTAAAATTTGACGTTCGATTTTAAATCTACCAGAGAAGAACAAATGAACAAACAGTAGTCAATTTGTAATTTAACAGACTCCAATGAACTGATTCGGCTTAATCACTTTCTATTTAGCACCAACAACAGTAATGCTATCAAGTCGAATAAGTGGAAACAGCACTTATATCTTCGCTAAGGCTCGGGCTCTCTCACACTTCTTGTCTTTATCAAGGAAAGGGTGACACTGGAGGTCAAGAATGACTGTTCTCTGTACGCCTAGACCTTAAGAGAATCGATAGGAATGTGCTAATTATCTACCTTTAAATTCGCTTGTATGAATTTAAAATATAAATTTAACCTTAGAAGAAATGTATATGAAGAACTTTAATTAAATATTGCCCAAAGAAGGATGAAAGCGTGCAATAAGAGCAGCATATCAAAAGATAGGCCTACTAAAAAAAATGTCGTAACAGAAATCGTGATCTGTCATCCTTTGTGTGATGTAGACAATTTATTCTTCCATTTTTCTTTCTATATGTGGGTGGTGGATTTGGAACTAGAACGAAGCACTGAGATTGTATCTTGAAATGAAAATATGCTATTCGTCGACATTACACTTGCAACAAATCATGTCCAACGAATCACGTCATTGAAAAGAATGCCTCTAGCCAATCATTTGAAAGAATTAAGAATTGGTCCATTGAAAGATAAACGTGGATGTTTCAATGGAGGCTACCTACCTAGTATCTTTTATGTAAGGCTACTTTTTTTCCCTTCCCATTTTTTATTCGTTTTATTTTAATCTCGTAGCAATTTATTTAATTCCTTTGTCTCTCTTCTTAGCATTGTGGTCATCTTTTCTTTTAATGTCTCTGAAGTAGCGTGAGAAAGTTGAAGCCACGCCTAGAGTCTGGCATTGGTTGAGAATCTGCATTCCATGAGTCCCGTCATCTCTTGTTACAGATCGGGGGATATGGATGGGTAAGCACCCGTCTTACGTCATATATATCCTATTATAATGTCACTGATCCTTGACTCAACAAGATTTGCTGCACCGTCACAACTTCATTTTGCTTTATTAATGTACATTAAGAGTACCTAACATTAAGAGAAGATGTTGAGAATTCCATTAGAGAAACCTGCAAAATCTACCAAAGAGAAGATTCAGCTTGGAATTTCTTTCCTTTCTCATTGTTAAGAGAGAGATTCCTAAAGTTTTCTGTTTCAAATTGTACCAGTATACTATGTACGCACTACAGTTGATGAATAACTTTTCAACCTACAATTTCGTATTTTAATCTTCCTTATCGGGGTATTCTTCTTTTTTGTCGGAGATTCGTGTCGGATTTTCAATGTCAACTCAAGAAGTTCGGATCCTACTTTAAAGTGTAGATCTATACTTCACATTTTCCGGACCAGCAATTGTCTATGTCCGTCGTGGATCTAATGTCCACTAGCATAGCTCGCCTTTTGCTTAATATTTTTATTGCAAATGAATTATGGATGTCTTACGTAGCGTATTTATTGGCACTGTTTTGTTCAAATTTGAGCCGATTAGTTAGCATGGATACATTTTTTCCGTCACAAGGGAAGTTTACTTGAATACGAATCGTCAGGGGCATATGCAAGGGTAGGGCAGGACTTGGAGGTTTAGACTCTCCCGAAATTCCAACTTTTCTGTAACTTTGGCCTAATTTTAGATTTTTTTTTAAAACAAACTTTTATGTAAACTTATTCTCATATCGAATTTTGACCTCTCCAGAAATAAATTCGTATGTGTTCATGTTTATGTTGCTGAGAATTGAACCGTGATATTTTGGAACATTTTCACGAAAATTCCAGTTCTGATTATTTTTTTTTTTAATACGGTAAAAGACGTATTAAGTTTTAAAGATAATTTGAATCAAATGTTTCTGTATTGTTTATTGGCAATAACTTTATAGTAAGTTCTAATACGATGCCATACTTTTTCTTTCCTAAATGTGTTAACGGAAAAGGTGTTCATGAACAATTAAAGTAAGTATTTATTTTTCGAAAGTTTTTAGTTTTCACAAATGCCTTGAAAATATAAACAACTTATACAAATTGTTTTCTATGATTTTTTTGAAAAAGAAATATAACTTAATTTACTGGGAAAAATACAGTATTTTAAAGTTCGTATGCAAAGAATTACGTGTTGAAATGGAACCTTAAACTCTATATCAATTAAACTCATGTAATAATTACTTATAACTACATCCTAGGTGTTCTACCGAGAAGTTCTAGCTTTATTATACAGGGTGTTTCAAAACAACGTCCACAACGTTTGGGAGGTGATTCCTGACACCAAGATAACACTAAAAAATACAGACCAACCTGGGTGCACAAATGCTTCCTTTCGAAGTTCTAGGCTGCCGAAAATGTGAAAAAAATTAAATTTGAAGGTCCATAGCTCCAAAACTATGGGACCTACCGTAGTCGGGTCAAGACTTCACTTAGGAACTGCTATGTGTCCTATCCAAAAATCCATCTTCCAGAATCCTAAGATACTCACGCAACAATTTTTATAGAGGGAATTTGGCTGCAGGCATATAACACTGCTCAACAAGAAATTGCTTATCTTAATGTTTTTACATTTACTGAATGATTTTGACGTGATAATTACGAATCTGGTATTAGTTTTCCTCAAATGTCGATTGTTTGGAAGGAATTTTACAAAATCGTCTTTGTTCAAGAACGCCATTTTAGAGGAAGAATTTTAGCCTTTACTTCGGCTGTCCATAGTTGACAACACAGAACAAACTCTTGTGGATTAATTAGCAAGTTCCGTTTCGTAACATATGCGTTCTATGATTACAAATTTTGAATACAGCATTTATTTTGAATGAAAATAACTCTATAAACATATTATTTATTTTCCCCCCGTACCTTTATAAGAAATATTAACTTTTACTTAAGTAAAGTCAATAAATTTCTATATGACAACACTTGGATAGCTAGTTGCAAATTCTGTGCCAAAGAGAGGGCTTAACCCTCTAATGGCTAGGGTTAGGAGACACTCATCAATTTTGAAATGAAAATCGATGAATAAAGTGTAACCTACCAATTCCTACCCCTTTAACATTAAAAAGAAAACAGTTGCATACAATATTGAGTAACTATAGTGGTAACTATATTATATCAGTGGCATTTGACTTAATTTTACTAGGTGCTGTGTGGAAGATAAAATGTCAGCAGACTCATTTTGTTATGTTTGTGAATATTACATAAGCCCCAAACAACTTAAACATAACATTGTGCTAGGAAAAAGTTCTGTGTTCATATGACGCTTACTTCCGAGTGCCCGTAGGTGATCAAGACAAACATTGGGTTCCGCATGTGTGTTGCGGTAGTTGAAGCTCTACATTAGAAGATTGGTTGCGGGGAACCAGAAAGTGTATGCCATTTGCCATTCCTCGAACTTGGAGAGAGCCTACTAATCACTACAATGACTGCTACTTCTGTTCAGTTGACGTGACACACTATAAAAACAGAAAGAATAGGATAACAATAGAATACCTCAGTTTGCCTTCATTCATTGCTCCAGTTCCACACAGTGACGAACTTCCCGTACCCAAACCACCCGAGATATTGTCATCAGAAGGAGAGCTAGAGGAATCTTCCGATCTTGATATTAGTTTTTCGCATGAAACCAGGAAAAAGGAACCACATTTGCTTAATCAGCAAAAACTTGATGACTTGATAAGAGATTTAGATCTTCCCAAATCAAAGGCAGAACTTCTTGCTTCACGTTTAAATGAGTGGAATTTTCTCCTTCCAACATGTAAAATATCAAAATATAGGAAAAGACATAAGACTTTTTCACAATCCTTCAAAATGGAAGGAAGTGTGTGTTATTGTCATGACGTTAGTGGTCTATTTGAAGCTATCGGTTTCCCACATCAACCAGAGAGGTGGCGTCTTTTCATGGACAGTTCATCTAGAAGTTTGAAGGCAGTTCTTCTGCACAATGGAAATGTGAATCCTTCTGTACCACTTGCACACTCAGTCCACATGAAGGAAGACTACGAAAACGTGAAATTATTGTTGGAAAAGATTGAGTATCAAAAATATAAATGGGATATTTGTGGAGACTTTAAGGTGATCGGTTTTCTTCTAGGTTTGCAGAGTGGCAATAGTAAATATTCGTGTTTTCTTTGCCTTTGGGATAGCAGAGCTATTGACCGTCATTATACACTCAAGGTGTGGCCAGAAAGGAAACATTTACTTCCTGGCACTCACAATGTCATACATGAACCTTTAGTTGAAAGAGAAAAAAATTCTTACTGCCCCCATTCCACATAAAATTAGGACTTGTAAAACAGTTTGTTAGAGCATTAGATCCACATTCTGCAACACAAATTTAGCAGATATGAGTGAAGAACATGGTGAACGCTTTCGTCAAGACATTGAACAAATGGTAAAAAGATACCAAGGGCGTTGGGACACCGCGATGATGGGAGATTACTTTTGGACACTGATTTCTGATGACAAATCAGCTTCGCACAAGCGAGAAAGCAAGCATGCTCATTTTTAAAATGTTCTGCATTATGTGCTTGTTGTGGAAGTGAATATATTTTTGCTAAGTTTTTTTTTTATTTTGTACGCTGTGTTCGTACTCCATAGTGACTAAGTTAATTCTGCATAATCCTAAGGTACTCACGCAACAATTTTTATAGAGGGAATTTGGCTGCAGACAAGTACTCATGAATTACCTTTATAAAAATTGTTGCGGAAGTACCGCAGGATTTTGAAACATGGATATTTAGTTAGGGCACATACTAGTTCCTAAGTGAAGTCTTGACGCGAGTACGGTAGGTCCCATAGTTTTGGAGCTATGGAACTTTAAATTTAATTTTTTTCATGTTTTTGGTAGCCTATAACTCCGAAAGGAAGCATTTGTGCACCCAGGTAGGTCTATACTTTTTGTCTTATCTTGCTGTCATGATCACCCCCCAAACGTTGTCGGTGTTGTTTTGAAACACAATGTATAACGTAAGTAGGCAGGACCGAACCAGCGAAGCAGGGATAGAATTTTACTCAACAAACGTAACGTGGTTTTTCCTTAGGGGACGTTGTTACTTTGAATGCAGTTTTCTGAATATGTAATGCCTTATTCTTAAGTCGTTTTAGCATTATCTATTTTAATTCATAATTCTGTTTATTCAGAGGAAGCGGTGCTTTGACTAGGATTGCGAATGAGACAGCGATTTCATGACGGGATTCGAGACAACACAGAACTCTTCCAATAGAAACAAATACATTTTCTTTTCGAGGCGAAACAGCTTCAAAAGTTGTTCGTTTATCCATAGTATTTTCAATGACGTAGCATACATAGAAATTTGAAATTTTCTGGTTAAACTTCCGAGCCTCATGATAAGGTTCCTGTGTGGCAAAGTAGAACGCTTTACTTGATGCGACTTCTAACAAAATCATGTGTGACTTTTAATGTCATCCTTTTTATTTCCTGCTGTTTTGATTTATTATAAGCACTGGCCATATCGTCTGAAATCTACAGTATACATATCAAAAACATCGAAATAATAGAAACGTGAACAAAGTTCATAGTAAAAAATCTTCTTGAATTTTGCACTCTGCATTAAAAGTTTTAGAAAAAAGAAAAAAAGTAAAGTACGTTCAATTCGCAGTTGTTCGAGCTGGTTTTGGAATAGGAGAGATGTTTCTCGAATTTGTTTCTTCATAATGACTGCTTATTTTTCTTTAATAAGTATAATAATTTTACACCTTCTTAAGCCACATGTGCATACACAATGAAATGTAAGAAACCTAAACCAGAATGATCTAACCTATATTATTAAGTACGCATTAATTGCAAATTTGAATCGAGGCGATCGACATTTGTTGATTATTCATAGATTTTTTTTTGTTTAGCGCATCAATTGTTTTCGTGAACGAACACGACATGATAATAACCAAGGATCTTATAAAATAGAAGATCTGCCCTTACAACTAAATCGTGAAGCCATACGTCACAGTTTCACCACCCCTACTCTGCCCACTCCGCCCACTAGGATCGCAATGTTTTGAGCCAACAAACATGGCGGAAACAAAAGTAGTCAATCAGACGATGGCGGAAACGAGAGTAACCAGTCAGACGTGCCGATGCTCGATTGTTTTTTGGCTTCATTCATTTAATACCATGAAGATACATATGGGCAGATCCTCTATTTTATAAGATCCTTGATAATAACTGAATTTGGCATAACAACGAAAAACATAATGATTGTGAAAAAATTATGTACTCACAACAAAACGAAAAGGGCTTCGCGTTATTTCTAATGCTGAAAATTCTATTATGGAATTAGCACCATTTCTGTTTACAATGAGAATTTGCGCGCCAAATGCTTTTAAAATACTGTCTATGGGCATCTCGTTTTTTGGTGATTATTCCTCAATGGTATGTCCGATCGGGACATCCGGCCCCCTACGACACTCTGCGCGCGCTCTCAAATAGCCATGTCAAATTTAATTAAGAACAATTCGGACATTTCGGAGAAGTATCCGGATGAACGAACGACTAAGCCGAGTACAGATGTATGTATTAAATGTACCACTAAAAATTTTACTCTCACGTTTCATAGTTTCACAAAATTGAGTCAGGATGTTATAAACACCCTATATTAATACAATATTTCATGCCTATGTCTCACTATGCAGTAGGTATTTGAAAATTGAAAGAATGAATGGTCCTGTACTGAATTCTTTCTATATGGAGTAACAGTGAAAAAAAAAGTGGAAGTCAAGTGAGACAGATCAAACGAAACAAAAGAAAAAGACTTAAAAGAAGAAGAAAAAGAGACAGGACGTGACACAAGTTAGAACTTGTTCATCATAGTGACATTGGAATTGCAGGCATGCAAAACACGATGCCACAAAGAAACAAAGAACGAACTACTAAAAAACTGAATGCTGTTTAAAAAAAAGATGCTTTGCAATTTTTTTAAAGGAATATTTCAACACAAAAAGGAAAATATTTTGTGGAAACGAATGACATACCTGCAGCATATGAGAAACTCATTGAATACATCAACTAATAACTAACTGAATTACCTCGATGGTTTTAAGGAACCGGAAGGTTTATCGCTGCATAAATTAATCTGTTTTCAAATCATTTTCAAGCTAGTTTTGGCTCACATCCAAAAGATTCTGCATTATGTTGTCCTCTTACCCCCTTGGCTTACCAAAAGTCCCATTCCGAAAACCTTCCCGAATTGATTTCTGTAGCGAGTTTCTTGTTTTCAATTTAATGTCACACGACTACTCCATTTACAAGACTTGACGGAATGAAAGAATTGGTTGAAGGTGAATTGGAAGGAAATGGAGGAACCTCGCCATTGCCTAGGGATAGAGTTCTCGAAATCGAAACGAGACGAGTCTCATGGGCAACATTGCTTCATCCAAGTCTTAGATGTCGAACACACACAAACTATAAATTGATAAAGTGATTCCACGAATATAATGATCAGCACTTATGAACGTTTAAAAATGCACTAATCATTACACAATACGATCCAATAATAAATATGATTTAAATGTTGTAATATAGCACCCACCGGATCTCTTGCGACGTGGAAGTATTCTGATAACTTTTAGGTGAAATTAAGAAAAAGAAACAGGATTCTGATAATTTTTAGGTGAAATTAAGAAAAAGGAACAGGA
Source organism: Thermobia domestica (assembly GCF_964235325.1). Taxonomy (NCBI): domain Eukaryota; kingdom Metazoa; phylum Arthropoda; class Insecta; order Zygentoma; family Lepismatidae; genus Thermobia; species Thermobia domestica. Next base: position 83,302,691 of record NC_137454.1, read on the forward strand.
TTCTGATGACTTTTAGGTTAAATTAATAAAGAGAAATATGATTCTGATAACTTTTAGGTGAAATTAATAAAGAGAAATACGATTCTGATAACTTTTAGGTGACATTAAGAAAAATAAACAGGATTCTGATAACTTTTAGGTGAAATTAAGAAAAAGAAACAGTATTCTGTTAATTTTTAGGTGAAATTAAGAAAAAGAAACAGGGTATAAATTTTGTTCTTAAATTTACAAAACGAAACAAGAAAAGCTTCTCGAGAAACTTCTACAAAATTTAAGAGATGAGACGAGAAACCTTATTTCTCAGCTCGTCTCGCCCCGTAGGCAACAGTACTTGGGATTGAACCAAGGATCCTTCGCGCCAGAAGTGAACGTTTAACCATTGAGCTACAGTGCTCCTCTTCATCCGATGCCAATTACAAATTTAAACAATATGTCATGAAAATCTTAAACGTCTTAGCCTGTTATATCATGCCTTCCGTTGTATGTTTTGATCATTCATACCTTCATATTCTTAATCAAATCATGATCTACATTTCTCTACCTAGAAATATATTGTACTTTTCTCCTTATAAAGAAAAATCAGATTGTCATAGATATTGTAAAGTTCTGTTGATGCAAGTAGAAGTTAGAGCAATTACACACGGAAATCGTTTTCTTCCACTCACTACCAGTTTTATTGCGAAACTTTCAGATATAACACCGTATGATACAATTTCGCTTAAATAAGTATAAAAGATCAATAATGATTCGGATAAGTAGATGTCCCAAGATCAAATGGCCAAGGGAAGGATTCCTTATAAAGCTGCGCTAAAAGTTGAGTGAGATGGGGTAGGGTTTTGAATGCTCCGCTGCAAACAAAGAGAAGTTAGAGTCAAGCGGAGTTCCCATGCAAACTAGGCACGAAAGAAGAACAACAAAGCTCCGCTACATTCTAGGCAGTTTTGTGGTAAGGAACCTCTCAAAACTCCATTGCAAGCTATGAGAGGGGTTAAGTTTCCAACATAGCTCCACTGCAAGTTACGAGGCTAGGGTTAGGTTAAGGTTCTCTCAAAGCTCCACTGCAAGCTAGAAGAGGGGACTTGACCAGCCAAAGATTGACTGATGCCCGTTGCGTTGATCCTCTGAATTTTATAACTGATCCTGTTTGGCGGTGACGGTGATGTTTCTCCTCTATCACGTGATGAGCGGTGACGCTGATGTTCTGTCGTTAGCTTCCCATAATGCCTTGTAGTACGTATTCGTGGTATTGTTTGTAAATAAGAGCATATGTTAATGTTTACAAATAGAACATGGTAATGTGCGGGATATTACAATGTTTTCCCGGGAACAAGACCTTTACTACCTCCCGTGTTCCCTTTAAATTAAACCTAGCTTCCCATTACCAACGGCAAAAATATGTATTTTTGTTATTAATTAACATAGTTGATGTTTTCTTTCGTATACATAATTACTTATTAATTCGTATAAAGAAATGGGGAAAAATTCAGAACAAATCTTGTTATTTTATCCAACCCAATAATTTCATTCGAGAGAGACAAGTGAACTACATATAGGTACCCTGACGCAAGAACTGTCGGAAGGATGTTGCTGGCCTGATAACGTATGTTCAACTAAGTAAGACAGGATCCAGCGTTACTATTTCTGGTTTCTTAGGTCAAAGTTCTCTTTCTCTTTATTTAGAAACCTCTCCGATTGCCCCAATTATATCTCCAATTATACAAAATGAAATCGACGTTGTCTACCTTTTCATCACGAGAAAACGGCTGAAGCGTTTGAAATGAATTTTTGAAAATACTTACTACCTATCTCGAACTGGGATTTTATCATGCCACTTTCACAAAATACCTATTTTGAACTGAGATTTTATCATGTCACTTTTACTAAATACCTATTTTGAACTGAGATTTTATCATGTCACTTTCCCGAAATACCTATTTCGAACTGGGATTTTATTATGTCACTTTCACGAAATACTTATTTCGAACTGGGATTTCATCATGTCACTTTTACTAAATGTCTATTTCGAACTGAGATTTTATCATGTCACTTTCACTAAATACCTATTTCGAACTGAGATTTTATCATGTCACTTTTACTAAATACCTATTTCGAACTGAGATTTTATCATGTCACTTTCACGAAATACCTATTTTGAACTGAGATTTTATCATGTCACTTTTACTAAATACCTATTTCGAACTGAGATTTTATCATACCACTTTCACTAAATACCTATTTTGAACTAAGATTTTATGATGTCATTTTCACGAAATAACTATTTCGAACTGGGATTTTATCATATCACTTTCACTAAATACCTATTTTGGACTGAGATTTTATCATGTCACTCACGAAATACCTATTTCGAACGGGGATTTTATCATATCACTTTCATTAAGACAGGTATCATAACGGGAAGAAAGGGGTTCATTATGTGAAGAATAGAGCACCTCAGAAGTTTCTTAAGTTATTATGATTAAACTCAGAATACAAACTTATCGTTAAATATAAATAAATGGATAGTCTGAGCGTATCAGTGTTTACGAAAATTCCACCTGTTAGGGAGAAAGGGGACAATTTCTATAACTTTCTCTCTTCAATTTCAAATCGACGTTGGATGTCTCATAATAATAGAAAACGTCTTGAACCATTTGAAATTAATTTTTGAACATTGGCCTTGCCAAGAGTATTTTTTTTATTGTGTCACTTTCATTAAAACGCACATCCGTGGGGGTAGAGATGGATTCAAAATTTATTCAAAAAAATGGTGCATTTCATGAATTCCTCAAGCTAGGAAAATTAAAGTTGGTTTATAAATTCCTTATTAACGGTGATAAGACACGTACTCCAACGTTTTCGGAAATTTCGCTTCTAACGGGGGAGAATTCGGCAATTTCTATATTTTTGTTCAATATACATATTCGGACCCAAGAGGAACGGGAATGGGGAATGGCGGAAACTTCATAACGAGAAACTACATAATTTATACGGTTTACCCAACATTGTTAGGGCCGTCAAGTCTAGGAGGCTTAGGTGGGCGGGTCATGTAGCTAGAATGGAAGAAAGTAGAAACGCTTTCAAAGTCTTAACTGGAAGACCAACCGGAAAACGACTATTAGGAAGACCTAGGCGCAGATGGAAGGACAATATTAAGATGGATCTCGCAGAGATAGGAATACAAAGTAGAAACTGGATGCAGTTAGCTAAGGATAGACGTCAGTGGATAGCTTTTGTGAACGCGACGTTGAACCTCCGGGTTCCATAGGCCATAGAGTTAGTTAGTTAGATAGTTAGTTGTTCAATATACAAAAATGCTACCTGTTTCATCATTACGGCTTAGCACTTGTGTCGAGCTGAGTTACTATCATTTCACGTAGATTGAAATACGTCCTAAGGGGAGAATAGGGTTCAAATTTATCTTTCAAAAAATTTACTTAAGCCTGTTCTTTCCGTGCGCGAAACGGATATTCAAGCAAGCCTATGAATGCTATTGGTTTTCTTTGTGGTCATTAAAGTGATGCATTGAACGTTATATTATATTGTAAAGCGAAAACAAACGAGTCACATAAGTTGAAAGGAAATCCATAGAAACGATACATTTACAAAACATAATTGCTCGCTTCGTGTTTACAAACAAACTTGGAAAGGTTATTATTCAACAAATGAGTAATTTCTGCGGAAACATCTAACTACAAATAAGTTTGTAAAAGCTAAGACAACAGAGTATAAAAGACAAGAAATTATAGTTATTACAAGATTCTCTGCTAAGTCGAGTTGTATTAGCTTCGGGCTCAGAGGGAGAGTGGGCATCATCTCTTGCGGAAAAAAAGCACAAAACTGCACTGTTTCTTCAGTTTCTCCAAGGAATTCCAGTTTCGAAAACAGCCTCTTACCTGTAATCTCTTAACAACTAAATGTTGTTTATTTTTGTTGATATGTAATCCATTTATTAGGTTCACGCAATCTGTAATATTAGTATAAAATGTCCAATACTCGACAGGTTAAGTCTTGAATGAATGTGAATATTTGAATTATTTTTTCTGTAATAGATAGCTAGTGTGTATAACTGGTCCGAGTTTGTTAACGAAGTAAATTCGTAAACATTTTCAAGGACTTTTAACGGTGAAAGAGCCATGGTGGCTCAATTTTAGAGCGTTCACCTCTAGTGTATGGGGTTCCTTGTTCGATCCCAACTCGAAAAATGAAATGAAATCTTTGAGTTTTACGTCCCACGGTTATGCCGGCTAGGCTATAGCAGACGGTGATGATGAGAAATGAATGAAATGGTGGAATGAAGAAAGTGGGAGGAAACGGGAGTACCCGGATGAAACCCCCACACACGGTGTTTGTCCACCACAAATTTCACTTGGCGGGAGCAGGGTTTGAACCCGAGACAGCATGTACTAGAGGTGAACGCTCTACTACTGAGCCATCACTGCCAGATATCAACCCGAGTGAAGTGAGCTTTGTAATGGACATTCACCATGTGCGTGTGTTTTCTCGGGGGTTCTCCCGTTTTCTTCCACTTCCTTCATTTCAACACCGTTACCCATATTATCATCATCGTTCCTTAGCCTCGGTGCATAATCATGGAACGTTAAACTAAAAATAAATAAATAACAGTAGCTATTCATATCCCATTTTCTGCTTTTGAAACAAAAGTGTATAATTGTAGAAGGCTAGAAGTTACAACACTGTTATATGTTAGCAAGCATCCTTCAGTAGTTGACATCTTCGGGACAAAATCGAAACTTCTAGACGTGATCCTGTTTACTGTATTTAGCAGAGGTTTAATTCTTTGTACTTTCTATATTTCTGTCATGGAAAGGAGAAAAATAATTGTACAATCGGAAAGAAGGGAATAGTTCTCCGTAATAGCTAACGCTCTCGCCTTTGATGCAAGCGGTCCTGAGTTTGATTCACACTGGGCACACTCGGTTAGAAATGTGTAACAGTTTTCAGGCCAGCCACCCTGAGTGAGTTTCAACGTTTTTCCTGGATTTTCCTCATACACAAAAGGCAAATGCCTGGATACTACCTGATATAATGGTACAGGCCTTTTTTCCTTTCCCCCATTGCTTTCTTTCTTCGCAGTTCCTCGGCAGTGTGATCACCTGGGGATGTCATACCTCACATGTGACAAGGTAAGATAGTCATAGATGCTGGAATCCCAGAAATCTAAATCCTAATTCCTAACTGAAGCACGATTGCTGAGCAAAACTTTCAAGCAATAATGTACGTAAAACCATATTTTTCACAACCCTTTTCTGGAAAATGTTCCTCTTATTAACTTACTTAAGAACTTTTTTTTTTTAATCAAATACTGCACAACTTAACTTTCCAACCATTAACAACTTATTCAATCCCAAACAGGCAATTCTCATTATTTGATTGTAAAATTGTATGGTGTGTTATAATAATAATAATAATAATAATAATAATAATAATAATAATAATAATAATAATAATAATAATAATAATAATAATAATCACAAGTCTACCGTTATTGGCAGGTCACTTGCAACAAAACTGAGAAGCCCCCCATGTCTTACGATTCTCAGCTAATATCGTTGTCTTCAAGTGGGAGTTTTCTGCTTTGATACCGTCAACTGTGGACTATTTTGACCCTTCCTCTTTTTCCTGCCACCATATCTTGTAGCACATGACACACCTCCCTTATGACACACCTCTTTTACAGCCAATGTGCCAGCCAGTTTTTCTTCCTCTTCTTAATATATTATAAAATTGTTCTTTTCTCTCCCACTATTTCTAAAGTTTCCCGTTCGACCCAGGTAATTCTCTTCATTCTTCTCCACACACACATTTTAAAAGCCTTCTGTCTTAGTGCATTTCATTGGAAAAACTTACAGAAAATTTTCCACACAACAGGGATTTTTTTAAAAAAAATATTATGACATTCAGTAGTAAATCTCTTTCGACAAAGCAACAAACAGTGTTGAATTTCATATATCGATTTGTGAAATACAGATATAAATGATAAACAGGAATAAGGAAATTAGATTTTTTTTTCTGAAACAAGTATATATTTTCCAGAAAATTTTCAGAAAAAAAATTGTTCGCAAAAATTCTTTACGTAAGCTAAACGTTTATGTCAAAGAATTCATACATAAGAATTCTATGTTTGTATTGTGATTGATCATATGAGTGAGAGTTTTCCTCCATTCAAAAGTTTTGGGGAGTTTTTATCCGATTTAATTTTTCTTCCATGAAAATCTTTATTAGATTGTGATCTTTCTACTTTACACAATTGAAAGAGGTTTTTGCATTTCGCTATCAGAACAAGCAGTGCAATTTTAGCACTTTTAAAATAGGAAACAGGAAAGTAGAAGAAAAAGAAATCTTGTAAATTTTTGTATCATTGCTTCCAACAAAGATTAAGATTCAGTAGCGGCTCTTGAGGGTAGTTACATTAAAAAAAATATATCGCTAAAAGCTAAGGAAAGAAAATTTATTTCATGTTTTGATGTACCTTTTACAAAAACTAATATATTAGATAAGTTTTCTTTTCTCCGCTTGTAGTGATATAATTTTAATTTTTACCTACGTGATTTTCCTCAAGAGCCGACACTGCTAAGAAGTCAATAACTTTCATACATATTATTAGTTCTGAGAAGATTTCACGTAATGCTGTCTTTGCCGTATGAAATGTATGTGTGTTTACAATTCGTTTGTTTAAATAAGTATTTGTCAAAATAGAAGCAAAATGCAATGATTTGACTTTTTTGAGATTATTATATAAGAATATGTTGCAATCAGGGGTCAAAATCATAAGTAATCTGCCATTATTGTCCAGTCACCTGCCGCAACACACAAGTTTCTATGCTCTACAATCTTCCGCCAAATCTTCGTCTTGACGTACGAATTTTTGTTTTTATATCGTCCATCAATTCAAGCCTTCTTCGCGCTCTCCCTCTTTTTCCTGCCATCATACGCTCCAGCACGTTCCTCATGATAGAATTCCTTCTTACCCGATATCCCAACCAATTTCTCTTTCTCTTCTTAATAATAACTAAATAGTTATTTTCTCCCCCACCATTTCTAATACCCTCTCATTCGTTTTCCGCTCGACCCAGCTAATTCTCTCCATTCTTCTCCATACCCACATTTCGAAACCTTTCAGTTATTTTTCATCATTTTTTGAAATGTCCAAGTTTCTGACTCATGCAGTATAATACTCTACACGAAGTGTTTCTCTCAACTCTTTATTCAATTTCCCACAAAACAGGCTCTTCTTCCTCCTAAAGGCTTTTTTCGCCATTCCTATCCTTGCTTTTATTTCACGTTCACACTAATGATACTACCCAGGTATCAAAAACTAGTCACTTGTTCTATTTTCTACAATCCTATTTCTATATTTAACACCGGCCACTTTGTTCCAGTTAGCATGGTTTTTGTCTTTCTAACATTTATTTTCATCTCGGGTAAGATATAAATTTTTCCCAAAACAGTAAGGAAATGTTTCAGAGTAATTTAGGTAATCGTAAAACATCGATAGTTTCCTCTGAGACTTACCAATTATTTTTGTTCGTTTCAGTTGAATTCCTTCAAGGCTAAAGTGTAAAATTTCGTAATTTAAAATTATAAAAATAAAACTTCTCGTGAATACTATCTACTTCTACCTACGACAAAAAATGAAATAAACTTTCATATTGGAATGCAGATGAATGGTGCGTTACTAATAGAATACTGTATTAAAATCAAGATAAATTTATAAGCACTGTTTCTTTTCTTTCTTTCCTTTTTTTTAAAAGATAGTGTATTCTTTGTTTCAGATACAAGAGAAACAGGTTTCGTCCATGCAATTACAGCTGCAGGTGTTACATACTCAATTACCAGGGCCTGTAGTATGGGCAACCTAGTGGAATGTACATGTGATAAAGGTAAATATGTTTTGTTTTTTTAAATCTTAATTTCTTCATGAATCATCTGTTTGCTTGATAGCACAAGTTTATTGTAGTTCTTGCCATAAATTTCTGTCCAAATTTGCGTTTTTATTTCACAGCAAGTTAGAAAAACGTGTAAAATAAAAAGTAAATTTTGAACCCAAGTTTATACAAAATAAAATAGTAAACTTGTACCAAAGGTTATACCAAAAACACCGGGCGGAGGCTGAAGGGAGCAAATATTGGTGCAGCGAGGGAACTCGGAGTTAGGGAGGCCCGCAGAACTAGCGATGTGCTGACAGTCAATTTTTAAAGCAGCAACGGCTCTTAAGGGAACAGTGGCGGTTCTTTTACGGACTCTAGGGCCAGAAATGTGTAGAACGTCCGGTCAACTCAGGACTCCCAGGCCCCTTTGTTCTCCTCTTTACTTGCACTGTCTTGATGACTGATAAAAGTATTGCACTTTTCATTGTATCCATCACCTAATGGAATGTTGTTGCGTGCCGATAATTTTTTTTTTTTTTTTTTTTAAATAATGAATTGTAATATTTAACTTCAGGGTTCGTTGGTTACAGTAGAAAGAGAAAGATGTTATATTATCAAATTCTTTGGAAAAATCATTCATAGTAACTGTTCACTCTATGCTTTCTGTTCATGTTTCAAAAAATAGAACTCATGTAAACAACACTGATTTCTCTATATGTAAAAAATTGAACAAATCGAATATATGGATCGTTAATATCAATAAATTCAGTTAAAGACAGTAAAGAGAATCACACAATGCCATGTAAGCTTTATGGATAACTACTATGTTAAAGTCATCGTTACCAAGATGTTTACGGATTGCCTTCAGTAAAAACTCGGCTGTGATAATTGCAGTAAGAATATCTACATATCCTTTCATTATAGGCAACCGTAATTTCTTCGCTACTGTACAGGTTGCATAGAGGCTAAGAGAATGTTATAGATTTTAAACGGGATATGGATAACCCTTCTCAACGTCACCGTTACCCTGAAAATAATGTTAGTGGATTGATTCCATTAATGAACTCGCTCGAGATAACCATTCTATCTGACTATTGCTAAAAAGAATAGAAATTAAAAATTCATTTTCCTACAATAGTTGTCATGTGAAGTAACGGACAGACGGAAGTACTTAAAGTACAATTTTATCAGTACCACTGTGTGATCTAATAATACAGTCAATATTTTCACAATTTGGAAATAATATTTAAGACAGGTGCTCATTAAGAAAGGGGAAAACAGTCATGACGAAAAAAACATCAAAATATAAGGGCAAAGACTCCAGGAATAGAACTCTTCCAATAGAAGTCATATACATTTTTAGAGGCGAGTCATCACTATATTATGATATTTTTTCGAGACGAGACAGCCTCAATTCTTGTCTCGTGTGCAAAGGCAGAACCTATTCTTAGAACACTGAATCAAAATCAAAATCAAAAACAAGTAATGATGTCACAATGTACACTCATATCCAAACTTATTGTCTCATGTCTATAAATATGTTGTAGGAATATAATTTGATAACGAATTCGGCTGGCATTTCTTACAATGTTAGTATGTGTATAGAAATAATCGGCAAAGACAAGTATGTGGCAAATTTCATGTCAAAAGAGCAGTAAAGAAGAACAATAAACCTAAAAGTAAAATTTTCTTGTCCTTTTAGCAACATTTTATTTTACTCATTCTAATTTTAGTATTTATAATTCTTTTCCTGTGAAATTTACCACAAATATACATTTCCCGATTATACACATAGTATCAGTATTAAAATTACCCTGTAAAATCATTATCATATTATATTCATACAAGAAGACAGTTATAGATATGGGACAATCATTTTGGACATGAGTGTACATCACGTAAAAAAGTTTGATTTGGTTTGTGGTAAGCCCAAATTTATTAACAAGTAAAGTTGTATTTTAGCTCGAATTAAATGAAGTAAACTTTAAGATAAATGGATATTTGAAAATAGAAAATATGCAAGTCTTTGGACTTGTCGAATAGAAAGTTATTTGTTTCCATTTTAGCTTGATATTCCACAGACGTATTAGTATCGTGCATCCTGAACATTATACTAATCTGCTAATCTCAACAGCACTGCGGTTAATCTATCAAGCAGATATTAATATAAATAATTACCCCCATAAGAATACATGAAGAACTGTTTTTTGTTTGTTCATAACTTGAGGTTCAACTGGTCGAATCAAATTCAACAACGAAATCGATTTATAAGTTTTGATCTGTTAGATCTTGGCTAAAATTGATGGTTACCGCTATCATCTACATGAAATCCAGTGCTATACAAGAGCATACACCAATGGATTTTAAATGAATTGATACGTCTAAGCCGGTCATTACATATAATGATAGCAATTCACAGTCAGTTACGTAGAATTAGTACGAGGTCACCAAACGCAGAGTAAACCTCCTGGACAGCACTATTACTACTTGATAAAGTTTGGAAAGGAGCGCATTGGGTTTTTGCATGAGTCCAGTTGGCCGAACTGTTCCCGTGTCAGATATTCGAGCATTTAGATGTAACATTGAACCTTTGGGTACGTGAGGACACATGTACGTGAACGTTCCCATTAACCACTATAGGGCACCAAAATATACACAACCACACGACATCTGTTTCTACCATCCTGTGTTCAAAATTTAATGTTTAATGTTACTTTTAATTTGACAGCGAAACATGACAGCAATAACAGCACTAAAACAACTCAAAATAAGTAGGAGTTTTAATATTTTCGTATTTAATTGAATTTCTTACAAATTTAAAATAATTGTTTTCAACAGGAGGCCGAGTGGGGACGCTGAGCCCTGAACTAGCTGCCTTGGGTGTAGAAGGGGAATGGGAATGGGGTGGTTGTGGAGATAACGTTAACTACGGATATAGGAAATCCAGAGACTTCCTGGACACCCCATATAAAAAGAAGAGCGACATCAAAACATTGGTAATGCTTCACAATAACGACGCGGGGAGATTGGTGAGTAGCATCCTTTTAACATATATGAAAACACTTTTTTAAAGCAAATTTCTGGTACTTTCATATGAAGAAATTTCAGACTCTATCAACACTGCTTCTACACTATGTGTTTTTCTCCTTTTTGTATTAGCCTGTATGGTAGGTTCTAAGGCCTGTAGTTTATTATGTTTTTCAATCAATCCAGGAGTGTTATTTTAGATTTTGGTTTGAAATAGGAGTAAGATTCTCTATCGATATAAGTTCTCACGCTTTTCATTAGTACATGTACTACGTAAAACTCAGGGAGCAATTGCCCAACTACTCTCCTGCTTCTGAAATCAAATCGTATATGATTTTTCTTCCAATTACGTGAATCTCAAGTACAGTGCTTTTGTAGCTTATGTATCGGCCATAGTTTACAAAAACTTGTGTCAAATGCTACTCTTGCTAGTATATGCGTGTTAAATATTCGATAATTCATATTAGAGGTCATTTTCAAAAGAATAACTTCATGATGAGTTGGTAACATGCTTCGTTTATAGAACCGATTCTCATGGTTAGAAAATTGATAAAATTTTGAAAGTTGTTTTTACAAGCAGGATAGAAATGACACTATAATAATAATAATAATAAAACAATCGTAATTTGTTATAATTTTACATGTATGATACGTAATAATTATAAAAATTCTAATTTTCATCAGATTTATACAAAAATAACAAGAGTGATATACTTGTGAAAACGGCTAGTAGGACCCAGTACTTTTAACATTTAAACCTTGTTAACATTTAAACCTTTTCCAGTTATGAAGAGGATAATATGTTCATATATAGAGGAAAACCTTATAAAAACTTACTTCATGACCTTACTTTCTGAAACTATACTTGCAATTTCATTTTTTGGTTGTTTTCACTTTGTGGACCATTTGTTAAACTTTACGGCCATTTTATACTCATGGTGCGAGGGGGCAGTCAAAAAGTTCCCGGAATTCTGTTGTACTACAATATAAGTAAAAGGGGGTTGCCACGTTAGAAGAACTTGTAACTGTCATAAAAAAATCTTGAAACCCTACCATATTTCACTATGTACACATAGTCTTGAAAGGGTCATAAAACATTTATTCCATCTTGCAAGGAGTCGAACAGTGTGCAACTTTCTTGGACGTCTTGCTTGCTACCTGCTATCGCCCTCCCGCTGACATAAAGGAAAAACCAGTTTCGCCGCTTCCGAAACAACGGATTCTTTTGGACATAGAGAGGGAGTACGCCAAAATACACGTTTTTAATGAAGAGGTTCACTGTTTGTCCACTAGAGTGCAGTGCTGCATAGGTGGAAATGCCTTTTTAGCTTTCAAGAAGTTGTAATATGTACTCAGTAAATAGAAAGATCGGGTTGTAAGGCTTCTTTAATGACAGCTGCAAGATTCATTTAACGTGGCAATGTGGCCTAACACATTTACTTAATCGACTTGAAAGTTCGACCTTCAGAACGCACACACATACACTTGTTTCACCGTTCTTGCGATTGGTGGAAACACCGACGAAAGGCCTATTTGCGTATCTTCCGAAGTTCAGGCGTCGCGTTGCTTTTGATCTCTTCTGCGTTGATGCAACGGAAAAAGGCCAATATTTAGCTTTGGAAAGAGACAAACATCTGATGGTGATAAACTGTTTTTAAGACTACCAAAGTCTCTGAAGCAGATTTCCCCCCAATTTGCACATAAACTTGATATGTGCGCGTTACTCGATCTGTAAAATTGCATCAACTGATCAACACACACTCCATCGCTCAGCTACATTACTCGTATACTGCCTGTTATGACGTGTTAATACTTGTCAAATTCATAATTAGGCAACCTATGGACTGTATTGTAGACGATTCATTGTGATTGGATCACAAATGCCAAAACTCCAACATTCCGGGAACTTTTTGCCTGTCCCTCGTATATAAAAAGTCAAAGTTCGTGTTACTTACAAAAGTATTCAAAGGGCTATGTGTTCCAGAATTTTTGTTTGTTTAATTTATGTTTTTCATGTAAGCTCACATTATATCTGTCGATGAAAGGAACTTCTCAAAACAGAAGCATTTCTAACAGATAATTGACACTCGCTTAATTTTAATTTACATTAAACTATGTATGTTGCATTTATCTACTATAACACAAAATAAACCAATAAGAACTTTGGTGAAATTTTTCTTTCTATTTCTTGGAGTTGGTTATTAATTCACTTATTCACAACTTATTTTGAAAAAAAAATGCTAGAAAACTGAATAAGTTGGAAAATAAGTTTTTTTGCATGTTAAACTAGAAAGTGAACTTTTCGTACCTAAGACAAACACAAACTGAAGTACAGGTTCATTAATTTCTTTACAAATGTTTCACATATCAAAATATAAATTATGAAGTAAATGCATAAATTTACATTCATTATAAATTCTATAAAATAATTTTAATTAATCCCACATAGTAATCAATATTGTAATGTAAGAAACTAAAACTTTTCTTTCTTTTTCTTTTATTTAAGTGATTAATGAAACTGTTAAGTTAGTACTTAATGGTACACACTCATTTTCTAAAATCTCAATTTTGGGCTCTTTTTTTTTTATTAATTTAAAGTTAATGTCAGGTTGTTTTAATAACACTTTACAGATTACTTTTTGTTTAATAGTTTGGGTTTAGTGATATATAGCCGGCATAACATTTTAAAATGGTAATGTCGATTTACTTTCATCTTCATGGGAATGACAGTACAGATGGAAGTACAAAGACTTGATGGTTGTTGTACTGAAGTATGCATAGTTAACGGATAAGGATCTGTGCTTTGACCTGTGCTAGTTCCTCTATTAAATAGATATGCTCTCACTTGTCAATGAATTGAAACAATTCTCATGATAATAATTTTCTCTCAGTGAAACCACACATTAATACTTGATAGATATGTTCCCGTAGTAGCCACCGACATGAAATAATACTAATAGTACTTGAATATTGGACACTTTCATCTGAAATACTCCTACTTTCTGAGCGAAATGGGTTGTCTGTACTGCAAAGAGTATATTGGCCATCTGGCCATTCGGCATTTTGTCGCAGAATATCCCGAACACTCAGATACCAGAACATTTAGGACTATTGCATGACCTCGGTTTTGTTTTGGAGGATGATGGTGTTTTTACTCACCAAGTAGCATTCATTATACGTAGATTTCTTTAAGATTATTGTTAACGTAAGTAATCTCGTTAACACTATCAGATTATTTTACTTTCCTTCCCTCTCTCTCGATATTTCTATATTCATTATTTTACTTTTTTTAATAATTTAATCGAGTATTCATTATCTTTTGATCTCCAATTTCTTTCTATTTTATTCTTTTAGCTACATGTTGCCAGTTATTTAATATTCATATATCTCGTCATTATTATTTGTTGTCTTAGTTTTTGTTGATGTTGTAAAAGATTAGTCTCTTTATGTGACCTTAGTGACAAAATATTTTGTAGTTTATTTTACCGTTCTACCTCCCTCGTTCGATTACTTCGAGTGATTGAAAACTTTGTGATTGAACTAAATGTTAAACATTAATGTTGTTCTCTACATCATTATTAATGATCTTCTGTCTATTATCCATCTTCTGTCTATGACTCATTGCTACTATAGATTTTAATTCCACCTTCCTTTTCACTTTTCTAGTTTTCATTACTTATTTATTAATTCATTTATTTATAAATGTTTCAGATATAGACCTATGTCCATTCTACACTGAAACAATGTAACCAAGCATACGAGATCCTTCGTGGCTAAGCGGTTAGCATACTCTCGCCTTTGGCGTGAAAGACCCGGCTTCGATTTCTCTGGCGGGAGATCATATGGTTTGGATTCCACGTTAATCAGTAGGTCCCGTCTTATATAGCTTCACTACTGAAAGGGACGTTAAAAATTTAAAATCGACTCGATTGTAACCAAGTATAAAAGAAACAACAATAACATCTCTCTCTCGCTATATATATATATATATATATATATATATATATATATATATATATATATATTGGCGTTCTAAATGAAATATTCCAATCAATCTTTAGTAGTTGAATTTTACGAAATGCAATTGCAATAGTATATACACTAAACATTTGATTTTTCTACACTCTTCATTACCCATTCTTTGAATGGATATCCATAACGGTTGTTGTTTTTATTATAAGATAATCATGGGTTTGTAAAGTATGAAATATTTACATTCTTATGCATAAGGAGGATGAGATTGGCAGTGGCATCTCGTTGGAATTGAGTTTTTAAATTTTGGTCAATATGGTTAACAGGTGTATCTTTTTGGGTAAAATCTGCGACAATTACCTTCTATATACAGACCTTTCATACAGTAGATATAACCATGGTGAATTATATTTATGTATTTGGGGCTCTAGGATTTTACCTTTTGTGGATTCGTTCTGTTCGGGTCATGTTGACTTTTTTCACTATGACTAGGAGCATATCCTTTGTGGACACAGAGGTAATCGTGGGTTATGATCAGTCTAAAGTGCTAATAACATGATTCTCTTAAGAATGATAAACCTTTTATTAAATTCAACTTGTTTTTCCATAAAACAATTGAAGCAAGTTACACCAATTGTCCACAAGTCGAATAAGTTCTTACTATTTCATTATTTAGAAGTGTCCTGGTATTTATTCTACAACCTGTATAGTATAGTGATGATATTTCAGTGATACCTTTGCACTTCCCTAGCTATAGAAAATATATATGAAAGATAATTTATGTACAAGATAATTTATTAAGAAAACTTTTATTTACTAACCGTATTGAAACTATTGCTGTATATTTCAGGCAGTAAAGAAGCATATGCGAACCGATTGCAAATGTCACGGTTTGTCCGGATCATGCACTTTGAGAACTTGCTGGAGAAAAATGCCTCCATTTCGTGACGTAGGTAACAGACTGAAGGACAAATTTGACGGAGCAGCTAAAGTAATTCCAGGCAACGATGGTTTAACCTTCCAGCCTGAAGGACCAACAATTAAACCACCAGACCGAGAAGATATTGTGTATTGTGAGGATTCACCAGATTTTTGTAAATATAACAGAAAGACTGGATCCATCGGAACAAAAGATCGATACTGTAATGCGTCATCCATGGGAGTTGACGGATGCGATCTCTTATGTTGTGGTCGCGGGTACAACACTCGCCACGATAAAGTCCTAGAGAACTGTAAATGTAGATTTGAATGGTGTTGTACAGTGAAATGTGACACATGTACTGTTAAGAAAATTATCAATACCTGTCGTTGATTAATTTTTTTGGAGGGAATAAATCAAGGAAAACTGTTAATTGAGAAATTAATTCAAGTAATAACAAGAAATATTATAATGTTAATACTTTCCGCCATACTTTAGACGCTTTAAGATCTGCGTATCATATTGCGTTCTGATTGATGGTAGAGAAAGAAAGAGAGAGAGATATACTTCCAAAATAAACAATTGAAGATCTATATGATGCTTACGACTTAACTTGATAACTAAGAATCAGATGCTTTTTTCTGTGTACAGTACAGAAATTTTTATACATACAATATATTTTTTGATCTTTATCATTATAGCTAGACCTATAACGTATTAGACTGAATTAATATCTTAAAGTTTATTTTAGATAAACAAAGAAAATGCCATCGTATCTGATCAAGTAATCGTATTTGATTAAGGGAAATACTAATACATAAAGGTCTCATTGTAAATCAAGTTAAGTTACAACGAAGTGAAGTAAAAACATTAGTAGACCTACTTCTGAAATGTGATAGCTAATAGATATTGTAAGGTAAGAAACGTATAATTTCGTTCATTTACAAAGCTATGCTACTGTATATAAGAACTGGAGCATAATAATAATAAATAAATTAACACGTTCATTGAAACGAATATGAAGTGCCTATTTAGGATGCGAAATTTGTGATTTTCTTCGTTGCTTATTTATATCAATCTTTCAATAGGTCTTCGTATTTTCTTAAATATTAATAACCAAATCATAGCTATTATCCTTTCCGGCAGGATGTACATAATGTTTAAATGAACTAATTATGTAATATAAAGGGTGTCGTATACTTTTCTTCTCCAAAATTTAGATGGATAGTTTATTTATACAGGAAATGTACATCGAAATTGTTCTAAGGAATAGATGAATTGGTTTTGATATCTAAAACCTAAGAAGTTATGTATGGTTATGATTTGATTTTAATGGTTTAAACTCTCATCAGTTAACCAATGACTGTTTTCTCAATTTACACATAGTTTGTAAGTTGCTAATATGAATTCTAACTGCAAGGAAGCTGTTGGAAACTTCTTAAAACGCACACGTATAATGAACGTATTCTAGTAAAACTTGAAATTTGATTCAGAATGATGTGTTACGAAATAAGACAAAATGGCTTGTTTCCATTTCTTTTTCATTTTTAAAATAAAATACACACTTAGCCCCTTAAAATATTAAAGAGCTATTCATTAGAGTTGATATATCTTGTTCTTATTTCATAAACTAATTTCTAGTTACTGAAATCAGAGAAGTACTTTGTTAAGCTAATATAAAATACGGATAATAACGCAAGGAAACATATTCGAAAGTTTAATAAATTTTTATGAAATATGTACTAAGATTTCTTAAATGATTTGAAATCTTTGACAATTTAACTTCACAACGATAGCAAAATTCGAATGTATTCTCTCCATATGAAGTAAGTCTACAGTTTCTATTAATGTCAGACTACGTATGAGAACTCTTTTTTTTCTCCATGGAAGTAGCATTCCTAAAACATGGAAAATTTCAAACATGCATCACAATGTTACATCATAATGAACGCTTAACAAGTCGCTATTATTTATCTACTTAATATTGCATCAAAGTATTAAGTTCAGATATCATAATATGTGTTAGCTTAGTAGAATTGGAGGAAGTAAATGTCAATTATTGTGCTCACATACCTATAATAAGAGTTTCATTGCCTATGAATATTTGTTATTACGTAATCAAGATTCGTTGCTTTTACTATATGAACCATGTTTCTCTGAAAAGGAATGCATTTCATACTGGAAGTCAGGGAGTTTGAAACTTTTCCCTGAGATTGGCGTCATTGTATTAACAATTCGGATTATCAATATACAAAACCTTGTCTGACAAGAAAGCAATATTCGAGAAAGCGATATTCATGCATGAGTAGTCTACAGTTGAAAAGATATAACTGTTTATGTTAAAGTTTACAAGGTTTCTAACTTGTTAAGCACCAAACTAACTGTTCTGTGGTATCAGTTTTCATGTGCACTATATTCACATTATCATAACTTTTATTTAATTAAAACTGCATTTTCGAATGTTGTTCATTTTTTTTATTCGTTATTAGGCTATAACAAGTTTACAAATAGACTATAAATACCCATATTGAAGATGTTTAATATAATAAAAACTGTCTTTAACATTTTACAGAGTAAATAGTTCTTTATAACAACTTTTCAAAACATCTTGAGTGATAGTCATTTATTTATATTAGTGAAAAGTTAAGTTGTCAGAAAACTTAATTAAGTTTAAAACTAAAGGATAATTCATTATTTTTAAATCATTTTCAAATAATTATAATAATAATAATTTATTTTCTCTTTTGTTACTTTTATCAGCTGTTAATTATTTTCTATACAATATCATGTTAATTTCTTATAATTTGTATTATTTTCTATACAAAATCATGTTAATTTTTTTGTTAAATATGTGTATAAATAAGAACGACGAATTAAAAATATGTATCAGTATATTCACAAATATCGAATACATGGTTTGTAATCTTTCGTAAGTGACAAAGAAGTTATGTTATAAAAATAAAACATGATGGCATCTTTTAGAACTTTTTTTTTTAAATGAAAGTATGTTTTTAACCAGATTTAAATATACCTCTAAAACTTACACATTTTGCATGTAAAAGTCTCTTTGTTATTTAGAACAAGAAAATTTTATATGCAATTTGAATATTAAGTGCCATTAATAATTAACTTAAAATACAAGGTACTTTACATGGTAAGATACATGTTGAGTAAAGATTATAACAATACTATTTGAAAGGCAAACTTCGAAAGTAAGATTTATAATTTTCTTTCCCCTCTTCCCTGTTTGAGAAATTGAAGTGTTTCACAAATTGGACGGGATCACAATCTCATTGAATTGTTTACGCTGTGTTTTAAACTATAATGTAATCCATTGTTTCATTGTAGTTCTAATGTTATCTGAAGATACCCAATCGTTGCGAAAATAAATTTAGTTTGTTAATCACAATGCATCCTTGCAGTATTACCTTATTAAAATCAAGTTAATCTTAAGATCTCTTATGTATTAATTTTTCTACTTCATTATTTTTATTGTTGCAAATATTTACTGTGAGTTTTGACATGATGTCAAATAAAATTTTAGAACTCCGATTATTCTTTCTTTAAAAATAATTAGATTCATTTTTTAAAAAATAATGTTTACAGTAAGGACATCTATTAACAAAAATATCCTACTAGGTTTGAAAATATTTATAATTTCGTTATGAAGAAATTGGATTGCGTTTGTGAATCTACGGGAAACAATTGTACTTACTAAAAGCACAAAAACTGGCTTGATTTACAGGCTATAGTTACTAAATATGAATTTACTCTAAGTTATGCATAATACTCAGAAATAGTATTTAGCATTAACTTTGTTTTGTATTTAATTTTTGTTGTGATATCATTACAAACAACTATAATCTTTGCTAACCTGTCTTTAATGCATTCTTCTAAAAATTAAAATTTTAAAGAGATATTTAAAAGATGACTAAACTATTTGGAATTAAAAGACAGTTAACAAATTGTAAGCCAGAAATTAATTTAACAAAACATTTATTAATTTTAAAACATTCTCACGCTACGGTTAACCACAAATAGAATTAGGGATAATCGAACAAATTCATATTGAATTCTTGTAGAGAAGTTACTGACGGATTTTGATTAAAATCAATAACTATAATCTTTTATACGAATAAATCATCCCTGTCGTATTTATTCGTTCAGATTTAAGCAAGTGGCGTCTCATTACTGTAAAAGCGTTGACTGAAATTTTCTAAAGAAGCTTATATCACCTGTAGAAGTGTTCTTAATTTTATGACGAAATACTGAACATCAAACATTTACTAAAAAGTTATATTTGAAGTGTTGCCATACAACATAATGAGGCTTTATAAATCCTAAATCCGTTTGTTATTGTATCATTGAAATGACTGAAATTGTCTAAATCAACAATTTTGATAATTGTATTCGTTAAAGTCTGAGCAGACAATGCCTCATTAGACTACAGCAATTGACTGACATTTTCTTAAGAAATAATATTGAATTTATATTCTAAATGAATATTACATATGTAAATACTACGTTCTGAATAAATGTTGTTTCATTAAATTTCAATTTTTGGCTGATTTTGTAAAGTAATTATATATATTTACTGGTAAATTTGTTTATTCATATCAAACCAAATATTGTCTCAATTAAAGAATGGGAGCTAAGCTAGTAAACAGCTAGTAAATCATATAGAGTCTAATATTATATCAACTTTGATTTAATTTAGAATATTTATATACTTTAAAATATAAGGTTTATTTAGTGTAGATCATTTGTCTATATACAGGGTAATGTAGAAGTCTCCATATTTAGATATTCCTTATTTGAAATAAGATGGATTGAAACGCAGATAGATTACACTAATAGTTGAAGTTAAGAAAAGTGAGTTAAACCAATAACTGTAAAGCATAACACAATTTGCTGTATAGGAAAGAGTGTTAGTAATAAAAGAAGAGGAACGCTAGCAGATAGCAGGCAGCTAATTAGTTCCAAAATATCATTCGTAATTAGACTGGAAAACATTAAACAACTTTCATTTGTGAGCATTATTCAAAGAGATTACTTTTAAACCTCTCTCAGTATAAATCGTAAAAGTCTTCAAAGATGAGTTCACAAAACTACTCGACGTGATGAAAACTAATATTTCTCTATTATTAAACGTGGAAGACGTTTTTGTGTAGACTCAATATGAAAGTATTTAAAAACACAAACTGGTCTAAGGTGGTTTGCTTAGCTGAATTTAATTTGATTTTAAATCTCTCATCATAGCTATTTGTACTTTATGCATATTTTCACATTTTTTTCATACTATTGCACAAAATACAAGGTTACATTGATATTTTGTAACGCTTTGCAGTACTTAAAAATCACTACTTGAAGAACTTCCATGTTATTAAAGCACCCTATAAGATAATAACTACGTCTTAAGTCTTCATGAGGTACTACTCAACCCTCATTCAAAAACAACAAGTGTACCATTTCAAAACTTTCTATAACATATTCTTGTATTCCAAGCTGGAGGTCAATGTAATATGACATCTCACTTCAGACAATCCATCTATCAACTTGAAGAATTCCAGTCTAAATTCTCAAAAATATATAACGCTTATGGAAACCAGGCTTTCTTCTGAATTCGATCTCTATTTGTTAATTATGCATTTGAAATACTGAATCGAAGGGTAAATCTAGCTATTAATTTTCCTATAAAAACTATTGCATATCAAAATTGATCAAGCAAGTCCCTAGCAAGAAAATTTGTCTCATATTCCACGATCAAAAACCAATCAACACGTACATGCCATATAATTCTGTGATGGAAGATGAAATAAAAATATATATATTCTGAATCAATGAAAAGAAAGTTTACGAATCTTGCAGCAAAGCTTCAGAAACATGAATGTTTACAATCTGATATCTTTACTAAACATTATTTGCGTTATTCGTATTACATCTGTATTATTTGTATACTATAATATATTTTGCATTACTCATGTTAGTTTTCTTGTGTTGTGATAATAGTTCGTTAAGACTAATATTGTAGGTTTCTACTCAGCTTGGAATAAAGCATATTCTTGATGGTCTGACACTTATTGTGTTCTCAACATAAATGAAACAAACATCAGGATTAAAAAAAACTATATATCGATTTTAAAAATTATAGCATTGCAACTAGGAAAATATTTCGCAATAAATTTTTATATCATATTTTATTGTTTGAATATTTTGAATAAAACATGGTAATGAGTTGCCTATTTGATTCCAACTTTTATATTAATCCGTATGTTGAGATATAACAAATAATTTGCCATCATCTATTCCAAATTCTTTTACCGGTGTGCGTGTATATGAAAGAATGTATGTGTATTGTAGGGGGGAGGAGACTGTATGTGTATAAATTACTAAATACATCTACTATTCTAAAAGTTCTATAGAAATTAACAGCTGTTAGATAGACCAATTTTTAAAGAAAAAAATGTTACAAGAGGCTATATATATGTATAACATTTGACCATTTTGAATACCAAAAGTTGAGAAATGCGTTGTAACTTTAAGAACAAATAATCATGTATTTTGTAAAGTATAGTGTAAAATTGTGTTCCTTATTTTTGTGCCTTATTTATAAACATAGCTTTAAAAACTTATTGTCGCAGATGAAATGAAAAGAGAGAGAATAAGATACAAAGTTGTACATTTTATTGATGTTATGTAAATCTATTCCAGATTATGAAGTCAGTAAAAAATAAATAAAAAATACTCATTGTATATACATAAAACACATTTGTATCAGACTATTTATTATTATTTCCTTCTCATCCATCATGTTAGTTAGTTAGTATTTAACTTTTAAAACGGTAAACATTTGAAAATATTTGTTTAAAATCCCACAACTTCTGCGGGAACATTTCCTCACCTATTTTTTTTTTTACATAGCACACGACCATAGAAATTATTCTTCAACAGAGATGTACTGCAAGTATTTAATCAGAATGAAAAATAATTCCATGCTAAATCTAAACAAAAGTGTATTCATCTAAATGTTCTAATGATTTGAAGATGATGTTCTAATGATTTGAAGATGATGTTCTAATGTTAAATGCACTTGGCGATAACTGGTTTTTCTACATTTGCATGTTAAATAGACCGTTTGGTACGAACCGTGTCATTTGGGTAGTAGTGCTGATATTATATCTGCTTTTTAGAGGCGTAGAAAGTACCAATACTTGCATCACTATGTTAGATCAGAATTTACACATTTTTAACTTGCTTCGACATACACTCATAGCTAATTTTATTTGCGATATTGTTAATGCACATATTGTCAATGTAGATATTTGCAAAATGTAGAATATAAACAACACAAAAGCTGGATGGAGAGTCTCTTTAAAATAAAAATTGAAGAAAAGCTGCCGATGCTGATCATTAATATGTTATAAGAAAACACTGATTACGACTAAAAACCTGCATTTGACACTTTCAATGTTGAAACCATACAGTTTTTATGCGTATCGTTTTTAGCAGTAAATATGGTTTCATCTGGAGTTTCACTAGCACATGTAAAGTGCTATGACGTCATCGAGTAAAGTTGCCGTTTCTTATCTACATGGAAATTGAAAAGCAGTAATTAATATTGGCTCCTCAAATGTTTATGTTGTACGAACAAGATCTCTTACCAGTCACGAAATTCACAAAAAGGAAATTTTCAGCAAAATTCCTATATAACTCTTCTTCATTACGTTTTATCCTGACGAGAATGACGTCATTCAATAACGTTCTACTGGTATACTAAAGAAAATCATTTATAAATCTTTAATAAATTACATTGGAACAAATTTACGATTTTAGTAAAAAATCAAGAAATTTTGAAAATGATAGATAAATTATACAAAGAAAGATGTGTAATCCAAATTAGTTTTAAATTATTTCTAGATGCATTGTATATTCTCAATCAGTCTAGACACAAAACTAATATGCAACCTAAAATATAAGTCTGGAAATAAAAATTTTACAACTTCCAAACAAGCTTGAACAGACGTTGCAACATACGATGGAAGCTTATGAGATTTTACTTTGAAGCGTTATTTCGCCATGACGAATAAATCAGCGTCATGTAATGTAATATTCTTCATTTCCCATAATAAGTCGGTTGAGAATGAAATGTGGATATCAGAAATCCATATATACCTGTCTATTCCTACTAATTTGAAACGTAACTGGACAACAAGAGAAACAACATTGTTAATGAGACAACTTCCGTCTGCTCGCATTGCAAAAAATGTAAGTGCTTCAACATTGTTAATGACAAAACTTCCGTCAGCTCACACTGCAAAAAATGTAAGTGCTTATTACCCTTAATAGTATTGAACCTGTATACCGCAGCGCACTTCTAGCAGAAGTTTAGGAGTACAAGTGTCCTCCTCTGAAGTTTGAGAGGAGTACATAGTTGGCATAAAGACTCAGGTTCTATATTGCTGGAAAGGTATATGTTCTACACCCAAGTCAAAATTGGGAGGGGTATATGACCTCGCACTAATTGAATACACCTCTGATCCAGACTTTGAAGGTAGATATTAGCTCGAAGGAGTGTGTTATCAAAGACTGTATTTCTAATCTAGTCTTTTTCCATAAATTATGTCCTATGATCTCTCCTAATTGAAGCCTCTAATAATCATTCACTCAGGATTTTATAACAATTGTGTTTTGACAATAGAGAAAGCCTCAAGAACTAACATAATGTTTGTTTGAAGTAAACTTCTTGACATCATTGAAATTAACCTAATTGTATGTGTAGAATATACTTGTTCCTGGAAATTTGAGGAAATTTTACCATACCTTGCAAGTTAACCTAATTTTACTTGAATTAATTTTGAACTTAACCTCTTTGATTTGGCCAATCCTGGTAACAAAGGGAAGTAGCCTTGAAAGGTCTAGTCAATTTTTTAAATTAGTGTTTTTACAGGTTATTCTCGTTGAGGTTGAAAGACAATATGGGATCGGGGTACAGTTCCTACATCAGTGTCAAATTGGGGAGGTAGCCAGCGGTGCACCCTAATTATTTTTGACAGTGATTCACTAGGTTTCCATCTCATTTTTTGGTTCGTCTGGGTACACTTGTTGAGATCGTATTTGACAATACATGACATTTTTAGTTTGGTCCAGAATTCGATAATTTGGGCTAGTCTCTAGAGCCAAAGGACGTGACCTTGGATTAGGTTGAGCCAAATTTTTCGAATGAGTGGACCAAAGTACATTTGATGAGACCGTATTCCTAATTTTTGACAATGATCTTGTACAGCAGTACTTAATTTAATTCAAGAAACATAAGATTCCTCCTTGAGTTTGGGAGGTAATGTGAACGTAACCTTTAGAGAAGACGATGATTGAACCAAACCATCCTTTACTATTCAACAATGACCCTAAATAAGAATATTCTTAGTTTAACCTGGGAATGGGTTCATGGAAAGGTGATCTGAATATAACTTCAAGTGAGATAATTCATTCTGAAGATCTATTATGAACATAGGATATTCTACTTTTAAATAGGAGTAGGGAGAGGGTTTCAGATAAGATTATGAATGAAAGGTATCATTTTTGCTCCTAATAATATATATATATATATATATATATATATATATATATATATATATATATATATATATATATATATATATATATACAGAAAGAGAGAAGAAGGAAAGTTTTCTATATCTTATTACAAATCATATTGTAATAATTCTGAAATGACGACAAAAATAAAATTCGTATCTCATCTGCACATCACTCATTATGTTTGGAGATTCATAGCTCTTGAATTCTTACTGTCTTCCATCTTAAATTAATATTTATGACAAAAAAGGAGAAACTTTGAAATGCCATTTTATTGTTCTTAGCGTTACGAATTATCTACGTGTTATAAGCTTCCTCGTGACTATGTGGTTAGCTTGAATATCTTCCTTGTGAGAAACCCGAGTTCAATTTACGGCAGGAGCTCATGTGGTTTGGATCTCAAGTTAAACTGCAGGTCTACGTCTCATATAGCCTTGCTGCTGAAATGGATACTTAACCACAATCCGTCCGTCCATATTTCACTTTTACATTTACATCTCTTTGATAATAAAGGAAGAATTTTTAGAATTATAAAAATATAAATTTATGAAATACTACGATCACTATGCGAAAACCTTATCAGTATACTCCTACAGAATATTAAATTAACTTAAAGATCACATTCAAGTTCATTTTGGGATAAATGAAATTTGGACTACTTGCTTGAGATAAGGATACACACGAATTTCCATTATAGTAGTACACACATATATATATTATGTAGATGGTAATCACCTCTAATTCGTCGTGCCATAAGCCATGAATGATTTCAAGAAAATTATTGTAAGATTCTTCATTCAAAGCAACTCTCAGTTCCTTCAGCGTGGAAAGAGGAGAGTAGCATCGGTGTTCAATAATAAAATCCAAAACTAACAACGGGTGTTCAATAATAAGATCTGGAGATTGGGTAGGCCAAGGGAGATGTTGCACGTTATTCTGATATTCGACAAACCACGTCTCAACAGTTTATCATATGGATACACAGTATATCATAAGGATAAGATCTGGAGATTGGGTAGGCCAAGGGAGATGTTGCACGTTATTCTGATATTCGTCAAACCACGTCTGAACAGTTTATCATATGAATTGGTGCAATTATTTTGGAAAATTATGTAATTAATCAGAAACACTAACTGAATCATAGAATGCATGTACTCATCTAATGCATCCATATAATAACTGACAGTAATATGCCCTGTGGGTACAGAACACTAGGATCCCACAACATTACGTTGTTTATTCCGTCTTTCTTGGTAGTAAGGAGACGGTTTGGAGCATAAGTTTCTGTCATGCATAAACATAACCAGTAGTTGGAAAAAGGAATGAACACTCATCGCATCATATTACGCATTTCCAACTTTTAATGATTCACTTTGTGTGCTCTTGACGCCACTGTCTCTGTCCTAAAGCGTTGATGATGTTTATCATTGGTTTGGAAGCTGCAAAATAACTACAGATGTCTAGTTATGAAACTCGCGTTGCATCATGACTGTTCCAGGTGCTGATTGTGTTCTGTAGTCAGCTTCGGTACTATGTGACAATTCCCTTCAATACTGTGCCATCCCTGCAGCTGAGGTTTCTGTTTTGTCAGCTCTTCATGTTAGCCGAGAAGATTACATTATGAACTCTTAAAAAAAAAAAGCCGAACATGTTGATACCCAAGTGGAAGAACAAACGAAATTAACTACATTATGTCAGACAGAATATATATGATTGAAAAGTGCAATATTCTGAGCAGGGTCACACAGAAAGTTAGCATCTGGATCTAGAATACATCTAGAGATCTAACTGGAAGTAAGAAAGCCTGTAGGGTGACAAGAAGGAAGATTCTTCAAGAACAGCGTAATGTACTTCAACTGGAACTGGAACTTAAAAACCGTTTTACCGCACTCAAGGAGGATATGAACATTTTAGAAGCTAACATGATCACACAAATTCTAATGGTTACCGTAACGAACATAGGAAGTATTACAATGAAGGAGAATGAGAAGAAGACCTCCGAAGAAACACACCGTCTGATGAAGGAAAGAAGAGAAATGAAGATTAATAGTACTGTGTACATCCAAAATAGAATATGAGGAACCTTGCAAAACAATATGAAAGTGCATTGAAGAAGGCTTAAGAATATCAATAATAAAGTCATAAATATAGCAATGACTTCAGAGCTAGTTACAGAAAGTCAAATTTAAACAATGAAAGATCTGATAGAAATGTGAAGTGATTTTTTCTATTCGGTGAAGACCTCAGCAGTTATTAATTCTTTTAAGTCGTATGGCGTCGAAAGACCTTATATAAATGTTATATATAATATATATAAACAAGCAAATGTAGATACCCAACTGTTTGGCTGTAGTATTGGGAAAGGTGTACAATAGACCGATACTATATTTTCCAAGCATTTTTCAAAGATATTTTGCTTGGGATGTGTTTCGGTCACTCAACTGGAAGAATAAAGTGATAAATATAAATGGGAGATCTTATTCATCTTCGTTTTGATGTTGACATTGTTCTCCTCAAAAGCAGCAGCACAGATCTGTAAAATATGTTAGAAGAGTTTAATTTGAAGTACAAAGATGAATCAAAATGTCATAAAATAAAAATAAGCTTAAAATTTCATAAAAAGTTATAAACAATTGTAGAAACCTTCATAAAAATATGATTATCGAAAGTGCAAGTATGAGCATAGTGTTCAACAACTACAGAAAAGATGCAAAGATTGAAGTTTATGGAACTAGAATACATTAATACCTACGTCCATCTCAGACGCAAGATATTCATGAATGGGAAAGCTAAAGAAGAAATTAACCAAATCATTAAGATAAGCTGTAGTACAATCGGAAGGAACAACTTTGTATTGAAAAGTAAATGCCAATCTACCTTGGGTTTGCCATATTGCAAGAAGAAATCGTGTTCGGTGTATAAACGCAGCTCTTGATTGAATACCAGGAGACAAAAAGTGACCAAGAATACTCTTTTTTGAGGTGGATTGACGAAATCCAGAAATGTTATGGAGCAACATTGTCCTAGATAGATTGCTAGATTGCTGTGGAGAAGAGTTGGAGAGAGAGACCATCCAGCACTGGGTTGGCGATGGTTGACTTGGAAGTGGTAGAACACTTTTAAGAATACCTATTGAAATTCACAGATCTGGTCCAACTGATAGGTGATGGTAGTGGTAGTGATTCCAACATTACACCTGTAAGATCCTAAACATTTATGCAGAGTGTTCGGAGAAACGTATAGCATGAGTACTAAACTTGAGCGTTCACACAAACAGCTTATAGGTAAGTAAGTAGTCGATGGCACATTGAATTCTAGATCCACTACAATCAACATTATTGGCGCTCCTGGGAGAAGGGTGGTAGTCATTGCAGGAATTCTACTGACTGTCAGAAATGTCCTACCATATTCCTCATCACATGCTGAATAGGATTTAGATTGAGAAATTTAGCTAACCAGAGAAAAAGGCATATACCGAGTAAAACACGCCGAGTTGCCCTGCGATATGGGGACGCACGTTGCTCTGTTGGAAGATCAGGCCTAGCAAGTATTCAGATAAAATTAGGAATACAGTATTAAAGATATCACAAACATACGATGTACCAGTCATATTTCCTCTGAATGAAGACCAGAGGGCATTGAGACATGTATCTTGTTAGGATTACGCAAGTAGGCCTTATAATATTGTAATGCTAGTGTGTCCATTACTCTATACACTACTTCTTAAACTAAAGCGAATATTTGAATTCTCTTTTTTCGTAATAGATAAGTAGAGTTCGAGTTCGTTAATGGAATCAATCCGTTAGTATGTGTACTGCTAATGGTGACTATGCACATTCCCTTTCTACTATTGAAATAAAGATGTGTATATAATTGTAGAATGGTAGAAGTGACACATCGCGCCGTTAGATGACAGCAAATATCCGCCACCGACTGACATATCAGGCGAAGTTGAAACTTCGCGTGATCAAGTTTGCTGTCTTCAGCAGAGGAATAAACTCCTCCTTATAGCAGAATGTCAGGTCCTTGTTCTGCATGGTGAATACGAATATATACTGGATTTTTGTGCCTAACCCCATGTCTACTAACATTCTATACACACGACCATCACTATATCCAAAGGCAGAAACGACTTTCTTCTCTGAATACTACTGTCTTTCCTTCGACTCACTTCTGTAGTCTTCAAACAAATTATTTATTTGGAAACAGGAATAAGTCATCGATATGGATACGCATGAAACAAGAATTGAGGCTGTCTTGTCTCGAAAATGTGTCGTGAAAGAATTGACTCCTCTCAGAAAATGAACCTGTTTTTATTGGAAGAGCCTTGATTCGTCTCATCTTGAGCGTAACTCTAGTCATTTACTCAGAAAATTCAAATTAGCTTTGTACGAGTTGACAAACTACAAGAGTCATTGAAAAAGTTATCGGAATGAGGTACACACCTTTATTTACCTCTAGTGTTTATTTGTTTACTTTTTTTTAAAAAATCAAAGTCTCTTTTGATACTTGTTCACTTGGTCCAATGATATTCTGAGATCTTAATTCTATAGTAGAAACCAGATTCCTTCAGACCTGGAAAACATTCCTCCAGGTCTTTAAGCTCCTCATCTGAAGAAAATCTGAGTTCATTAACATATTTTTTAAGCTTTAGGAATAGGTAAAAGTATGATGGATCCAATTTTTATAAATAAGATGTACTGTATATGGCAACAAATCATACACCAACTTATTAATTAATTTTGACCATTCTAATGTATTGGAGCAGCAGTTGTTGTCATGCAAGATGAGTTTTTTTCTTTGATAAACATGTCTTTTCTTTCTATATTTTTGTAGTTAGCCCAAAAGTTTTGCATAGTATTTAACGATGATGATTGCACCTGGAAGATAATCTATGAAGTTATACTTTTTGCACCTCGAAAAAATGAAGTTAAGATCTTCTCAGTTAGATTTCACACAATCAGTCTTGTTTGGAGACGAAACATTAGGATGTCTCTATTGTTTCGAATGTTTTTTTCCATAGTGAAGCAGAGTACTTGTGTTTCATGAATGGTTATAAATCGACACATGAAATTAGTTAGAATTTTCTTAGAAATAGGCTAAGTTGATTTTAGAGATTTATATTCTGATTCATTTTAGGTCAAGTATCAGCAATCGCGGCATCCATCTTACAAACAGTTCCTTTATGCATAATTCTGTGATCATAATGTAAAATGTTCTCGTTCACCCGAAATACCTAGAGTCTCTGAAATACCACTCATCTTTCACAGTCGACTCTGCAGTATCACATCATGTACTCACACAATAATGCGTGATAGATTTTATTCGTCCATTTTCCCGATAATATTGCAGGCTTTCATATCGGTGTTGAGACAGATTTCTACATCTTACTCCACTTGTCAATAGTGGAAAATGACGAAGACAAGTTTCACAAAGATTTTTGCACACCATTATGTATTTTTCTTGTCTTCATATTTTTATTTGTGTTTTTACCAAATTTTAATTGCTGCTCCGTGCTCCCAATTTGTAATTTTTAAAACAAATACAGACGCAGTACAATTGGATGAGAATAATTGTCTATAACTTTATATGCTATTTACTGGTTGAGACAATAGTGCAAAGATGAATGACAGAAGATCATTTAATTAATAACGTAGTTCTTTCTCAACTAGTGCTGTCATGTGTGGATCAGTGCGAGAAATATTCAAGTTACACTTATCTTAAGAAACTCGAGGTTTGTGGCTGCAGAAAAAATAAAGTTTAATATTATCTTATAAACCTAGTTTTATGGGGATAGATACACTCTTATTTCCCTATGTCCATTTTTATATTGTTTTCCAATGTTTTTTCTAGGCATTCCTAGATGTCTCTTACCAAATAGAATTCTTTACATCCAATGTTTTTCCCAATCGAAGATTTTCTTCCATTCCTTTAAGCATGACCAAAGACGTGTGTACTGTATAGGGGTGGTATATTGGGAAATTTCCGACTATGTAACATTCACTATTCATACGTTAGTTCTAGATTTTTTGAAGTCTTAAGATTTCGATTTCGAATATTCTTCTTTTGTGTTCATCTCGTTGTGTTAATGATCAATCTTAGATCAATACAGTACTACAGGTAATCCTGTACTCTTGTAATTTTTGAAATTTAAGTTCCTCGATATTATAGTAAATGCGAGGACTCGTGAAATGTGGATTCTACACCAGGGGAAAAGTGGATCTGAAAAGGTAGGGGGACGTACAACGATAATGTATATCTTATGTAATTATAAGTATCATTTTTATTTACGGGCAAAATGAGCTATTTAAAAAGGCACAAGCTAGGAAGAAGAAGAAATTATATAAAGAAATATTTTGGTATTATATTGAGATTTTGTCTGTTATCGTTGATATGACGATTTGTTTACTCGTTTTAATGTCGTTGCTATAGTAACTAGAAAGATATGACGAGGAACCATCTTGTATAATCTGAATGTACATAATTTTAAGGTGTCGAAGAAGATATACGTTCAAGAATAATAATATACATATGAAGTGCATCAATGTGTTGAATTATTCCAGATAATCTCGTGTAAGGCCTAAACTTTTAGAATCAGGCATATGTAACATAGTTCACGACAGAATTAGCGTTACAGACGCATGACGTCATGACGTTCCCCGTGTCTATCTTTGCACATTGTATTTTTTTTAGAAAGTGGGAGGACGACACATGTATTTTCTGAAAGTGGGGGGACGGCGTCCTCCAGCGTTCCCCCTCACTTTTACCCCCTACTCTACACCAATCATAGAATTGTTCTGTTTTACGTGTGATACATCGGAAAATTTCGGTACGATTCGTGGAGCTGCCTTCCGAAAGCACACTTAAGAAAACGTCTAACATCAGAAGTGAATCTACAATGTTGCCAAACTTGTAAGACATGGTGAACGTATGACAAAAACTAGCAGTTAAATAACTGTAACACGAAAGGTAGCAACTATTAAGCGGCATCAATGATAATAGCAAATATATGAAACAACTACAACTAACAATAATAATAATAATATAAAGAACTTAGCGGCAATCGGACAATACTGTAATCTCGGGAAATGTTCTCCGTAAAGCGAAAGACACGAGACTGCCAAAATTTTATGGATGAAGTTTGACGACCAAAACACAACCTCGCATATTATTGGGTGCTGAAATTAATACATTTAGATCAAGCTCAACGACTCCTTGCGATCACATTAGTCCAGTGTTTAATTCGGAATTTTGTTCGAGGAGGGGCAATAAAAATTAAGAGGGAGCTCTGTTCTAGATTGCAACAGAGCAGCAAGAATCTGTTGCAACAAAACTCGCGACTTGTTATTGTCTGTTCGGTTGCAATAAAAAAACAAATTGCCATTTTTCCCTAACTAACGTTGGAAAGCGATTGTGTGCATCTGTATCTAATTTCGAAGATTATATTTAACTTCGACTTTATATGAGAACGAGGTTTGTTAATTAGAACAATTAGGTTGTACAAATGAAGAAAGTATTTTTTTAAAAAAAAAGTCCTTTGCTTTTAAGACTTTTATTTCCGAAAAAAAAAAAACACACACACAAACAAGCAAATATTTCAATCCATGTTTATAGAATTCTAGAGAGACGCATATATATATTCTAAAGGGAGTTTAGCAGCCCCTTGAACATACATGAATTCAAAACTGCTTTAGTCCCGACGTTGAGTACTTGTATGAGAAGTATAAAAGTAACCAAGAATGTTCTGTCACTTTTTCACCCACCACCCTCGAACTTCGATACCTCACCTAAGACGTACTTGGAAGTCAAAAATAATCCCCATCAACATCGATGACCTTCTGCCAACATTATGGAAGGCCATGAATTCCATCGCGGTAGAACTTGGTGGGCCGTGAAGCGAAGAAGGTATCAAGTGCATTTTGCACCTCTACTAGGGATTTGAACTGGCGTCCTCTAAGGTGATTGTCCAAGAAATAGAAGGTGATAATTGGACGTGCAATGTCCGAGGAGTATGGCGGATGCAATAGTGTTTTCTATACAAGGCGTAGAATGGAATCCCGGGTCATCCGAGCCACGTGAGGTTTAACGTTATTCTGTAACAGGAGGACTCCTTTGCGATTCCCAAATGCTGGCTCCAAAGTTTTGAATTTTTCTTGAATACGGCTCACCTGCTGATAGTACACAGTTGCATTGAAGATCTGATCAGCTGGTAGCAGTTACCGATGCACGATGCCGTGAGCAGTAGACCAAACACACAGGAGGTTCTTCTGATGCAGTGTTGGTTTGAGGTGTTTTGGAACCGGTTCATGGAATGCTAACTAATCATGACGGTACCGTGGAGCTTCGTACAGGACCCACTTCTCATCACATGTCAACACCCTGTCCAGAAATGGCTCCTTCCCCAGACTAGACAGCAAAGAAATACAGATGTCTTTTCGAGTTTCCTTCTGGCTCAGAGTCAAATGATGTGTAACCCATCGACCCAACTTGTTGTGGTTCCCAAGTTTATGGAGGTGCTGCCGAATGGTTTCTTCACTCACTTGAATTGTACTGTAGTCCCAGTTCCTCACATGGTTGGTCAATATTTGCCTCAATTGCTGCCTGAACGTCTTCATTTTGTACGTGAATTGGTCTTCCGGCACATGGTGCGTCTTCAAGTGTTTCGTCATCATCCTTAAACTTGTTAAACGACCGCTTCACTGTCCGCGTAGTCACGACACTCTCACCAAAGGCCTGGCATATCTTCCGCTCAGTTGCAACGGCGTTTGACTCCAGTTTAAACTTGTACAGCATACACGCCTTTATGATGGTGTGTGGAGGTCCCATGTTCACAATGTCGTTACGCAAGTTCACGGTGTAACTGAACTGCTACAAGCAGGTAGTATATTGGATATACCCACACCAACAACTGACCATAGAATTATCTCCATTCACATTCCACTCACGGTGTGAGGGCCAATGGAACACCAATTTTCACAAAAAAAAAACAAAAAAAAAAAACAAAAAAAAACGACAGAACTTTCTTGGTTACCTTTATAACATGCATTTTTGACCATCAATTTAATTTTAATATCTTTGCTAACTTTATGCTTATTTGTTGTAACTGCGCCTGCTTATTTGTTGTATTTAATCTATCCACTCCCTCTACTTTGCCTGTGAATGATAATGCTTTTTTCATCTGAAGAACATGGTTCCTACTTCTTTCAAACCTATACTGTAATGTATGGTTTCAGGCCGATTTCTTTCCATGTTGTTAAGATTATACATCAGTGGCTATCAGAGATTGCATTCATGTTCATTTATGTCCATCTTTACTTGACAGAATTGCCAGAAAGTTTTCTGCCTTATGAGGAAATACTATGAGAAACCACTGTATAATTCTAACACGTGTTTCTCTGGGTAGGACAATTTTGTAGTCTGAAATGGGTACATATTCTAGCAATGTTCAGCTCGAAATTCATTATTCCTCAATTTTGAAAGCCTATAGCTGCTAAACAACATGAATTGATATTTTGTTTTGGTCTTATCTTTCTAAAGTTAGTCCTCATAGTAGTTCCAATACACATCTGTACCCCCATATATATTCTGTAGGAAATTTGGAGTAATTAAATTTCGCAGCAGTTACTACAATCCATTTTGCTCTTAAATAGCGATTCTATAATAGACTGTTTCCATTTCTCAGGAATATCTTCTTTCTCTCATAACAGCCAGTTCAGTTTGTCTATTAAGATGACTCATTCGTCCTCAAATAGTTCGAATGGAACCAAATCGTTTATTGTTCTTCTGAAACTCTGAGGCGAGTGACTCCTTAAATAGATTTTGTAAAGTTAATACTTCGTTAACCCTGTTGTCATTCTTCCCATACATCTATATTTAATAATGTTAATCGAAACTATTATTCCGTTTATTTATAACGTTCCTGACATTTGCTAGGATGTTACCATATACATGAATATTCTTCCCAGCCATTAATTGAATTTGTTTGAAGTGGATAATTAGGTAAATCAATTTTTCGCATTCAAAACGATTGATTAACCTCACTTCAAACAAACTCATTGATGAAAGTAAAGAATTTATTATTTAATTTCTTACATATCTTTTAAGCGTTTAGTCAGTTCATTAAAGCCCAGGGATAATGCTAAGAATTAAACCTGTTCTTCCTCTTTCGTCAAAATTAGAAATAATTGCATCTTTTGCTGAAATACGAATTATTTCTATTAACAAAATTGTTAGTGTAATCGGATTTGATCTTAGATATAGAAAAATTATAAAATTCTAATAAATTGCTCCTGATTTTTGCAAATAAAAACCGAAAGAATGAACATTGCAAAGGTTGGGTAAACTAATTATACTTTTAAAATTACTAAATCAATTTCTATCTCCAAACAAATTGTTTTAAATTACCGTATTACTAGAAAATAATTTATGATGAAGCATCTTTTAGATATGAATTCCGATATTAAGTTTACGTGTGTTGAGGAAGGAGGGAATAGATATTTCTAGAGTAAGAACGCTTCTAAGTTCTTCTGTTGATGACTGTTGTCTTCTTCAAATTATATGATAAAACTTATTATTAATTTCCCTTACAAATTTATTCAAAAGGATTGCCAAAATTTCGAGAAGTTCAAGTATTAACATTTAAATTAATATCAGTCTGGTTAGATATGTCAAATATCGTTAACATGGTTAATTATGTTAAATTCATTAATCATTTTGCACAAAATCTTCTTTGTTTGATTGTTATCAATGATAAACAATTGCTAAAATATCATGTTAACATTTGCGCCACTTTTGATGTAGTCCTCTCTAAGATATTGCCAAGTCTAAAGGATTATGTGAAACAAGCATAAGAAAGTCGTTATTTATTTTATTAACAAAATCTTTTTTAAAAATTATAAATTTATCACGAAATTATTATTTTTTTAAAAAGGAAACGTTGTTAGGATCGTGTGTACTTCCAGGAACATTTTCCAGAATTTATGTGAAGATTTTTGTATAATTTCTGGTTGTCCAAACAAGACCATACGGATTAAGTTCCTGACAAAGGGGAAAAGAGAGGAAGAGAAAATCACATCATACATACTGAAAAGATGAGTAGGTAGATGCAAGGATTGTGTGTGTGGGAGAGGGAGAGGGGGAAGGGAGATTAAAGAGCGAAGGATCATATATGAACCACACATTAATGAAATAAAGTGGGAAACCGAGATAATAACATCATAAACAGACAATTTATGGATATTTTCTCCCAAAGAACACTCGTTTCGTTTTCTGGTAATTAGTAAAGCTTTCAGACGCGCACACACATACACAAACGCGTATAACACAAACACACAGACAGACCAACACATTAATTTGTTACATGTTAGAACATGTAATCGTACGATGTATCCTGATTTGTAACATTTACACTTTCAGGAGTAAAAGAAAAAAAATATTTTTTTGAGATGGGAGGAAGAATAAGGACGATCTGGTTGGTCCCTTGACACAAAGGCTTCTCCTCTACGAAACATATATTTCCACACCAAGACATTCTGATTGGTCAGCCTCTCTTGATTTCTGGGTGGTCTAGACTCGATGGCCAGACACGAAGAAGCAAATTGCTTGTCGAGCCTCAGGCAGCGCGAG
This sequence comes from Thermobia domestica, assembly GCF_964235325.1. NCBI lineage: Eukaryota > Metazoa > Arthropoda > Insecta > Zygentoma > Lepismatidae > Thermobia > Thermobia domestica. The sequence goes on from NC_137454.1 coordinate 83,339,717, forward strand.
TTTACTTCTTGTTGTTGTTGTACGTCCGTTTCGGCAATTGAGAACCGGATTATGGATATAATTGGGCATTGAGGTGAGTCTAAAAGGGTGTAATAAACAGAATATGAATGGCAGACGAGACTAAGAATGGAAATCATGATGTAGAAGAAGAAGAAGAAACAGAAAACACTCATTTAAGTGAGGGACAGGGTGGTGGCGCTAGTGAACTAATGTTAAGTAGAGGGGAAAGAAAAATTATTGCCAACTCTGGTCCAAGAATGTATGAGGTGCAACTTTTCTATAGCAAAATTCTTATTTTAACAAGGTGTGCCTGAAAAAAGAAAAGAAAAAAATATAACTTGTACTTCTCTGAAATTGTTATCCTTTTGGTGTGGGGGATTATCCATCAATATAGCCAAGTACCTAACTCTGGATGCGTTTCTTTTTCTTTACACGATGTAATGTTCATTACGAACCTATTTCTAGTATATTATACATTATACAAGTACGTTATACATTTTAAAATGCATTGCCAGTTACCAATTTTTCGACACCATTTGTGATGGTAGTTTTTGATACCGCAAGGTGCCACGACATTCACTTTTGTCTCATTTACAATTTCTCAACAAAATTTGAAACAAAATTAATGATGAACAGACGTTAGGCTTATCTTTGTCAATTGACGCGCTTAGAGGATAAAGGTGTTATATTACGTTTATCGAAATAGTGAATTCTGGCGGTTCATGCACGTGTTATATGTTAGTCATACTACATAACACATCATTTAGTGAGTCCTCGTCCCAGTGAAGAGATTTGGAAACGATGAAGGATGTACATATGTTAACAGACATAGTTGTAAAGTCAATTTTCCCGAAATATACTATTTGTTACATACCACCTTTATCCTCTAATCGCTTCAATTACAAGCGGGAGTAAAAGTGACTGGAAACGTGGGGTGACGTCGTACACTCACTTCCAAAAAAATGCCTAAGGTATCCCCTTGCTTGCTAAAAAGATAACAATGGCCAAATATAGGCACGGGGGACAGCTTGGCTTCATGCGTCCCCCTACCTTTTCAGATTCACTTTTAGCCGTGATTAGAAGTAATTAATTTTAGTAATAATGCTTTCACTAAGAAAGCAAGTTATACGTGATGTTATTAGATTAAGAAGAAAGGAGAGACTTTTAATACCTGAGAATATTTGATTAAACCAACACTACTAAATAATGAAACGAGGCAAAATCAAACTTTGTACATCGTCAAGAACTCGTGCAGTTTGTATTTACACAAAACTAATGAACACTATTATTGAAATGGTAAAATGTTAGCAAAGTTTAAAATTAATAAAATATCTACAAAAAAATTCCAGTATAATAGTATTATCTTTCATCCACTATATCTAAAGTGTGTTACTAATATCAATGAGCACTTAATATCTATCTATCTATCTATCTATCTATCTATCTATCTATCTATCTATCTATCTATCTATATATATATATATATATATATATATATATATATATATATATATATATATTCATTTCAAATTTAATATATCAAATATTAACAGAAAATAATTAACAATTAGATTATCTTATATATATAAAAGAGAACGCACAAATCCTTTGTTCCCTCATCACGGTAATACGGCTGAACCAATTTCTTTCATTTTTGGGGGGTTATTAGGATTTGGACCCTAGTAAAACTATAAATCGAAACATATTTTTCTCACTTTTTAGCGAGGTTAAAAAGGATGTACAGGAAAATAATTCTCTTAGATGGAACTTTACTGATTTTGTTTTTTATATTTATTCAATATCGAGGATATGAAGGACCTGTCTTACTACTAAAGTGGGATCCAAGTTACTAATAGTGTATTTATAACTTGCACTGCATTACTTCCAACATGAGTACACACACACACACACATACACACACACACACACACACATGTTCTTTGTAAAAGCAGTTTTGTAAGGTTCTAAAGTGATACGTGCCATTTTGACAAATAATCACGTTTGAAAAATGCGTACCAAACAATATTTTGTAACTTTCGTGTCCGTAAACTCAAAGTGGGTAACCGATTGTAAGTGCAAAACGTAATGTCGGTGGTACGAGTTAATGCTTAAATTTGTAATAAAAAATCATTGTATTTAATAACCAGTTGAAAACTTTTTGACTCGCCGTAGTTCTTAGTGGGTTATAGAACTCATGAAGTTCTTAAGTTTTAATATTTATATTGAATAAAGGCAATTAAGTATTTTTACATTGAGTTAGATCTTGTATTTCCTTGAAATGAATTTCTTCATAACGTTCACATCTGATGAATCTATTGATTTGTGAATTTGAAGTTTAACGTTCCTTTTCAGCATCGAGGCTACGTTAGACTTGAACCTACAGCTTAACGTTAGAATCAAACACCATGAACTCCCGTCGGGATTTGAACTCGGGTTTCCAGTGCTGAAGGTGTGTATGGTAGACTCCTGGCCATAAGAGAGCTCTCATGGGACTGTTCAGTTCGATAATTTGTCATCAAGAAGGGTCCATTGCCACAAATAGATTGATAGGTTGCTGTGTTCATAATGATATCTGGAACCTTGCAAATAAATACATCATTATCAAGATTTATGAAATTGAATTGTTTCAGTTTTCCCATTTTTGTTCCCAATGAGTGTCCTTTTCCTGCTATTATTTTTCTCTTTGAAGTATATTTCAGTGCATACATTTGAATTAATCGAGATGAATCTTGTTATGAACTGAATCGAATATTGGACTCCCTAATGTAGCATTAGAAGGAAACTAGCTTGTAGCATATTGTACTAACCGTAAATTTGAGCAGGATTATAGAGTTTTTCTTCAAAATCTCATTAATCATAGGGAGAACAGCAAAACCAAAGAGACTCTGTGTGAAATTTATTCAAAGATTAAAAAGAAATTTGTTTCTAGAATTGAAATAAAAAAAAGAAGAAACAATCAAAAGCAGAAATAGAAACTATGACATGAAGACTTTAACAGGATAAAATTAAAGAAGACGAAATTTAAAATAATAATAATAATAATATTTAATAATAATAATAATAATAATAATAATAATAATAATAATAATAATAATAATAATAATAATAATAATAATAATAATAATAATAATAATAATGAGTTGCATGAAAATAATATTCGGTATTTTGGGATTTTTAAACGGAATGTTCCCGTATGAAATATAACAAGATTTTGAGGTAAAATACGTTGAAGCTGAGAAAGATGTTATTAGTAAGAAAATATGTTACCATAATTAATATAATAAAGTAATACAAAAATAAATAATAGGCCATGAAACGTCTACATGATGAGGCATTATACAAAAGAAAATCTGATAAAAATGGAGGAAGAGCTTGAAATGTAAAAATATAAAATATTAGAATCAATTAACAGCTTTCCTGGATTAAAATAAGAAAAACTAGTAATATGTTTCGTTAGTCCTTCACTTTTTACTATTACTGAAATGCTTCCTGATAGACGATGTTATTTGTCTTAAAAATTAAATATTACTATTTTGGGCTGAATTTGGATTCAAACGATATCGTATGTGTCACTGTTCATCTCAGAGACCCCAAAAACTATGGACTCGATACTAATATCGGTCAATTTTGATAATTTTTATATACTGTATATCTCTCCTTTCACTCAAGTTGAGGGGCTGAATTTGGACTTAAACGGCATCGAAAGTGCCACTATTCATCTCAGCGACCCCGAAAGCTATGAATTCTACACTAATATCGGTCATTTCGATAATATATCCCTCCTCCCTCTTCCCTAAGTTGTACTGTCAAAGTGAAATAATAAAAACCATCCCGGGGCTGAACCTCATCTATATTGAAAATTTGATCGAGATCGGTTTGGTCATTCAATAGTTATTAAGTCACACTTTCATTTTTATGTATATAGATAAGTTGACGAATATTATTTAGACTTTTTGTTTGAAAGGTCAAAATATATTGGTAAAGGGTTTGATTTAAAAAAAAAAACAGAATTATGTTGAGTGTTATATAATAAAAAGAACAAACTAGTAATCATTTAGCAAAACAACTGAATGGGTATGAAAGAGGCAAAATACTATGAGTTTCGAGAAGGAAGGACTTTATAGGAAAAAAATCATCTAGATTGTGTTTGAGAAAAGAATTAGATCACAAAGAATATTACAAGATAGAATCTAGAAAAAAGAATAATAGGATAACGTTGTTGTAGGTAGATTTAAAGAGGAAGAAAAATAACAAAAAATGATGTAGAAAATTAGATTTAGAAATTACTTTTAAGAAACGTATAATTCAAAGTGACAGATTTGAACAAAAAAAAACTACTACTAGAATAGGTTTATATTGAAAAGATGGATGATACCACAGTGTGAGCCAAAAGTTCCATCACACTTATCTATGTTTCGAATAACAGAATATACATGTTACCTGAGGAGACGATAGATAACATTTTATTTTACAATGTCCGTTCATACCTTACCATTTCAACAATAGAGAATTAATTCTCCTCCGGATATAGCGTAAAATTCTCCAGAGCATTGTTGAAGTGATCGTAAGATGCATTTTGAACAATTTCTTTAAGTTCATTAGTTGTGCGGTAACGAGTGCTGGCAACTTTCTGTTTGATATTCCCCACATTAAGTTGCCACATGATAACAGATCGAGACTTCTGAGAGACCGATCCAGAGGTACTGATAACAGTAGAGAACTCCAGCCAATCTGTTTGTTGAGAAGCACTTCATGGAGATATTCCCTCACAGAAAGTGAACAATATGCCGGTGTTCCATCTCAAACAATACTCGATTGATAAGTTCTCAAGCTTACAGTTCAGAGACAAACCAGTTTTGTAACTCGCTTAATTATGTTACGTGGTTAACGGCGCCGACAAATAAATATGAGCTGAGCACGGATATTGCAGTCCAAATTCTCAAGTGAGGAGTGTTCCATTTCGACTCTTCAAAGAATTTGGGATTTTCTTCACTCGACAAGTAAAGTTCTCGCTTTTCCACTATGGTAGGTCACTAACTAACTAACTAACTAACTAACTCTATGGCCTATGGAACCCGGAGGTTCAATGCCACGTTCACAAAAGCTCTCCACTGGCTTCTATCCTTAGCTAACTGCATCCAGTTTCTACTTTGTATTCCAATCTCTGTGAGATCCATCTTAATATTGTCCTCCCATCTGCGCCTAGGTCTTCCTAATGGTCGTTTTCCGATTGGTCTTCCAGTCAAGACTTTGAAAACGTTTCTACTTTCTTCCATTCTAGCTACATGACCCGCCCACCTAAGCCTCCTAGACTTGACGACCCTAACAATGTTGGGTAAACCATATAAATTATGTAGTTCCTCGTTATGAAGTTTCCGCCATTCCCCATTTCCGTTCTTCTTGGGTCCGAATATTTGTCTCAAGATCTTGTTCTCAAATACTTTCAGTCTATGTTCTTCCCTCAGAGTAAGTGACCATGTTTCGCAGCCATACAAAACAACAGGCATGATTATCGTTTTGTATATTTTAAGCTTCAAATTCCTCGACAGAATTCTCGAAGGCAAGAGATTTTGAACCGAATAGTAACACGAATTCCCTGCTTTTAGTCGACATTTAATTTCTTCGTGGACATGATTTCCCTCTGTTATTATTGATCCTAGATATTTGAAACTATCCACTTTATCAAAAGTTTTATTTAATATTTTAACTCATCTATAATGTGCTGTATTACGGTCCCGACGCACTTCCATGTATTTAGTTTTCTCTGCATTTACTTCTAAACCCATGTCCCTGCAAGCTTTTAATAAGATCTCTGCATTTCTTTCTATTGTTCTCCTATCATCCCCTATTAAATTTACATCATCAGCATATGCCATAACCTGGTGAATACCGTTCAACTCGAATGGTAGGTCACACAATCATTAAAAAGGAACAAAAAGAGTTTTTCACGAGAAGGGATTATCTGGAAAAAAAAGTTAAGAAGTCACTCAAACTGCGTACACTAAATATACAATGAATACACTATAAATACGAAAAATGCAATGCATTAGCAAAGGATACCTGCAATGAAACTACAACAGCTACGTCACTATCTGCAATGAAACACATATATACAAAATGAGCATTTGTATTTCACGTAGATTAATGCATTAGGACTTTCAGCTCATTCTGTACAAGACAGTGTAGATTTCAAGAAAATGAGAAGCGGGTCAGCTACTATAGGATAGATTTCACTATACGATATGATAGGTTAAGGCTGGCAAAGTTGGTTTGAACGAGATATGACAAGATACAATGCAGTGTAATAGTCCTACACAAGAAAATACATAGGTTACAAGTGTGTTATGCAATTGTATATAAATATCAAAAACAGAACAAATATTATGAGTGAGAATATATTGAAATAAATATCAAGAAATAGTTTAATAAAGGGAAGAATATATGATAAGTTTCCAGAAGAAGAATATTACTAAAAATATAATCATTTGAGTTATGTTTGATTAAAGAATGATTAGATAACGCAGGATAATATAAGATAAAGTCTAGGATTATATTGTGGAATAGAATAACATATTTGTGTGTACTTAAAGAAGAAAAGTAACATAAAGCAATTCAGAATAAATTAGATATTTGGAATCGTTTCAAAAGTATAACTCGAAATAACATATTTATTTTTTTAAAATATTATTCCAGTAGAAAAAACTGTATTTCAAAAAAAGAAGGTAGGTAAGGTTGAACATTCTAGATTTCACCAACAGACTCATTATTCAGGGATATGGCGGAAAGGGTTAATTCTGACATAGACAAAAGATTGGAAACACACGCCCAGGTGCACGCAAAGAACAATTGCTAAAAAACACTACAAAATAGAGGTATACGTTGTGTATTCAACTCGTCTATCAGATAATATAATTTATCTTTGGACGAGAATCAAACATGAATTGATCAAGACGAATTTGATGCAGACAGTCTCGTTGCCTCGGTATCCATAGGTAAAGCAGACACTAGGTGGAACGTCATTGTGGTTGGTCTGGATATAGATCTGTTTGTTCTTCTCAGTGCTAAACTATCTCTGTCTGACAAAATGTATTTCTTCAGAGCAGTTTCAAAGAATGGAAAAGAGACATTGTTTAGCATTCCAGACAAAATTGCTCTTCCGGGTGAGGTCTCTGATGTTAATTATTTCTGAATGTAATAGCACTTCAGGCCTGTACACTCAAGGCAAAACAAAATATGTAAGTATTCTTGAGAATCTTCTATCGACTGCAAAGATTTCCAATTTGCATTTGGCTTCGAAAAATGAAATTGCTTCAGCAGGAGAACAATTTCTACTTCACTTGTATGGAAACAAGAAGAGCGAGAAACTCGATGACTTCAGGTATTATAGGTACAGTAATTTAATTGCTAATCAGCACCTATGTCGAGCCTTTGATCTTGCTTTGTTGTACTTTCTCTGACCAGTGATGCTGCTTTAGTAACAGAGTCTATACGCAATGGTCAATTGGATGGGAAGTAGACCCTATTCTGAACTCAGTATTATGGGGGTGGATGATCAAAAATACACTTCTAGTTCCCGTGATTTCTTATTTAAAAGCCTTGCCAGAACTGTTGAAACTAGTGTTCTGTCCATGTAAAACAATATGCTCTAATAAATATTGCGAATGTATAAATTCGGGACTGGCTTGTTCACCGATGTGTGCCACATGTCAAGGATATTCTTGTGACAATCGTACAGAAGGCTTTGATGATGTTTTGAAAGGCAATGTTAATGAGAGCCTCTAGAAAATCATCGGGCTAACATATAATATGAACTAATCAGTGTTATATGATCATAGCTCCATAACATTTTGTGCAATCAAGATTGGTTATATAAAAAGCTAATGATACTATAAATCTACCTACTTTTCGTTTCATAGTTTTAATGTGATAAATGTAGTAAGTGGTAAATCATGCCGTTCGTTTTCAGGATCATTTTGCTGGACGTCGGTGATCATGAGAGTGCTGTGGAATTTATCAAATTGTAGCTGTTATCAATAATGTGTAGCACTATTTGCGGCTTTGCTAGGCTAATAAATTTTTTAGGGTGAGAGTGTTAAGTTGTAAAAATCATCACCGACATGTTCACCTATACGAGTTCAACATACAAGTAGGTTCTACTGCTGCAAAGACACTCAGAGAAATTTCATCATCATTCAGATATAGGTTGATAGGTTCCAAAGTGTAAATTTCGACTTGAGCGATTCCCCACGTTCTGGTTGCCCACACCACATTGATTAGGACAATTTGAACGTCTTGCTCCATCCTGATCTATGTCAAAGTAGCTGAGAACTGATCATGCAGTTGAGTGGAAGACAGGAACTGTTGTGCGACACCTTCAACATAAAGAAAGGTTCAAAAAACTGGATTCTTGAGTATCTCATTCACTCAATGCAGACATCATGAGTTTGCTATTTGTGGTTTTGCTATTTGTGGTTATTTTTCTTATCAGCTCTAGTGAACCCTGTAGTCAACATCAGCCCTTTCTCTCACTTATTACTAACGGAGGCGAGAAATGGTGTCTGTACGTTAATTTTCGAAGAGGAAAAAGGAATGGGTTGACCCGAAGAAAAATACAACACCATTTTCTAAATAGGATTTGCCTCCCAACAAGACAATGTTGTATATCTGGTGGGACATGGAGGGGGTCATACATACTGTAACTTGTGTCCCATTATTGTACCATCAGTGCAGCTACATATTGTGATCAACGTTTCACAGCATTCAAGAAGAAAGGTCGAAAATCCATTGACATCCGACCATCCATCATCATCTACGTTGACAATATCAGACTACACATGGCACAAATGATAACAGTTGCCGTTCAGCAGTGTCAATGAGAGGTTTCCTCATTCGGCGTATTCTTCATGTTGCTCCTATATTTTGCCATCTTTTCCTGTTCCTATCGAATGCACCTCGTGGTACACCTTTGGAAAAACGATGATAAGTCCAAAATGTTATTGATGACTTCTACACACCCATGCCACCTAGTTTTATTCTTTTTTTCGTGAAGGCACGATTCCCTGAACGTTGAAAACGGATTGTGAACTACTGTATGCGTGGGAATATTCAGTTATATATTGTCTGATAAGTTCAATCTTTAAACAAGTAATATGTCCATTGATTCCAAATGGAACGAGCTAATAAAACCAATCTCTTCCAAAATTTATCAATCAACTATAAAATATTCCAAACTTTTGAAATAAAAATAAGAAATGACCTAAAACCATTCTGGTCACCATTTCATGTTCTTGATTATATTACGGTACGGTAACAGCTAGATTACCTTGATCATCCTAATTGTTATTAGAATGACACGGTAAAATTCTGTTTAATGTCTATCAGGGTATAATTTCAATCTTTTGACCTTGTTTCCATGCATTGTTGCCTTTCTATGATAATAATAAATTTAATTCAAAAAGAGGAAATTTTTAGATCAGTTTTCGAAAATTCTCTCCATTACTTCCTTATATTAAACACTATAAACAACAGCCATGTACTAATTCAATTTGTTTTGTAGTGATTCGAAGGATATATAACACATATATCAGCTGCAAGTGGAATGGTAGAAACAATTCTTTTTCTGAACGCTTTTGTAGAGTTGTTTAAATAGAGCAGCACAATTATGAGAATTGCAAACTGTTATTCACTTTGTTTACGTTGGAATAATGTATAACTTAAAGAATATCTCTCTTATAGATTAGTGCGTTTTAGGGGGAATAATTTCTATGCAGTATTGCCATGCTACAGCCAAAAAGATTCGAAGAAGGGGCATCTATGGCGTTAAATCTTACAAATTTCTCGCCATTACATCCTTTTACTACCCAGACAATTACTATAATCTTATGAAAGATCATTTTATTGCAATTCCAATTAGGTATCATTTGTATCAATCGATCAATTAGTGTTAAACCCAAACCTGCGACTTTCTTCGAAACGGTTCGGAGTTAAGCTATTTTCCAAGATGGCGGCTTCAGGAGAACTTTTATTTTGGGGGAAGTTATATAATTTGAATCAGAAAGCTATATAGAATGTTCTTACAAACTTCTTTGTATATATGATCTCCTCCCCCAAATTTCGTATAATGACTGGATGAGATGGCCATATGTCGAAATCCCTTATCCTTAGAAACGTAATAGGCACATGGAACTTCGTACATAAAATCTTTATTCACAACAAATGAATACATGTCACAATGTTTCCGAAAATTCAGTAATTTTGAGTATAGAAGGGGACAATGTCTTTTAACAAATATATCAAAATGACTTCGAGGTTTCAGTTTCATCATTGAGTAAAAACGTGTGAACTATTTGCAATAGATTTTTGAACACAATTAGCCCTTGAGGCGACATGGATTTTTATCACTTCACTTAAAAATCCGTATTCTAAATTTGGAAGAGGTTATTATTTTTCGGAAAGAATAATGCAATAAAAATATTCTTGTCATGCGAAGAGCAGAAGTAAAGATTGAAATGTGAGCGCGAGGCTAAAGCCTTAGCAAATGTGGGGGTTTAACCGAAAATATATAATGCAATAAGTGTGTCACCTTACTAGCTAACTAATTCTATGACCTTTCGTCGCTGAAGGTTTAATGTCCCATTTACATAGCTCTTCATTGACTTCTGTCCTTAGGAAACTAGATTCCGTTTCTACTTTATATTCCTGTTCATACAAGATCCATCTTAATATTGTCCTCTCATCTACTCCTAGGTCTTCCTTATATTTTTTTCTATTTGGTTTTCAGTTAAAATTTTGAAAGTTTTCCTTTTTTCATTCTGGCTACATGACCTGCCCACCTGAACTTCCTATACTTGATTACCCTAACAACATTTGACAAACTGTATAAATTATGCAGTTCCTCGTTATGAAGTTTCCACCATTCCCTATTCCAGTCACTCTTAGGTACGAATATTCGGTTTAGGACTTTATTTTTAAATACTTTCAGTCTTCATTCTTCCCTTAAAGTAAGCGATCATATTTCGCAACCACACAACACAATAGTCATAAATATCGTTTTATATATTTTAAGCTTCAAATTCTTCGACAAAATTCGCGAGTGTGCACTCAGTAATACTAGGAATATTGTGCTTTCAGTTGACGTTTAATCTCTTCGTGGGTATAGCGTTGCTCTGTTAATGGACTGATCCTAGATATTTAAAAGTGTCTACTTTGTCGAAAGTGTTACTTTATATTTAACGAATGCATAATTTGCGTTGTTACCCTCCCAGCGAATTTCCACATATTTAATTTTTTCTGTGTTTACTTCTAAAACAATATCTCTGGATTTCTTTCTATTATTTTCATATACATCTTCTATCAGATTGACATCATGATGACATTAGTTACGTAATCAGCTGATGGGTTCATTGAATACGTACGTCTCCTCTTGCAGAATTGTGCATAGCAATAGTTTCGTCTCTATGTAAGAAATGGAACCGTTTCTATTGGAGTTTCAACCCAATGTATTCCTGTATATCAAAAACAATACTCGTTCAATGTTTATCAAGGAAGGAACTTAGTAATGAGAATATAATTTATGAAACATCATAGATTAGAGGATTACATGATAACTCTTAATAATTTTCAGTGAAATTTGAATTTACAAATTTATGCAAAAATTTCTGCCAGAAATAGAGCAGCTCAATAACCCTCAAGTTAGGGAGATCAAACTTGGTATACAAACTCCTTATTGAAAATCTGTAGACACTTGTCTCAGAAATTTGGATTTTTTCTTCTATGAGGAAGAGGGGGGAATTTCTATGACGTTGTTTGTTTGATCATCACGGGAAAACTACCGAACCATTTGAAATGAATTTTTAAACATAGCAGTTGCGTGAAGGTGTTTATAAAAATATTTTATTTCAATTGAAATACGTATTCTAAAGGCATGCATAACAAGCCAGTATATGAGAAAGAGAGAGAGACTATGAGAATGATTTTATTTGTTTTTCATATATGCCATTGAATACACAAATCACCACACAAACAAAAATAATACAAGCATATACATATACCTAGGTATGTGTGTATAATTAAAGAAAAAAAGAGACGAAAGAGAGACCACAAGAAACTTGTACTTCACGGGAGGCCAACAAACGAGTTGTAATGAAGCCATTGACTAATGTTGCTTTCTCATGGTCCTTCTTGTGTTGGAAACTGAACACCAGACCCAATTACTTAAGTAGCAAAGCAAACAAAACAAAACAAAGAAAAATGAACAAAGTTATATGAGACAACAACAGTAACAACAACAAAAAATAAACATAAATAAATAAATAAGATGCAAGTAAAAAGGGGAAAGAGAGAGAGAGAGAGAGCGAAAGAATTAATTTTATTAAAAAATGTTTCGCAAAGTTTTACTGAAAAGATTATTTACTTTTTTTAAAAAAAAATAAAAGAAATAAATCTGCCACACGCTATGAATTCTCTCTAGGAGGGACAGATTTCTTTCTACACCCTTCTCCGCCCGCAAAAAATATCTTCTTCCCAATAAGATGTTATCAGACTTCAATTTATCATGTCATGTCTGGATATAAGAATGGGAAAAAACACATGAGATGGATATGCATATATAAATATGTGTATTCGTTTATGTATGTGTGTGTGATTGTGTGAAGAAGGAGGGGCAAGAAAACGATGTGTGAGATTTCAATAAGGAAATCTGACAAGTAGAGCAGTGAAATTATTTGCATCTACCTGTACCAGTGAAGGCGTGGTACTATATATATATATATATATATATATATATATATATATATATATATATATATATATATATATATTCTTTATAGTACCTTTCTATTGCTGTACACTATTTCTTTTAAAATAACTTTTTGTGTGTCATCTTATTTCCACTTGTCTATTCAATATTTATAAACGTATGAAGATAAATATATAGGCATATTCACACACACACACGCATATATATATATATATATATATATATATATATATATATATATATATATATATATATATATCAAGAATAATAATCAATCGTCGAATACTAATCTCATTGTTTCTAAATATCTTTCTAATCTGTTTACAATCTAGATATTTAGTTGTATGTAAAAAAAAAAAAGTGAGAACACAACTACAGAATGTGAATACATTATTCATATTTTTCTTTCGTTCCTCTCTCTCTCACTCACGCACACTTCTATTCTATTCTTCGTTTCTTCTTCGGTTCTTGTCGGCAAGTTTCGGTAATATTGGACCACCCAGGTGTGGGACCAGCGAGTACACTGCCACCTGGGAGGCTCCCGAGAAAGCACGAACCCGTCCGGCATAAATTACAAAATGACATTAAGAAAAAAACTAGCCCCCGCACGCAATCAGGACTCATATATATATATATATATATATATATATATATATATATATATATATATATATATATATATATATTTCTAATAAAGACAATGAAATGAATTATCATGAATTAAAATATTATATTTATTGAATTCAAGTGAAAAAATATATGAATTCTTTTTCTCTTTTAAAAGTGGTACTAATTAGAAAAATATAGGTAAATAAAAGTGTTAATCTTTGGCTTTAAATTTTATGATAGCAATAATACACCGTTCGTCAATGTAATGATACACTAAGAGGTATGTATTCCTTCATCTTCATTGATTGCCACCAAACTTGATATATTTCTTAGAGTTTTACTTGAATAAGTGTTATAATCATGTTAAAAAACCAATAATTTATCTTCAAGATTAACTAAATTCCACTTATGAAGAAAATCGTTAAAACTTTACGGGTTTTAAGTATTTTTCCTTTGCCAATCCATATACAATACTTACTTTTGAATTTGTAATTTGGAAAATGAAATGGTAGTGTTCATCTGTTTGAAAAAATGAGAAGATTATTTATATTACTTTTCTCTTAAATACATTCTATGTACTGCCCTGTAAGTTAAAAAGTATTTTCCTCGAAAATGCTAAAGTATTTTATGAATTTGGTTGAATAATTTAGGAATCAGTTCTAAAATGTAACACTAGGGATCAAACTAATTATTATCATAATTTGTTCAACGCGAAAATATATTTTAAGTGTTAACTAATGTATTTATTGATCTAATAAGCAATTTATTGTGTGTTGTTTGATAATTTATGGTATATGGTATTTTAGAAAACATGAATTTCTTAATTCTAGAATTAAAATTATAACTTCTTAGAACTTTTTTTCAAATTTTGTTTACATAGAAGCTCTAGACTTGTGAAAAACGTACAGTATAATCAAGTAGCAATTGTAAGATATTGTTCCAAGACAAAATATACTATCATACACACTAAATACATTTTTAATACGTTTGATACATAGGACTTATATAGAAATCCAACTTTGTGGTTAGCATCATTACTTTTTGGTCTAGGTTATTACACTAGTAACATTGTTAAGGATGATCCTTGCATTACATTGGGGAAATGACATATGTAATGTTGATATACCAAGCCACTAATCACAGAGATTAATGTTCTATCAAAGTAATACTTCATAGAAAAAAACTATTCTTAAAATACCAGTGCAAAGCTATAATGAAAGTAATATATATCATAAAACTACCACCAAATCATTGTATTAGCTGTAACAACATTAGTATTTATTATTTTTACTTCTGTTATGTTATTCTATTTCATAATACATATAATTTTTCAATTTGTAAAAATACTTACTAGGTTTGAGGAATGAACCTCGAATTGATTATTAGAGTAATACGTGACTATGACAATACCATGGTTGAAGAAGAATATTTATTATTATTATTATTATTATTTTTATTATTATTATTATTATTATTATTATTATTATTATTATTATTTTATTATTATTATTATTAATTTGAGGTATTGGTGGCAATACGTAATTTTGAATTGCCGAATATTTTATTCGAATGCGTACATCATATTAATATTGTGAAAGTACGTTGCTAACTAGGGTTGAAATATTTCATGTCAACTTTAAAGACACATTGCTATATTCAGATCTCCATCTGCCTTCCTTTCTTCAGTAAGTTTGATATCTTCGAAAATATATTTGTTATATATTGTCCAATCAACGAAGTCTTTTTGGTGGAAAAAATTAGTTACAAAATGAAACTTGTTCCATTCAGTAGTACTATATAAGTAGTGTTTAGGATGAAAAGTTTCCACCTCTCCCTCTTCCGTTTACACCCTGCTCCTCTCAAAGTTGAAAAACAGCGTTTTCAGTTAAAAATTCATCAAAACTCAACCATTGCACCTACAATAACCGTTCTGCCACCAAAATAATCTACATTTATTCTGCTTATGATAGATAGCTTAGACTACTTTAAATTTCAACTGTGTAAAGGCCAAAAAGTGTATATTAAGTTAAGAGAAATATTAATATTGGTGCACTACTATAGACTTATAATCGAAATAACAGCGGCAAACTTGTTTTACTCGAAAAAGTGATTGACATATAAGTTGTAGGAATTGGAATAAGCTTTCATTTAGTATTAACTGTATAATTTTGATTGCCGAGGATGGTGAGGAAGAAAAAGCGTTGGCCAACACCATTTCGCCCAGCATTCTTTCTGCTCTGTTCCATAATAGGAGGCATTTGATGGATGCAATATATTTAAATTTTGAGGTGTTAAAATCATGGTAGACTCATGACAAGTCCTTCAATTTGAAATACTTTATTCTTTTAATGATTATTATTGCTGTTATTTACCAGTTTTTCAATTCGGCTATTTCTTCTAAATCTGCTTCTTCAGAGTCTTGTTTCAATCATTTTTTCCGAAGTCCTACATGAAACGCCATTACAAGAGCCACACATATTACTGCAAAGCAATGTACCTTTTACGCACACACACATACACAAAAAACACTTTTTGTGCATTCTTTCTTACAAGTGCAAGACATCTTGTAAAGAATTTCAGGTGGGGCTTAAACCAGTTCAGAGTGAATTGGTATCAAACCGCCACCCCCATGCTATTGCTAGAATTTCATCATTCTCAATTCACCGTTTTACTTTGACATCCGTAGTGATTGCACACGTGCTGTTCTGGAAGTGGGTGGGAATGTGGTCATTTCAAACTTTGACTCTAAGGATATTTGAGCTATTTTGCACATGTAAAGAAAGTGCCAACCTTCATCCAAAGTTTTATATTTGCTCAGACTGTAGCAATGAAGCACGAACTCTTCAACAATAGCCTCCACCTTATCCTTGGTTGTAGTAGCTATGTTGATCTTTATGTCTTTTCGCACATTTTTGGCTCTCCTTCCCCGTAAAATGATGATGTTGAGTCACATTCAGTCATGACATGCAAGAATAAAAGTATTGATTTTTCATTTTTGGACTACGTCTGAAATTTCTTAGCATCGAAAATTGTCTCCTTCGCCCCCTCCCTCTCTTTCCCGCCACCATACCCTCTAGGACGTCCCTCATGATACAATCTCTTCTTAGGCAATGTCCCAACCAGTTTCTCTTCCTCTTCCTAATAATATCTAAAAGTGTTCTTTTCTCACCCACCATTTCTAACACTCTCTCATTCGTTTTCCGCTCGACCCAACTAATTCTTTCCATTCTTCTCCACACCCACATTTCGAAGGCTTCCAGTCGATTTTCGTCACCTTTACGTAATGTCTACGTTTCCGCCCCATACAGTACAACACTCCACACAAAGCATTTTATGAGTCTTTTTCTCAACTCTTTATTCAAGGTCCCACAAAACAGATTTTTCTTCCTCCTAAAGGCTTCTTTCGCCATTCCTATCCTTGCTTTTATTTCACGTTCGCATTACATGTCATTACTAAGAATACCAGGGTTGATATGTTTAAAACAAAATGTTTAAAACAAGTGTTTAAAACATGTTTAAAACGAGGGCTGTTGTTTTATTCAGTTTGTTTTAAACGTTTTAAACAAATTGTTTTAAACGTGTTTTTTTCGATGGTGGTTGAACATGTTTAAAACAACTAAAATATCAGATTGAGTAAGTTAATTTAATTTTCTAACAAACAACCCATCCTCCGCAGGATTTGTGCATGGAGTAAATTACAAGCAGACTTATGTTCTTATTATAACAGCAATTACTGAACGAAATTCTGCACATCAATATGCGTATAACTATACCAACAAAAAATTCAAATGAAGTATTTTAACATTTCTTAATTTCCAAGAATAAGGGATTTTAAACACACTATACACTATTCTAAGATCCAAATTCACAAATTCAAAACTTGGGTATTTTTTGATCACTATCATTTCCATAATAATGAAGAGTTCACACATCATAAGCTAGGAGAAATGCTCTGACAAATGCAATACAACTCATAGAAAAGAGCAGTGACTAGCCTACAAGGAGCAAATGACATAATTTAACTAAACAGTTTTCAAGATACATCTCTATCTGCAACATGGGTAGCTAATAATGATTAATGTCTACGGCATAACAACACAATTAACTCTAGACGCCCGCCAGGGATTTTAACAAAATGGTAGACTCTCACGTTCGGGGCTCTGGTGATCCCCTAATTATCACAGAGTCATGAGTTATACACCATTGGAAAACTTATAGACCACAAATTCCAACGAGATAACATTCGTGAAATTCCCGCCGTATTCGCAGAAAAAGAACAAACATAGAATCATTAAAAATATGAAAATATTGACTTTGAGGGACCCTGGCACCCCTTGCAGTCACCCTACGCTAACAAAATGATGCTAATGTATAGGCCACATACTTTTGACAATAATATAAGAAATGGTAGCCATTGCTGCCATTGCGTAATGAATTCGTTTTATGTAGGAAATATTTTTAAAAAATGCGCAGAAAAGCATTCATTGAATTAGACATTCTCTCTCCTTCCCCACTACCATGTCCATATGCAAATCATTTTTGTTGCACACATCATGTATACGAACAAGGATTATGCTTCTAGACCACTTGAATGAAATATATCTTGTGTTATATGGAACCGTCCCGAAAATAAATGTAAATTAACCAAATTTGACCCGCTCTTCTTCTATAAACAACAAATACACATACAGGTTACTATCATGTAGGAGACTACCTCATTGTTTCGCATACCAATTTTTATGGATGTACCACAAAGGGGAGAGGAATACCCGCCAAAACCTGATGAAAAAACTTTGATGAAAAATTAAAAAAACAAGCTTCATCCTCCCTTTCTCGGCCGTACATACTAGGGATGCGCACGAGACAAGATTTGTGGCTGTCTCGTCTCGAAATTGTGCTGTAAAAGTGATGTCTCGACTCGAAAAATGTATATTTTACTATTGGAGGAGCCGTGTCTCGACTCGAATTTTGTCAGGAAAATCCTGTCTCGACTTGACTCGATTGCATCCCTAGTACATACGTACCCCCTATATACGTAAAATGCAACTGACGGAAAGCTTCATCCCTCAAAAATACTTTGGTACCAAATCATCTTTCTAGCTTAATTAGAGGCTGAGCTATTGATGTTTGTTGTAAAAATAAATGTAATTTATGTCAAAAAACTTAAAATCCAAAAATTTGCTAACTTTGCCTTCTCCCTGCTACCCCATATAAGCAAGAAGTACAAATACACGATATTACCATGTAGTGGTCTACTTCATTGCTTCATGTAACAATTTTTATGAATCTATCCCCCAAGAGGAGGAATGGCTCCAAAAAACAGTTGAAAAAATATTTACCCTTCTCCCCTATACATAAAATGCACACCAGCAAAGCTGCATCTTTCAGGAATAAATTGGTACCAAAACCATCTTCCAGCCTTAATTTGAGGTTTAAGACTGAGCCATTGAGGTTTAAAGTCCTGAAACAGCAGTTGCGTCAATGGGCGTTTAAAGATTAAGAATGCAGACGACCAGCAGAACGTGACAGAAACTAAGCTACATATTCCATGAACGGAGATCGGGAAAAATCCTGATTTCTTTCTCCGGAATTGAACATTTGGGCGGATCGAGATTAGGGAAGTTCCGGAAATTTGATCTAGCGGTTGACTATAGATGGCAAGCAATACCTAAAAGTGTAAAAATGTAATATATATATATGCCAATTTAGATTATTGTTTTAAACAAAATAAACATTTTAAACATGTTTTTTTTTTGTTTAAAACAAAGTACTTTGTTTTAAACGTTTAAAACGTTTTAAACAAAAAAAACATGTTTTAAACATAAAAAACGTTCATTTTTTTTAAAAAAACATGTTTTTTTCAACCCTGAAGAATTCTACCCAGGTATCGAAAACTATTAAATTGTTCTATTTTCTCCCCTCCTACTTTTATATTTTTCACAGACCCCTTCGTTCCAATCACCATGGCTTTTGTCTTTCTAACATTTATTTTCATCCCATATTCTTCAAAGCCCTTTCTCATTTTTTCTAGCATTTTATCGATTTTCTTTTCAGATTCTGCAAGAAGCGCCATATCGTCTGCAAATCTTATGCATCTAATCATTCTACCTCCTACCGAAATGCCATCAACATCATGTAGGCTCTTTTTCACTATCTCTTCTAGATAGACATTAAATAGTGTTGGCGAGAGGTAACATCCTTGTCGAACTCCCCTTTCCCATTGCACTCTCTTCCGTCAGTACTTCCCTTATTCTATCACTTATTTGTTGGTTCATGTATAAGTTTCTTATGAGTCTTCTATCTTTCCATTCCAACCCTATCTTTGTTAGAACTCCCAACAACAATTCCCAACTCACGCGGTCAAAAGCCTTTTCTAGATCAATAAATACAACATACACCCCTTTCCCTTTTTCTATAAATCTTTCACCGATCGCCCTTAATAAACCAATAGTATCTCTTGTGTCCTTGCCTTTCTGTATCCGAACTGCTCCTCCTCAGCTTCTTTATTTGTTTTTCCATATAACCTTCTGTTCAGTATTCGGAGCAGAATTTTAGTTGCATGAGATATGAGACTAATAGTTCTATACTCCTCACATCTCTTTGGGTTCGATTTCTTAGCCATCGGTATCATGATCGTTTTCAGAAAGTCTTTTGGCCATTCTCCTGTTTCATATATTTCATTGCATAGTCGCAACAATTCTTTCTTTCCCTTGTCTCCTATATTTTTAATGAATTCGATTGTTATGTTATCTATTCCGGTTGCCTTTCCATTCATAATCTCGGATATAGCCTTTTCAAACTCATCCCGAAGAATACTAAATCCTTTATCATTATCAACTACTTCATTTTCAACTTCAACATTTAAGTTACACGGTCTATCCCTACTCTCATATAAGTCTTCAACGTATTCTTTCCACCTTCCTATGACCTCATTTCTCTCGCTGACTACCTTCCCATTCTTATTTTCTACTGCCATCATAATATCCCCTTGTTTCCTCCGAAATTCCATAGATTTCATTTCCTTGTACATTTCCTAATATTTCCCAACTCTTTCTAATTCTTCTATGTCCTCGCATTTTCTTTTGTAAAACTCTTCCCTCGTTCTGTCTGTTTCTCTTCGTAATTCATTATTTAACTTTCCGTACATCTTTCTGCCCTCTTCTGTATCAACCTGTTTCCACATTTTCCTCTCCCTCATTTTCTGCAACATCTGCTCTGTAACCCATGGCTTCTTAGCATTTTTGTGTTCGCGGTAACCTACTGCTTCTTCTGCAGCCTGCTGTAAGCAACGTTTAATATGTTCCCACCGTGCGTTACTACCCGCGCCTATCCTTTCTCGTTTGAACATTTTTCTTCGAATTTTTCAACGAAAAGATTTCTTATTTCCTCGTTTTTCAACTTTTCAGTATTCAACACTTTGTTCCCTACTTTTCTTCTGTCTACATTTTTCAGTTGAATATCTACTTCGGCCAGCACAAGATTATGATCAGAGAAAATATCAACCCCGGGAAGGGTCTTCGCGTTCTTTAAGCTATTCCGACACCTGTCCTGAATCATAACATAGTCTATCTGATATCTTCCGCCGTCTATTGGTGATTTCTTATTCTTATAGTTCCCCAAAAATTCTCTTTGGAGGGCAGTACAATCCATGTGTGTCTCGAGAAGTGTCAGGTGATGTTCGCTTGGCTTTTCGCTGATGGTCCATCTGCTTTGCTATTATTCACCTGTTTCAGGATATTCAGAGTATCCATCAAAAACAACTGACACATTTCCCCCGAAGGTATCTAACATTATGACAAATATTGAGAAAAAGCGTAACTGCAAGTTGATCCTTTATTCCAAGTGGAGGAGTAAATTAAACTTTCACCATTAAATGTATATCTGGGATTAAGCGAAAAATCTTCAAATTGAATTAGTTCTTTTCCAAATTACACTACCCAGCATTTTAGAAAACATTTTCTGCGGCAAGAGATGTGATATTAACTAGTTTGGGGTCACTAAACACGAATCCGTCGTCCCTTTCTACGTATTACTCCAGGTTTTCTAGTAATATATACGCCAATATAAGAAATAAAATGCATATTATAATAAACAAATACTGACTAAATATAAGGTTGGAAACATTTACAGAGAAACACAATGATATATTTATACAGTCCCTGACGTATGTATTCCATGTTGTGGACGTGGGTCAAATAAAAAGAAGTTTCCGCTATTATAATTGCCAATACCTAGGGTCGAACCCCAGTACCTGGGAATACATGTGGCATTCGTGATTTCTGTGCTCTAGCAATAAAGTGTAAACAAAGAGTTTGCTAAAAAGTTGATTTATATGTAAAATAACACCTCATGCTAATCTGAACAGTCCTAGTTGTTCCCTTGGAATGACTACTTGGCTGCCCAGCGTCTGAATGTTGTATGTTTACCTTCTCTTTTTAAACACCAACAGTAGTCGGCCACCTTGGATACATCCCACCTCCCCTGGTATTTTCTTTCTGCTTCCTTGATGTCTTGGTGAAACCTCTCTCCCATCTCTTCACTAACAGCCTTAAGATTTTCCGGAAAATGATCGAGATTAGAGTGAAAGAAGTGCAGTTTCAGGCTCATTTTACATCCCAAATCTTTCACGTGATCCAACATCGTTTTCATTATTGTTTCACACTGCTCATCCTCCACATTTCCTAGGAACTTTATTATGACTTCCCTCATTGAATTCCATGCAACATGCTCTATGGCATTCATCGTCTCTTCAAAGTTTCGGTCTTTTAGACGGTTCCTAATTTGTGGTTCATCAAAAATGCTTTCCTTGACCTTTGCGTCCGATAAATATGGAAACTTATTTGCAATGTATTGAAAACAGGGGCTATCTTTATCCAAGGTATTCTAAAACTGCCTCATGCGGGTTGGCAGGTGTAGACCAGTATTTGTTCCAACTGTCTCATTCACATAAATTATAAAGAAATTTAGTGTAAACCAGAGGCCTATTTCACGATTAAACTTTGCAACTTTTCACTTTTCACTTTGCAAAATTTGCAAAAGTGAAAAGTTTTCGAATTCCATCATTATTTTTGAAGAACTTTGCAATTTGATGTTTTGGAACTGCAAAGTTGCAAAGTCTTTGCAAAGTTATTACTCATGAACAGAAAAAGAGTTTCGAGATATGAATGTAACTTAAAGGTGAAGAACAGGGTATAGTGTGACAAATTACAGTGTATAGTGGGAATTTTATTTTAGGCTATGATTGGACTTTTTTTTATAAACGACAAACATGACATAAATGCTTACGTTAAAATCCGTGTGTAATGAATAAATAACGTTTCTGTTACGAAGTAGTAATTATTACGAAGTAGTAATTATTAATTGAGTTAATTCATTTGTTCCAGTAAAGTAAATATGTTCCTATTATTTCATTTAGACTAAGTCCTTTTACGTCCAGTATTTAACAAGTTAGTGGTAATTGTTACTATGATGTGCTGTGGTACCGGTTTCATAAATGTTATTTATTTTGAGTCATGTTTGTTCTTAAGCAAATATTTCTGCAAGTAGGTTATTTCGCAATCGCTTTCATGAAGCAAATATTAGTTTATTATGAACGAGTACAGAATAACTTTAAAAGGGTATGTTTAATGAATGCATTTTATACAAGAATTTACTTTACACTTCCGTAGTTGGTATCGTGTCTTGCAACAAACATAATAAATTATGAGTTTAGTTGGGTCTCCGTGACAAATACTATTGTATAGTAAAATATATACAAATCAGTTTATTAAAATAGGAATATAAAGTTATCTCAGTCTGGGTTTTGGTTCATTTGTCCTGTGCTATGGACTTGGAGAGTGTTTCCCCTTGTGTATTTGCCAAGTGTGCATCTGAGTAATTACAGTGTTACTTCGTTAATGTTCTCCAATGTGCTCCAATACGAATTCTACTTATTCACTTGTCAAAGTAAAACGTTCTTTAAATTGAAATAAATTCATGCCGTGGAAGTTGATTGTGCTCTTATATACTTTCTTAGGAATCTCATCCTTATTTGATTCATCATTTGATGAATATAATAACATCCGAAACATTTTCAAACTACAATGGCTCTTAGTTAATCATTCAGACAAAGCAAAACTTCTCTTTGCAAAATACGACACGACCTTGCAAACTCTTCCTTTACACTTTTCAGCTTTAAGATGATGGTGGAACAAAACTCAGAAATCTCTGCAAAGTCTTTGCAAGTTTTCGCTTTGCACTTTTCACTTTTCACTTTGCAGAAATATTTCTTCGTGGAACATAAACCTTGCTGCAAATTGCAAAGTGCAAAGTGAAAAGTTGCAAAGTTCAATGTTGGAATTGGCCCCAGGTTGGGTAAGTTTAATTTGTGCGGGTACTACAAACTACAGAAACTGCACATAGTGAGTGAAAAGCTAAATTGGTAACACTGTATTTCAGATGGTAGCAATTCTAAAAGTAGACTGATACCGGACGAATTCGATGGATGGGGCAAATTTGGTGGAGGGATATTAGATTGACAAACATGCACAATAATAATAAAGCAAACCGTGGCCGTACTAGTAACTGGCGATTCGCTGTTATTGCAAGGTAGTACTTATACCCATAATGACAAGCTTGAAGACAGTAAATGGCAATTATTACGAAAACCAGACGTGATACAAGAAAACTAATGACACTTCTGAAATCAGGAGACCTTATTTAGTTAAAATTACTTATCAAATGCTTTGCCACAAAAATCATGCTGGATAGTGATTATTTAACGATGCTGGATTTCGTACCTTTCCTGATAGTGTAACTGCAAGTGAAGTTCGAAACGGACTTATTCGAATTTGAAATACTCTTTTAGTTTTCCACTTCTTTGTGAGACACAAACAACTCGATTAGAAAGCTGGTCTGGATTTATTGCCCTTCATCTTTACATTATCAAAAAACCAATTCTTTACAGACTTTAACGACGTCACGCCAACTTCATAAGTTTTTACACAATTCAAAGTATTATTTGCAATGAGCCCAGTGGCTATTCAAACAAATGCCCCTTGACTATGGAAACATGGTGCTTGAATAGTGAATGGGTTCGAATCCACTCAACAAACTTTTTGATATCTTTTAAGTCTCTTTCTTTTCGACTTGTTCTCAATTCAATGCGTTGCTCATTACCAGCTCTGAAAATAGCGAATAACTGAGAAGATTTACTTATTTTCAAAAATTTACAATCACAATGAATACATTTTAGTCATGTATTTTCCCTCAAGTCTCTTCCTTGAGTGAGCCCACAGATTGATTTAATATTTTGCATGAATGTTTGCATGAGTATCCGGAGAAATTCCACAGAAAAAAATTATTTGTTCTTTTTACAGTGAAAAGCCTTTCATTGCAAAATTCTTGAAATTCTTCTCGGTCCAATTTAATTTCTAGTTTCTTCATTTCCTGGTAATACAAATGAGCTACTTTTGCGTAATGCAAGTGGTCGGCTGCATGGAAATAAGACAGCATTTCATAGATTGTATTGAAGTCCTTTCTGCAATAGGAAATCGAAAAAGTACATCAACTAAAAACAATTTTTGCAGTCACAGAGTTCTACTTTTCTCCTTTAAAAAAATCAACACATGTCTCAAACTTTGCAATTGACATCATTCACGATTTCTGGAGACGAAACTGACTCTGAACTCAATTCTATCGAAATTAACTTTGAATAAACAGTATACACACCCTCATTAAAAATCTTTGATGTCATCTTGATTCGCATGAATTATCATAATAGAAGCTTGTTAGCATACGTTCTCGAACTGAATGAGTGTATGCTTTCCCAGATAATAGATGAGTCACTGTAGCAGATCTATATACAGTTTCCCGAAGATCTTCAATTCTGCTGCCTTCCATAAGTTTTCCCATGCATCCCAGGAAAGACATCAGCAAGTGAAATCTGCCAAGACGAACAATGATGTTATTTGGGTTACTGTTTCCCCTGCACTAACCACAATCTCAGCAGTTTTGAGATATAGTGGTTGATCCAATGTCACTAGTGCACTATTTTTTCAATTTGACATATTCTGCTGCAACAAACGAAAAGCAGAAAAAAAATCAGATGGGTTACAAGTAATAACATTTACAAAAGGCAATCCTAATATAGTGGGATGCTACGTATATATTCTTTAGATTCATTGCTGAAAATACTATGCATCAACTGAAAATAGAGAAGAAAACGAAAGTTTATGGTGGAGGAAATCGGAAAAAATTTCAACAGCAATTTTCCGAAATCCATCACGACTTCGCTTGCCATAGCTAAGCACTGATATTGATAAGTCGCAATTCATTGTCTTCTGAGAAGTACCTCGAGGGGAAAAATCATCAACTGAGATGGTGTCCTCCCACGTGCGTACATTCCCACTTCCGTACATGTCAAAATCCTTCCCAGTTCCGTACAAGTGCCAGATGGCATTAAATGTCATGATTAAAAGGCAAGATAAGAAATCACATTTCCGTACAGGTTCAATAGCTGGCACTATTTCTGTGAATTTTTGTTAGTTTTTGAGCAGCGGGGGATATGGAGTTTAAAGGTTTCGTTTCGAGTAGCAGCCACAGCTAATAAGAGTTCTTGAATAGTTTCATTTTGCATACTGCCTAGCAGGCCAGCAGACGTTCTTTATTGATGGCACGTTTAAGGGATATTGGAAGTTCAATAAAGGAAACTAATGTGATTCCAGTAGTTTTTGGCCTTCTCCCGAACAAGAGAAAACGTATATATGCAAGGTCCTTTTCACTAATAAAGAAAGAAGTCCCGAATTGGAATCCTGAAGTTGTAATGGTAGACTTCAAGGAAGCAGTAGTAAATTCGTTTAGAACAATTTTCCCTACAGCTTCCATAAGTGGGTGCAATTTTTACTTTAACCAGTGCCTTTGGCGTAAGATACAGGACCAGTGTCTTTGGGTTTAGTTACAGGAAACAAAAACAATGATGATCATTAAGACATCAGGTTTGAATGTGTGCATCATAAGCTTTTCTTACGTTAGAAATGATCGACAGCGGTTGGCTGTCTATTCAAGAAGATATCCCCTAAGCTTGAGCAGTTCTATAGCTATTTCATTGACCAATGGCTAGAAAATTCTACAGTCCCAGTAAGGATGTGGAAATGTCATGAAAAGCATTATAAAACAAATAATCCCGCAGAGGGTCGCTATAATAAATTAAATAATCTGCTAAACAAACAAAATCCTCGTGTCATCGAATTAATCCGTTTTCTCAAGTTAGAAGCCAGAACAGAAAGTATCTCATTTTGCAAGGTGAAAAAAGAATGAAACTATGTACAGCTTGACAGAAAGAAAGTAAAAAAAAAAAAAAAAAAAAAACAACGGTAAACGGCCTACTGCACATGGATCAAGATCATAGAAGATCCAGGTACTAGTTCGAAGACTCTTTATAAGAGCCGCTGAGTCAAACAAACAAACAAAAACAAAAACAAAAACTTACAACAGTATGGAGAGCATGTATGTATCTTTTCGTATTTCTTTAATAATGCAACTCCATATCCCCCTCTGCTCAAACTTTATTAAAAATGCACAGCAACAGTACCAGTTAGTAAACATGTACGAAAGAGGGAAATCGCATGCAAAATATGTCATGTCATCGCCCATGGCACTTTTACGCATCTGGGAAGGATTTTGACATGTACGAATCTGGGAATGTACGCATCTGGGAGGTATTCACTCAAACATAGTTTTTGGAAGCGATGCACTTTATTCCACCTAAAGCATGAAGAGTATTGAGTCCAACCAAAAGTCTGACATTGATATTGGCATTGCCGAACGAATACAAAACAAAAGCTTAAGGTTCAATAAGTGGTGTCCCACTGTTTAATAAAGATTGCTAGTAAAATTGAATGTCATAGTAAGATAGACAAAATCAGAGGGAGTTCAATATCTATACAAGATGTTTTGAGCCATACAAGCATAAAGCCCTGTAATAGTAAATATCGGCGAAACAAAAGATATAGGACTGCATATGCTCATAATGAAATGGCTCACAGCTTGAATGCAATTTCGATTGATGAATCCACATGTTTTCTCGATTTTTTTAAATCTCGCCTTCGGTGCGAGCGGTTCCGGGCTCGATTCCCGATGGGGGCACTGGGTCGAAAAAGGGTAAAACGCTTTTTCAGGTCAGCCACCCTGAATGAGGTTTTCCTGGATTTTCCTCATTCACACCAGGCAAATGCCGGGGTAGTACCTAACTTATATGCCCCAGGCCGCTTCCTTCCTTCCCCAATCCTTCCCTTTCCCCGGAGGGACGTCATCCCTCACCACCGTGAAGGGCTAAATGACCTTAGATGCTGAAAGCCAGAAATCTAAATCCTAAATCCTAAATCGATTTTTTTAGTAACAGTCCATAAAAACTTACAGGGTCGTTGGTACAAGAATAAAGCTCCCTTCAGCAATTTCTGATGGAGTCTGAAAATACAGTCGAAGGATTCGTTTTCCTTTTAATCTCTTCGCGAATAATACAGGCAGGCATGGGAATAATTCATAATGTTTCTTCTTTTAGATCAAACAGTCGCTCTGAGTACCACTTTTGTGTAATAAGTTTGTTAACTATACCTATCATACTGAATATTTTGGTTTTGCGAGGGGTAAAATAAACTGTTACTCGGTCACAAAATTACAAGGATAACCTTTGTTCCAAACGTGTTTTCAGAACAAACCTCTTCAATATCTGATATTATTTTTTTAGCCATTAATTCATTTAGAGAAAACTACGCATCCCCACTGTATTCTATATATTTTCAAACAGACGAGAAAGTAATAGATCTACCACAATATGTATGGAGTTACTTCTACCAAATTGAGTGTTGCAGACCGAGCTTCAACAGCAACCAAGACTATTACTGACTACACTCTGGCTGCAACAATACTTCCGCACTAATCATTTCTCGCATCAGTCCTTCTCAAAATGGCATCTCTAACTTCAACAGTACGAACTTCGCGAACATTTAACCCGGAATTTCAAAGCCTAAATACAAGTTACAAATATATTTTCCGAACAATATAAGCAGTGAGTTTTAAAATCAAAGTTCACATCATTAGACCTGCAACTCCTTGTAGACACTCGATCTTGCAAGTTTTTAGCCAAATTGATTTTAATATTACTCTCTCGTGTGTAACCCTTTCTACATGAAGAATGGACAATAAATGGCACTGTTTGCTCTTGCTATACCAGGTATAATAAAGTATCCCTCTTCAATCTGGCTTCAATAGGGACTTCTTATCTCTGTCACACATTTCACTTCT
The DNA here is from genome assembly GCF_964235325.1 of Thermobia domestica. Classification (NCBI taxonomy): domain Eukaryota; kingdom Metazoa; phylum Arthropoda; class Insecta; order Zygentoma; family Lepismatidae; genus Thermobia; species Thermobia domestica. Next base: position 83,368,365 of record NC_137454.1, read on the forward strand.
TGCACCTTCCTTCAAACTTTGTTCACAAAGCAAGTACTTCTCGAGGTCCATCTTAAGAATCAAGGATACTGATATAGATTACCTGTGATTTATTATTATTATTTACTTGCGAACAAAATTCCAGGTTATTTAATAACATCATGATACATTCAAAAGGAACTTAAGTGGTTAATTAGTTTCATTGCCTATGGCACGGAAGTCATGGGGGTTTGACTCTCTATAAGAATACATGGAATTTTGCATCGAATTGCAGGCCCATGAGAACATCTTCATACCTCTTAACCCACGTGCTTTCTATGTGGGCTCACTTTCGATTCCTGGTAGCAATATCTTTGATACAAACTAGAGTAATAGTTCTCATAGATACATATATATATTCTTCACTCGCAGCCCCAATTGTTTCAGATTGTCAGCGCACTCAAATTGAGGAAACACAGAAACTTGGTGGTCCCTGCTTTACATTATTACTATACTTCCAAACTATACTACGCATGAGTGTCGGAAGTACTTATAGAACGGCTATGTTCGTTCGTCCGTCCATCCGTCTGATGACAAGTGTCAGAGAAAAACGGTTAAAAAAACAACGAGAAGCGGTTTCTTACAATCAATTCCACGAGTCCGAGCGTTTACTATCGGTATGGGGACGAAATGATGAAATTTGAATATTTGAATACCAATTAATAATCAACTATAATCGTGAAAAATATATAGTTAATTTGATATCACAGAACATTTTATAAGTGTAGAGTGGTGTCAAGAATCGAAGAAACAGTAAGTGATTCTTACTTTTGTTTTTCAATAATGTGAACCTATGTTTTTTATAATAATGACAAATATTTGACCTTGCAAGAATTACTATATATATCATAAAACTTACGCTTTATCACGGTGTTCAAGTATAGAGACTTGCATGAGTGATGGAAACAGTAACCTAAAAATGACCATACACTCTAGCCTCTTACATTCAAAAAGGCTTTCTTTAGTTTTGAAGATCGATACATCTTTAAAAAAAATCTAGAAGAGGAGTTTTTGAATATACCTTGACAGATCAAAACAGCAAATTTAAGCAGCGAACTGATTAACAATAACAAATATTGTTAAAACACCGATTGAAAATCATATTCCTGAGATCGACATGCTTCCTTAATGACTCGAGGTTCAGTTGCTATTGCTTCTGTGCTTTCTTTTATTTAATAACCATGGTATTTAGTCAACGTTGATATCATAAACATGTACATTTAGGGAAAAGCAAGTTGGTGTTTTTAAAATGAAGCAATTCTGTAACTCATTCGTTGAAGGTGAGTAAGTATCATTACAAGAAGTGATCTATTATTCACAAATTTTAGGTATTTTTCTGAATTCTCACAATCCTCCTAACTAGAACTGTTTCAGGGAAGAATAAAGGTTTCAGCAAAAGATAGTGTATTTATGCTTATTTCTATTATGAGAGAATGTGCCAGAAAACTCCAAGAGGTAAGTTTTGTTAATGAAAAAAATTCCAATTCGATAGCCAATGGTAGTTGTTCCAGCAAATTAAATCCAGTAGTGTAAGTTCAGGTTCGAGGCCTCAGCTTCTGACTACATGAAGCTAAGTTCTTCTAATTAAAAAAGAAAACAAATGATTATATATATATATATATATATATATATATATATATATATATATATATATATATATATATATATATATATATATAATTTAAAGCTACTATGTTTATGACTTCGTACCTCCTGAACCATCCGACCGATCTCGATCAAATTTTCAACATAGATGAGGTTCGAGCCTGGGATAGTTTTTATAATTTTACTTCGACGGTACAACTAAGAGAGGGGAAAGAGGAGAGATATTTTAAAATGATCTAAAATGATCGATGTTAGTCTCGAATCCACAGTTTTCGGGGTCACTGAGATGAACAGTGACACTTCCGATCCCGTTTAAATCCGTATTGAGACCCGCAGCTTGAGGTGGGTGAAATATATAAAAATGATCAAAAATGACCGATATTGTCATCGATTATGTAGTTTTCGGAGTCGCTGAGACAAACAGTAACACTGTTGATGTTTAAATTCAAATTCAGCCTAAATTGCCCTTTATGTCCAAAATGAAACGTATTCTTTCCGTGCGAAGGACAGGTATTCTTATATATATATATATATATATATATATATATATATATATGGATATAGGAGGAAGGTCGTGCATCAATGACGGAAAATTCGGGGGATGAATCTACAGGTAAAACAAGCTAAAAATGTCATGTGAACATTGGGTGAATGCAGCTTCGTTTGGCGTCTGAAATGTCACCTTCCGAGGCGGCAATTTGCAATATCGCAAGAACGGAGAGAAATACGAATGTCAGGTCAAAAGATATCAAAGAAAACCCCATCCGAAGAATCCAATTATGCATAAGTGATGGCGAAACATTGGCGGCGCTAGAGGGGGCACAAATAAAGTGAATGAAACATGGAGAAAAATGAACAATTTACACTGAAAAATTGTAGGAGGGGATGTTACCTGGAACATGCAGCATCAAGTGTTACACCAGCCATACACTGACGTATTTTTCAGTCGTAGCCATAAAATTTCATGCGCTAGTCTTGTTAGCAGCTGTCAATACGTTAGTGTATGGGACCTGGCGTACGTTTACGTACCGAATTTTTATACGCTGGAAAAGTCTGGGTGCTTTTAACTTCGAGCGTAAATACGGCGCGTAAAAACGGCTCAGATGAAAGGGTTTTCGAGCAGCAGGTGGTCTCTTGCCCTTTCCACGGCCTTCTCCCTGATCTGGTCTTATTGTTTTCAGAAGAGAAAACCTGTTCTTGTGTTGTCCTCGCGAATCGTTGCTGAGGTTTGCTGGTAGACTCACCAGAAATAATCATTCCAATCTAGTTTCAGTCCTTCCATACAATATACGATTTCGGCTAAACTAATATTTCCTATTGCACAAAACGAGACCTTATTTCCTAATTAAAATTCATAATTAATTTTGAGTGCACAGAGAAAACGGTATTTAAATCCAATACTTCCTAATCTGAATTCGCAAATTATGAGAGCTCCTCCGTGGTTATATAGTCAGCGTAAGTTTCTCCGGTGCAGGACATCCTGTTCGATTCTCGGCAGAAGCTCACGCAGTTTGGATCTCACTTCTCATATAGCCTCGCTAAGAGGTCGCTCAAGTCAAACCCAATCCAATCGAACATGATGTCTTTCGACTACGAATTTAACATTAAATTTAATATTTGACAATTAGTCCCAAGATACTTCAACAAGATACTATCTCGATATCTGCCTGATAAAACAGCAAAAAATTGCGTTTGACTATCGAACTTCACTGAAATTTTTTTGCTATTTCGACCACCTGCTGATTGTTATTTTAAGTACCTTCTCAATTTTACAAGAACTTGTAACAAAATAGGTTCAGAGTCATTTTTTTTTCACGTGATCTTAACATTACTCGTGAAAAAGAAAATGTGATAAACCACAATACATAGGCTAGTGTTTCTTTCTTTGTGAATTATTTCAAACCTCAGATTGTACATATATTTAAATTTATTAGACCTAATAATCCTATTTCGCCATTAGTGCTCACATACTAAGTCTAAATAGCACAATCATTGTACCGCTCGTTTTAGTGTGCTTGCTTTTCAGCCTTAAAAGTTCAAGTTCAATCCAGGGTACCAGCTATGTTGAATATTTTTCAACATTTTATTATATCTCGTCATGATGGGAACTGTGCCAACACTTATTTGAAAAGCTTATGTAGACTCAAAACAAAACATACTTAACGCCAAAATTGAAATGACACCCATTTGCAGGAAATAGGATTACACTCATAATAGTTCATGTTAACTCGTAGTATGCCATTAAAGCATTTCTCAACCTTTGTGGTGTGGTTACTATCAATTCTCCCCAGATAAACGTTAACTTAAGGTCTATTATCACAAAATATTAAATAACAATGAATATCTGACACTTAAATAATTTCTTTCACGAACAACTCAATCATTTTACTGAGCTCCTCTGTGACTAAACGATTAGCATACGTGTCTTTGGCGTGGGAGAGCCGGGTTTGCTTCCCGATGGGAGTTCATGTGGTTCGGATTCCACGTTAATCAGTAGGTCTCGTCTCATATAGCCTCGCTGGTGAAAGGGATGTTAAACTCAAAATCAACTCAACTTAATCGTTTTACTATCTTTATAAGTAGCATGACCATCCTATCAGGAGAATTTATATAATAATTGACTTAATAGTGTACTATTTTTCTTCTTACTTAATAGTGTATTATTTTAGTGTCATTTTTACTACTAGAGCTTCGAAATTAATTGATATTTAATTGTTTTCAGTTTCGTATAACATACAAGTCTGTTTACTTTTTCTTTTTACTTTTTGCTTAATTCCTTATAACTACGCTTTCTTACAGTGAAATACGCCTTATATAATGAATATAAGAACTATGAGTATTAAAAACATACAATACGACAAAAACATACAATATTTTCTGAACCAGTAAATGGAAACTCTTCCGACTTAGATTGCTTCAAATCATTGGTTCATAAATTGTGAAACAAATGTAATAATAATAATAATAATAATAATAATAATAATAATAATAATAATAATAATAATAATAATAATAATAATAATAATAATAATAATAATAATAATAAATTTAAACGAACGAATGGATTTGGTTCAAAGTGTCTTTAATAAGTTAACAGTTTAAACTTCTTTTGAAAAAAATCTAAAGTAAGATTGGGTAGCTCTCATTTAATTTTAATAAGCAGTTGGATGTTTGTACCCACATGTGGTAAAATTTAAACAAACCAGTCGTTCAGAATAGTTCAACTTTGTTTGAAAATAACCTAATCTAAGTTGAATTGGAGGATAGAGAGTTGTGAATAGCTACTGTTTCAACGGAATTTGACTATTTAAAATATTGTAAGTTCGAAATTAAATAAATTAAAGTCTATATTATGGTAAAGCTTCGTGATAATATGCCAAATATCAAAGCTACGCCAAATTCATGAAACAGCTACAATCATTTGTAAAAACCCCACATTTTATTATTTGCAGTTTTTTACGTTCCTATATAACATACAAGTGCAAAAATCTTTCTTTTAGACAAATTTAATATTTAGTATACTAAATAACTATAATAATTTTAATAAAGCGTTAAATTTATCTTACTTTCCATAATAAATTGTAGTTGCGCAAAAACACAGATCTATTCGCTTGTAATGGAAAGTACCAGTGACGCCAAATGGGTATGAACACTAGAAAGGGGGACAAAACACTACTAATAGTAAGGGGGCATGGCATGTAATTAGGCTATAGTGTAAAGCCAAAAAAGTGGGGGCAGCAATTACCTCCACGCCCCTAATCGCCGATGGACAGCAAACTTGTTAATATTCCCAATTTAAGTGAATTTTAAGAAATTGTTGAGGAATAATTTTAGTAGTATTTAATTAGATCTATACGGTTTTATTTGAATTACTTCACTTCAGATCTACAATTAGTTTCATTATATTTTCATTAACTGTTAATCATCAAACGATGCGTTCAAACGTAGAATATTCACTAATAGTCATTACATTGGCCAACAACTTAAATTAATTTGTTTACAATTAAATAAATGACAGTTTTTTTTTAAAAAAAAAACACCAAATTTGTTATATTTAATTTGAACATGTGGTTTGGTCCAGTCATTAGAATCAATCATTTTTTTTTAATTTAAAAGTTGGATTCATCGATTAAAAGTGTCTGCTTACTGTGTCACAAGGTTTTCAGTAGACCCTACATTGAATGCTATAAATTTCTTATATCTTATACATTAACATTAAAGGCGGACAGAGGGCGTATTGTGAAATTATACACTGAGAAAAATGTATGTGACGTACGTAAAAACGTAGGTTACATGTGTAAATCATGTAGTTTTAGGACTTAACGTACAGCAAATGTATAACTGAAAAAAGTACATTTTATACATACTTTCCGCATACATGTTTCGATTAAACGTACTTTCTGTACGAACGAAAGAACTGTATATAGGTGGTCAAGATCTCACATACAGATATACGCATGTAGCATACAACTGGCGTATGTAACATACGTATACGTATGTGATATAGTCTATATATATATATATATATATATATATATATAGACTATATCACATACGTATACGTATGTTACATACGCCAGTTGTATGCTACATGCGTATATCTGTATGTGAGATCTTGACCACCTATATACAGTTCTTTCGTATATATATTTACAACAATGAGGAATATCACAGTCGAATCGATAAGTGTTAGTAAACAATACAAATGTTTATAAGGTGGATGAAAAACAGAGCCGTTGGTAGAGATTTCGGCGCCAGGGGCGAAGTAGAATTCGGCGCCCCTACACTCACCTTATCAAGCTTTTTTTTTTTTACAAATAAAAGAAACAGCTGTTGTCGTTATGCTACGTTGAATTTTTATTATGCTGCTTGCACAGACTATTGTAACAGCCAAAAGTGATCATTCTCTATTCTTTTACACATAAAAGCTGTTTTCAAGTGGCTTATTTTGGACTTTTTGTTAAACATACAAAACTGCATTTGCTGTACACAAATCCACTTTGAGAACAATTATGAAAATTTACAACTATTTACGTTTCATACTATATATAAGAAATGAAATTTTAATAAGTTAGAAATTATGTGATTTTAAAAAAAATGTTCGAAATGGGTAACAGCATCAATTTCCAGTAATAATTGTAAACTTTTGTAATTTTATGATATTCTGTATGTGAGCACATAAAGAAGATTTTTATTTTTATTGTTTTACGGTAAAAATATTTTGTGAAATGTAACGGGACCTTCTTTGGAGATTTCTTAATATTGATCGATGGAGGTAAATAATATGTTTAATGTTTGTACTTGAAATCCAAAATGTAGTTTGGCTACTACATACACTACGTGAGCAAAAGTATCCGGACAACCCCCAAAACATACGTTTTTCATATTAGGTACATTGTGCTGCCACCTATTGCCACGTACTCATTATCAGCGACCTCAGTAGTCATTAGACATCGTGAGAAAGCAAAATGTGGCGCTACGCGGAACTCATGGAATTCGTACGTGGTCAGGTGATTGGGTGTCACTTGTGTCAGAAGGCGTACGCAAAATTTCCACACTCCTAAACATCCCTAGGTCCACTCTGTCTGATGTGATAGTGGAGTAGAAACGTGAAGGGACACGTACAGCACAAAAGCGTACAGACCGACCTCGTCTGTTGACTGACAGAGACCGTCGACACTTGAAGAGAGTTGAAGAGAGAATAGACAGACATCTATCCAGACCACCACACAGGAATTCCAAACTGCATCAGGATCCACTCCAAGTACTATGACAGTTAGGCGTGAGGTGAGAAAAAACTTGGATTTCATGGTCGA